>NC_090269.1:292272544-292587405 GCF_040414725.1 Anabrus simplex
CAGGCATATAACCAGATACCTCTAGCAAAAGAATCGAAACATCTAACGCTTTCGCCACGGATTGGAACTTGTATAAATACAACCGCGTGCCCTTTGTACTCCCCACGAGCGCAGCTGTTCTTACTAGACTGCTAGATAGGGTCTTCTCTGACATCAAATTCGAATATCTGTATCACTACCTCGATGATGTCGTCGTGTTTTCAGAGACCTTCGAAGAGCACTTAGATCATCTGAAGGAAGTTCTCAATCGCTTTCGGAAGGCTGATAGACTGTTAAACTATCTAAGGTAGCTTTTGCTAAACATTCCATGTCGTTCCTAGGACATATTGTGTCGCCTGATGGTGTTTCCATAGACCATTGCAGAACACAGGCTATCCGTGACTTCAAGCCTCCTAAGGACATCAAAGGAATCGCTAGATTCATAGGCATGGTGAACTGCTTTAGGAAATGTATTTCAAACTTCGCTAACAGGGCGGCGCCCCTGAACCTACTGCGTAGGAAAGGTGTCAAATTTGAATGGGGGCCGTCGCAGCAAGCCGCTTTTGAAGACCTCAAATTAGCTCTTTGCAATGCCCCTGTACTGGCTATGCCTGATTTCTCAAAGAAATTCATTGTCCATACTTACGCCTCTTCATCTGCTGTTGCTGCTGTCCTTCTTCAGGAAACGGAACTCGGAAGGCGGCCCATCGCCTAAACGTCAATGACTTTATCGGCTCAAGAACCCCAGTACTCTATCAATGAACTAGAGGGTTTGGCAGTCTTGTTTGTTCTGGAGACGTTCCGCCTTTACCTGAAGCATGTCAAATTTTAATTAGAAACAGACAATCAAGGGTTAAATTGGGTTTAAGCTAGGTCTCGTCGTACAGGACGTATCGCCCGTTGGGATTTCAAGATCTCAACATTCCAATTTGATGTACGACACATTAGAGGATCAGAAAATGTAGTTGCTGATGGACTAAGCCGCATGTTTTCCAATGAGGTTGAGACCAGTGAACAGGAAGATAGTTCCTTTTCTTCCCGCCCCCATGCCTTCGAGTATTTATGCTATTCTAACTGATGCTCCCATGTTATTTCGGGATATTGAGAAATATCAGCGTGAAGATCCAGTGCTGGCTCCTATAATGGAAACCCATTCTTCTGGGGTACATGTTGTCCCTTATGTATTGATGAACGGGGTTTTCTGTTGCCGTTCGAGCACGATCAGAATATGAAAGTAGTGGTTCCAGCTGTGCTTGTACCCATGATCTTCAAATACTAAAATGAGATCCCATTAGGGATGCATTTAGGCATCTTCAAAACTCGGGAAAAGATCAGGGAAATGTTTATTTGGAAGAGTATGGATGGTGAAATTAGAGAAATGGTTAAAGCTTGTAAATCTTGTTTGCTTAGTAAGCCCACCTTATCTATTAAGCCAGGGGTGTTGTCATCGCACCAGGCATCTCGCCCCATGGAACGTGTATACATAGACTACGTCGGACCCTTCCCCCAATCAAAGGGGAACGGAAATAAATTCAATCTTTTATGTGTAGATGGTTTCACTAGATTTTCATGGTTGTTTCCAACTAAGCTCAGTCTACAATTTCTTGTCTCAATACTATATTTGCTTCTTATCTTCCCTGTCAATACATTGTATCTGATAATGCTAAGGCTTTCACATCTAACTTATTTCGAAAATTCTACTTTGATCTGTCCATATCTCGTGTAACTACTTCCGCTTATTACCCTCAACCAACTCTGGCTGTGCGGGTTAATCGTAATCTTCGATCTGCTTTGATTGCCTTTCATCATGAAGATCATTCCAGGTGGGACTCTTCCTTGCATTGGTTATCGTTTGCCCTAAATTCAGCTCTTCATGAGTCCCACAAATTCACTCCGCCATTCTCTCATATTCAAGTTTGTTCCCAACACGCCGCTCTCTAATATTTGGTCACTTAATGAGATATTGACACAGACAATGGATGCCGATAATATCAGAGATTTAAAGAAGAAGGCGAGAAGTAATCTTAAAGCTTCTCATGAAAAGGTTAGAGAAAGATATGATCGTGGCGGAGACCCACCAATTTAAATGTTGGGGATCAAGTTATGGTTAAGAATTTTGTTCCTGCAGGTAGGCTTGCCCCCAGATTTAACGGGCCATGTATTATTTTGGACTTTTAAACTCCTGTCACACTTCTGGTCAGCAACCCAGCCACTGAGAGAATATTTAGGGTGCGTATCTCTCAAATTAAACCCGTATAAATTTCTTATTTTGCTACATAGGCTACTAAATCATGGCAGTCAGAAAAAGTTATATCTCTTTTTTGAACAGTCTTGAATGCAGAAGGTTCATTAGGTAAAGTGTAAGGTTAAATATGGAGGCCTTCTGGCCCACTAGTAGATTTAATGTTTCACCTATTATGGATTCTACCTATGTTAAAATCTTCCCCACGAATAGGGCTTATGTACCTTTCCGCCATTACCTTATCCCCCGCCTCCAACACCAAGCCTGCAATCACACACTCGTCATCTCTGCAGCCCGCCTTACCCGAAACGTAGAAATGCACACCTCTTACTCTCCACAAAACAATCTCTGTTGCCAAATAAATTACTCTCTGACATCGGCAGCCGAGTTGTAATATCAGGCGAGCGATGCTGGCGTGGCCCAGTCTCCTTCACGACGGCGTGCTGGAGCGCCATCTTTTCCGGTGAGGGCTGAAGTGCGGTAAACCAACCGCTAACCCATCTTGGAACAGTACCTCTACATCTGGTCTGCGGCGACCATCACCATGGCTATCCCTCTCAAGATAGCGGGAGAGGTGTATCTGAGGGTACTCGGGAGGTCCGAAAGACGCCACACTGGTATCGGCGGCGACGGCCGATCTTGCCGTCAAACCTGAACTGTATATCCAAGACTTCTACCATTACAAGAAGACTCCAAGACTTGTTTTCAACGTAATTTCGTAAAAATGAACTTTTGAAAAAATGTCTGCCACGACTTAGTTTTTTCTCTAACAAGTAAACTGCAACTTTCACTATGAGAAGAGACCTTTGAGGGGAAGGGGGAGGTCTGTACCGCGCGAGTACACCCGCCCCGTGGATTCAAATCAAGCGCCTTGTGAACTGACATCTTACTCCTAAGACTTGAAACAACTAGTGCAACAAGTTGGGGCGTTGGTCAACAGATGTCACTACTAAAGTGACAGAGTAATGTGTTATTTTAAGGCTTCCTAAACTGACTGGATTTCTTTTGTTTTTGGGTGTATCACAGTTTTCAACACCTCGATCTCTTTTCCCCAACTTTAAAAGTAACCAATTAGAAATTTTGGGTATTTAGTTTTCAAGTAATCAGGGGTTTCTTGTACATATTTAATTAGCCAATAAACACTGGGTGTGTGTCGGGCATTATTCCAGATCTCTCTCGAACCTTCCTGTAGGGTATAAAAGCTGGCAAATTTTCGAACTACCTTGTCTTCTTGATCGTCATCGAGAGTACTGAGTGTGTGCTAATAGTGGAGGCGGTGGCGTTTCGCCCTTCATTAAGCAGTCCAGCGCATTAAAGTAATGGCAGCCATGTACTAACTAGGGGATAGCCTCTGAAAGCTAACCCGAGGGGAAGGTTTCCTGTCCTTAAGAATCTAACTTTAATTTCCAATCTTCAATAATGTAAACATCATCTTCCAATGTAAATTTCGAAACCAGCCTAAAAGCACTTAGCTGAAATTCTGGAATAGAGAGTGTAACACCCTCTCGAATTCCCTATCAACTTGTATTTGAGACGACTATGTTTTTGTAACCGTTGTCAATATGTAGCCTTGGAACTTAAATTTTCTCCATCTAGTCACCTCAGTAGAATGGGATTAGCCCCTGTAACTTCGGGCCAGGAGCCCAAATAGGGTTTATCTTATGTGCAAATTTCAAAGGGTGCAAATGTCTGCCTCAGCAGCATTTTTATTTTTTGGCCAGTAACTTTAACCTGTGTCGTTCCTTCCCAACCAGGCCCGGTAGATATAGTATTCTATACTCCTGCACAAACTTTTCTGTTAAGTGGTTAAACTGTTGAGTGTTGAAGACAGCGATGTCTGTTTGAACTAGTAAAATGTGTAAATTTTGTGAGCAAATATGCTCTCGCAGTAAAAGTATTAGCTTAGAGCGCAGCCTCCTAGATATTCATACAGCATAGAGGCTCTTTCCATTGTTGTAATAGTGTAAAAGGAAGTGGGAGACCTGTCTCCTTGACTTATGAGTGTACGGAGCAATGGTGCTACAGGAACTTTTATAAAAATCGTGAGCTTCAAGTTCAGAGGTTCAATTAATACATTTTGTTGCTTTTCTGATTTCTCCAGTCTTGTACTTAAACTACTGTACCTTAAATCTTGTGCCGTCGCTTAGCGACTTGGTTGTTCATGTTTTGCTTTTTAAAAGAAGAGGAAGAGAAATATAACTTTAATTTTAAAGCTTTTCATTAATCTATTGGTGGTTGTAGATTGACCCATTCATGCCCACACCTTCTTTTACCTCTCTGTTCCACGAAAACTCCGTAACAATAATAATTATCTGAAATTGCCTGTCATCTCTCTTCCTAAATTTAATGAGCCACCGTCAGAGTTCATCCATTTTCATGAAACGTTTAAAAGTGTAGTAACTTAGAACGATACCCTGACAAATATTTAGAGGTACCACTATCTGTTGCCGTTCTTATCAGAAGAACCACGTAAGTTAATAGAGAATTTTCCAGTTTAACAGAATAGCTTCGTATTAGCATTGGAATTGATCTGTATCCGACACAATTATCCTAAGCTGATTCTGGATATGTTTATTAGACAGTTATTATCGTTACCCTATCCGACTCGTTGGCTGAACGGTCAGTGAACTGGCATTCTGTTCAGAGGGTCCCAGGTTCGATTCCTGGCCGGGTCAGGAATTTTAACCTTAATTGGTTAATTCCAATGGCACGGGGGTTGGGGGTATGTGTTGTCTTCATCATCATTTTATCCTCATCGAGACGCGCAGGTCGCCTACGGGAGTCAAATAGAAAGACCTGCACGTGGCGAGCCGAACCCGTCCTGGGATATCCTGGCACTAAAAAAGCCATACGACATTTCATCGTTACCCTCTGCCAGGACTGATCATCCAAAGGAGTTGGGGGCACTAATAAACCAAACATGCAGTAATATAAGTGTCACTATACTAGTAGTATGAAGTAATGCATGAAATTATAATCTCGCATTGTATTTTATAACAAATTAGTGTTAGTCCTAGAAAACAATGGGAGATCAATGCCTCACACCATTCCTATCATAGGCTGAAGGAACTAATATAGTTTCCTAGAAGGAAGTTGTCAAATTTAAGAACTAGTCAGTAGGTTACTAATAAACTAGTGAATGAGACACAAATCCCAGGCACCAGATGTATGAGTAGTAAGAAGGAAGGTGTAAGGCAGGACCTTTTGACCACATCAACAAACTGTAACCCCTGCGATGCTCATCATCTCTTATTTCAGTGCTAAATCAGAGTATGAAAAATGACAAACAGTGTAACAATCGCTTGAAGAGTGGTCATCAAACCAGCCTGTGCTCCTCTTGAAACTGCAAACATTACTGCACAATGATACGGATAGCATTTCCCAACAACAGACATGTTGTTCTCTAAAGGGAAATTATAAGGTGTGATCAAAAAGTTTCCGTTTGAGGACGTTGCTGCAGCCGACATGCAACGTAGTGCAACTCCGATTCGTGTATATAAGTACGGACGTGTAGGCAAAGGGATTAGTGTAGCAGTCGTGTCGTGCTGAGGTGCGTGCGTTAAATGCGGCGACGTGAACTTTGGTGACGTTATTACTAAATGCGTCCAAACAGGACCAACGTGCTGTTATTCTGTTCTTGGCTGTCGAAGGACAAACATCGGTGGAAATCCATCGGAGAATGAAGACTGTGTATGGGGCAGCATGTGTGTCGAAAGCCACCGTTGTGGAATAGCACACCAAGTTCCGTGCGGGTCACCATTCGACACAAGACGCCGGTCAATCTGGGAGGCCAGCCTCATCCATTTCGGACAACAAGCGGACGCTTCGTGTCAGAAGAGGATTTGCAGCAGGCGGTTACGGACTTCTTCACGCAGCAGGGCACCGTGTTTTACCACACGGGGATTCTCAACCTGGTGCGTCGGTGGGAAAAGTGCTCACGGCGATTTTGCCTGATTGGCATCCCGATTCAGGACTGTGCGGCCGTCGAACGGAAACTTTTGACGTCCCTTATACCATACATCTGAAGTACTGTTAGCTGCTGCAATAATTGAGAGTTTCTGACAGCAAAGGTCGCACTCTTCTAGATAGCGCTTCACAGGTGAAATTCATGTCGAGAAATCTTGGTGATGGATTAGGATTAGCTCTCAGTCACCTCCACATTCCTATTCAAGTAATCGTTGAACGGTTCTTTGACAATGACATAGTTAATGAGAACTACTCTACTACGTAATCGTATGGAACTTTGAACCAGTTTGCAAAGAAATTAATTTCTTTATTTACAGAAATAGTTGAAGAGATTCAGTCTGATGGATAAAATTACAAGTATGGTGGCACTGCTGTATGGTTGTGAAGTGGTATTGCACACATGAAACAAAAAATAAGAATTAAATGTCGGCTCGCTTCGTGTTCAACTTCCCATGAGACTATATTATTATTATTATTATTATTATTATTATTATTATTATTATTATTATTATTATTATTATTATTATTATTACTATTGTCTCAAAGAACTTTTAAACATTACTTTGCCCTAATATTTAAGGATATGATTATCTGCCTCCTCAAATTACAACGAAAGAAAGAAAATGGTGAAACATAACTTACTTTCAGGAGAATGGACCAGAATAATGATTGTTGTTTAAAGTAGACTAATATCTAGACCATCAGCCACCAGTGAACCAAATTTTCCCCCTATAATATAACAGTGTGAACCGAAGGGAAAGAAAAATATTTATTTTAATATTTTATGAATTACTCTTCATAAGTAGTGATAATAGCGGTAATAGTATAGTAGTAGTAGTAGTAGTAGTAGTAGTAGTAGTAGTAGTAGTAGTAGTAGTAGTAGACGAAGAAGAAGAAGAAGAAGAAGTTGTGCCATATAAGCAGTTATGAACAATGGAAGAGGGCTAGGATACCCGTATTTGGAAAACCAGGCTTAGGCATGTCAGACCCAAACAATTATAGACCCATCAGCCTTCTGGATGCCCTCATTAAAGTTTTCGAGAAAATACTGACACATCCCAGCGCAGCGTTACGGCACATGGACATTATTCCGCAAAGCCGAACCACGCCTCAGTGGAAATTACACACGATAGTACTAACTACAAGCAACGCCCACACCCATGGTGTTCCTCACGTAAGGTACTACCCCTAGGTAACGCAGATCCATAGTGTTCCTCACATGGCGGTACTAATCGCAAGAAAAGTCGACCCATGGTGTTCATTATGTAATGGTACTAATCACAAGTAGTCTTGTGGTTCTAAAATCATCATCCCTTAGTCAGCCCTTTTAGTCGCCTCTTACAACTGGCAGGGGATACCGAGGGTGTATTTTTTCGTCTGCGTCCCCCACTCATGGAGGGTTATATGTTTGGTCCGAGAGAGCGGTTTTATTTCGGTCAAGTGCGCCGGCAAGCCGGTTAGGACGCCCCCCCCCCCCCTCCCGCGCCACTCGGGACGCACCACGTGGGAGTATCACGCCTCCCCCTGCTACGCCAGCGTAGTACGTTCGTGGGGTCCATCTAAGTGAATTTCTCCCTGCCACCTTATACCTTTCAGTAGACGATTCATGTAAACTGCAAACGACAAAAGGTGGAAGATTACCGTCTTGCCCAACGCCTGTATGTACAATGAACCAAATACTCATTCTACTATCATTTTTCACTGCAGTCCAATTGTCAACATAGATTCCTTTGCTAACTTTTAATAACCTACCCTTAATCCCATAATTCCCCAGTACGGCTAACCTCATTTCCCTAGGTGCTCTGTCAAATGACTTCTCCATATCTGCAAAACATAAATATAACCATAAACGGCTATTCCTCTCGCTGCATTGAAATCTGGCGAGTACCGAAAATCGGATCCTGAAAACCTCACTGTGGTTTTAAACCACACTGCTTTTCATCCAACTTACCCCTCAACCACTGATCACACCCTACCATCCAAAATGCCAGTGGACACCTTGACTGATCACTGGCCCATTATTATTATTATTATTATTATTATTATTATTATTTTAATTATTATATTACCCATACGATCAGCATGGCAAGCAGGAATATTTAGTTCAGTAATACTGTCGAACTTTCACTAGGTTCTTATATTTGACCGAAATTAGGTGGTCAACTCCTTTTCTGCAGGTACTTTCATTTCCGAAATCTCTGTTCTGCAACTGGTAGAAATATTTCCTTTTCTCCTTTGGTTAAATTATAATAGGCTAGAAAATAATCTTGCTGATTCTTCTCTTAGTGTAACAACCACCACCATCAGATAACACACCCTTCCTCCCCACAACAATACAGATTGTCATACAGTTTACACAATTCACATACTGCAGTATCATGGCGTCTACGATGATGGATCAAAACAACCTAAGATGATGATGATGATGATGATGATAATGATAATGATGGTGGTAATGATGACGGTGATGATGCGCATGGCGATGCTAATAATAATAATAAGAAGAAGAAGAAGAATAAGATCTTGAGAAATCGAACGGAGTACAGATCAGTGATCGACAGCTTCAGAGGCTTCCATGACGAAACTGTATAGCAAAGAGGACAGATTACCAGAGAAAGAATGCAAAGTTTTTGGGCTGCAGAGAAGGCTTCCAGTAATGTGTAACTGTTGCTTAGCGTGGTCCCAAATGACCGTAAACGAACAATAATAATAATAATAATAATAATAATAATAATAATAATAATAATAATAATAATGATAAGGAGCCTCCGTGGCTCAGACGGCAGCGCGTCGGCCTCTCACCGCTGGATACCGTGGTTCAAATCCCGGTCTCTCCATGTGAGATTTGTGCTGGACAAAGCGGAGGCGGGTCAGGTTTTTCTCCGGGTACTCCGGTTTTCCCTGCCATCTTTCATTCCAGTAACACTCTCCATTATCATTTCATAGCATTCATCACTCATTAATAAATCACCTTGGGAGTGGCGACCCCATTGTAAATAACAGCCTATATATGTTTCATTCATTACATCCCTGACCCAGTCAATGACTGGAAAACAGGTTGTAGGTTTTCATTTTTTTCAATAATAATAATAATAATAATAATAATAATAAAAATAATAATAATAATAATAATAATAATAATAATAATAATAATAATAATAATAATAATAATAATAATAATACATTTTGACGCCTCACGCATGGCGTGTGTGAATCAATGTTTATGTGCGGGGCAATCACACACTACACAGTCCTCTTACGAAAACGACTACAGTACTCGGGTGACTGTACGTTGAACACCTGTGTTGCATTGTAATTGTCCTTATCTTACCATACAATAGTGATTGTTCCCAAGTTCGGCTTCATAAAAAGGCGCAAGCTCTCCACGGCAATGTTAGAACTTAAAGAAGACGACTTGCATCATATTCTTCATATTATAGTCCTTACGGATCCACAAATCATGTTCCTTAATATTGTTTTACACAGCATTGCATGTAGGAGGCTAACAGAAGAGGCTTCGATTGTAAGGCCAATGAAGTGGTTTACAAAGGTGGACAAATCTTCATACTCATTGCAGTATGTTCACCAAGTAGGCTAATCAAATTACAGCGGATAATTACAACAACCAAAACTTGTCATGAAGACCTTTACTTAGTCTAGCTAACAAACTTCGTCTGTAACACTCTTCCAGATATCATTCACAGTCGTACTAACTAATACCGAGTCTTTCCAATATATCTTTCTGAGAATACGTTACTCGCACAAAAAAATATGTTTGTGCAATGCCACTCTAATAATCAGTGCATGAGGTGGACCGGTATGAGTCGTGTTGTATGCATTCTATAGTTAGGAAACTAGCCGGTACAGCATACCAGCACAGTTTATAAACTGGTTCAAGTTTTAATGATTAATATTGTGCTGTGTAAGGTGCCAAGAATCTCTAAAAATTCAGGACTTAGTTTGAGAGTAAAAGTAACCCTTTCTTTTTATATAATGGGTACAGGGTACAATTATCACATTTCGTCTAACGATTAGCCTAATTACTTGCTAACTCAGAAATGGTGACTAAAGCATATGTTAATAACATTAGTAATTTTTATAGTTAATACTTATAATCAAATAAGAGCATTTGAATTTAAATTTTGAATTTACATTTTAACAGAATGTCTCATTTGATAATTAATCCTGATTCCTATTTAAATTATTAAGGTAAGACGTACGTAACTATGTTACACAAGACCATAAAACTGGATGCTGCTCGCAGGCCAGTTGAGTTGGGATACTTCAGGATGGTCTGTGTTCTTGAATTTGCTGCCACTATTTGCATATATACGCACTGTACTTCCTTATTACCTCCTTCTCAAAGCCACTTCAAGCCCTGACCAAGAGCGATTTTCAACCGCTTTTGAATAATTTCTCACTTGTTTTCTTGAAATCGGTACTCTGGTTGAAAAGTAGGCCACAGAAATATTATCCAATAAATCTTTACGTTTTCTTACATGAAAGGCATTATTTACCAAAGCAATCCATCATTGTAATGGACATTTTGATGGCTGAGAACGAAAAGGTTACAACTCAAAATTTGCATTTATGAAATTTTATCTTAAATATAGCCTCCGCAGATGTTTCAACAAAACAATCTAATGTAACCATGCCATGAAGCACTTCTAACGGTTTTTAATGTTCTTTGCTTAATTCGAAAGGGTCATTTTCATTTGTAACACGTTTCCAGGTATCTCCAAGCTCTTTTTATTCCCTTCAAATAACTAGGTGAAAAAACTTTCTCATACACTGTTCCTTTACAGTCTCATATGAAACAGTATTTCTTTGACGTGAACACGTCTTCAAATTTACTCCTTTACTGATGGCATTACGGAAAGAAAACGATGATAACGAAATTAGGGGATATAGTTTATGGCGTTTCGGCTCACAAACTATCATTCACCTCAAAAATGAAAACATACCACATGAGATTTGAAGAATCAAATAATTTATTTCACTTAGAATTGTGATGTCACGCACGGGGCGTAGAGGGGTGCAACGCCATCTTATTATCGATTCGTAGCGGCTGGAACATTTCACTCTGTATAACTTCCGACGACGTTCGTTGTGGTCTCATTCGACAGCTGTGATCATTATATATTTAGTGCACAAAATATTATTTTTGGTGAATATGTATTGAATTGATGTTGATAATAAAAAAATATGACCAGAATGTCGGCTTATACCAGTCAACAGTGATCTGAATTTAGGTCTGTCGCCCAGGTGGCAGATTCCATATCAATTATTTATGTAGCCTTTTCTTATAAACGTTTTCGAAGAACTTGGAAATTGAACGAACAGTTCTTCTTATTCTTATTCTTTATCGGTTTACCCTCCTGTTTCGGTTTTTCCCTTGGACTCAGCGAGGTATCCCACCTCTACCGCCTCAAGGGCAGTGTTCTGGAGGTTCAGACTCTGGGTCGGGGATACAACTGGGGAGGATGACCAGTAACTCGCCCAGGCAGCCTCACCTGCTATGCTGAACAGGGGCCTTGCCGGGGATGGGAAGATTGGAAGGGATAGACAAGGAAGAGGGAAGGAAGCGGCCGTGGCCTTAAGTTAGGTACCATCCCGGCATTTGCCTGGAGGAGAAGTGGGAAACCACTGAAATCCACTTCCAGGATGGCTGAGGTGGGAATCGAACCCACCTCTACTCAGTTGACCTCCCGAGGCTGAGTGGACCCCGTTCCAGCCCTCGTACCACTTTTCAAATTTCGTGGCAGAGTCGGGAATCGAACCCGGGCCTCCGGGGGTTGCAGCTAATCACCCTAACCACCTACACCACAGAGGCGTACTAACGAACAGTTCCCCTGACAAATTATTCCAGTCCCTTACTCCTCTTCCTATAAATGAATATTTGTCCCAATTTTTCCTCTTGAATTCCAAATTCATATTATGATCTTTCCTACTTTTAAAAGCTCCGTCCAAGGTTATTCGTCTACTCATGTCCTTCCACGCAATCTCTCCACTCACAGCTAGGAATATACTACTTAGTCAAGCATCTCGTCTCCTTAATCCCAAGTTTTCCCAGCCCGAAATTTGCAACATTTTCGGAACACTACTCCTTTGTCGGAAATAACCCAGAACAAATCATGTTACTTTCCTTTGAATCTTTTCCAGTTCTCTTATCAGGTAGACCCGGTGCGGGTTCAATATATGGAACCATACTCTAATTAGTGTCTTGCCAGGGACTTGCACGCCGTCTCCATTACATCCTTACTAGGCTACAACCCCTAAATAACCTCATAAGCATGTGAAGAGATATGTAACCTTCCTTAACAACCTCGTTAATATAAATGCTTCAATAAATACAATTCCTTATATTAACACCTGGATACTTACAGTGTTCCTTATTAGATGCTGTCAAAGAGGACTTTTGCTCTTGATGAAATTTACAACCGGACTTGTTCATCCCATTTACTATTATACTATCCTCCGCTGTCCATCTCACAACACTGTCTAGGTTCCCATGTCGTCCCTCACAATCATGCAATTCATTTACTACTTTATACAGTTTAACATCATCTGTAGGTAGTCTTATCTGTGCTTCCAGTTCTTCACTCATATCATTTATATCAGGGCCTCTCAGGGTGCATGCACTGTACACGGTGCAAAAGACGACTTTGCTCTGTTTACCAGAGTGCAAACACCCACTCCTCGATTTGGTGCAATAGCTCTGTCTCTCTCTTTCTCCACACCTGTCTCGCTCGCTCCGCCTGTCTTCCGCTTCCTCAGTTGCTCCGTAGCGCTCCAAATCCCAGCCGAGTTGAGCCGAGCTTAGCCGAGTAGCCCAGAGACGAAGCGTTGGTCCGAGCCGAGCCAAGTGGAAACGATGCACTGTGCACAGGAACTCTGCGTCTCAGTTTGCACGCGTGAGATTTTGGGCGTTTGAGAGGCCCTGATTTATATATATACAGGATTAACAAACTTTCATAGGTTGCCGGGACGAAACCTCCTATGTGTTAATATTTTTGGAGATATACTGACCAACAGCACATGCATTATGAAGAGCGAGAATACCTTGACAATTGTCACACAATATTGACCCTTAGATGACAGAACCTTACCGGCCAAAGTTCTAAGCTAAAATATTTCACATAGGAGGTTTTGTCCCGGCAACGACGATATACTGGTATTCGGGACCAGTGATTTTCGGTGGCGCAGTACAGAGCAATTGCATTTCGTTTCGTTCGTTGCCCAATTAGATTTGTGTCTGTATTGCACTGATAATAATAATGTTATTTTGTTTTACGTCCGTCCTAAATGCTAGTTAACAGACGCCATGGTGTCGGTCTTTTGTTCCGCATGAGGTCTTGAACGTGGCGAAAGCCAACGACGCGGAGTTGTTATCTTTAAAACACTCTTTAAATGCAAATTACAGGCCTTTCTTTGTTGTGAAGGTATTTTCACAGAAACATGGATGACTGGGTAACAAACAGAATAAATCATAATTACGTTATTACTCGTAATTATTACACTATCAGATAACACTTCACCTTCTCTAATTCTCGGAGTTCTATTTTTTTTTTTTTAAATTTAGCCAACCGTTCAACCACTCTTTTGTCTAATCCAATAGCCCTCACTTTCGCCAGTCTCTAATGATCTACCCTATCAAAAACCTTGAATAGGACAATAGCGACACAGTCCAGACTCGTTGAAAAGCGTCGAGGTACAGAAAAGGTATAGGGTTAGAAATAACATCGCAAGATAAATCCGAAGATACCCTTTACAGCCCTTATGAGAGAGTTCTGCGATGGCGGGAACGAAATACTGCCACCGCGCCAGCGGCCATGCATGTGCAAGTAAATCCATGTAAGGTAAGTCCTATTAACGCATATGTATTTGTTGGTTGTATACAAGGAATCGGTATACAGAAACATAACATAAATTTATTGCTTCAGTGAGTTTTTACACAATATGTACATAAATGTAACTAAACTTTTCTTGAAGCTGGATGAACTTGTACGCAATTAATGATGATATTACAGTAGACTGAGGGTCTGTTGAAATATATACTTTATATACATGAGAGTTCTATATACACACGAATCTACGCTGACTGACAGATCAAATGCAACACCAAGAAGGAGTGGTTCGAAAGGGATGAAAGTTAGGGAAAAAACAGAGACGGCACGGACGAATAATTGATGTTTATTTCAAACCGATATGCAGGTTACACAATGCGCACGGCATCGACTCAGTAGGATGTAGGACCACCGCGAGCGGCGATGCACGCAGAAACACGTCGAGGTAAAGAGTCAATAAGAGTGCGGATGGTGTCCTGAGGGATGGTTCTCCATTCTCTGTCAACCATTTGCCACAGTTGGTCGTCCGTACGAGGCTGGGGCAGAGTTTGCAAACGGCGTCCAATGAGATCCCACACGTGTTCGATTGGTGAGAGATCCGGAGAGTACGCTGGCCACGGAAGCATCTGTACACCTCGTAGAGCCTGTTGGGAGATGCGAGCAGTGTGTGGGCGGGGATTATCCTGCTGAAACAGAGCATTGGGCAGCCCCTGAAGGTACGGGAGTGCCACCGGCCGCAGCACATGATGCACGTAGCGGTGGGCATTTAACGTGCCTTGAATACGCACTAGAGGTGACGTGGAATCATACGCAATAGCGCCCCAAACCATGATGCCGCGTTGTCTAGCGGTAGGGCGCTCCACAGTTACTGCCAGATTTGACCTTTCTCCACGCCGACGCCACACTCGTCTGCGGTGACTATCACTGACAGAACAGAAGCGTGACTCATCGGAGAACACGACGTTCCGCCATTCCCTCATCCAAGTCGCTCTAGCCCGGCACCATGCCAGGCGTGCACGTCTATGCTGTGGAGTCAATGGTAGTCTTCTGAGCGGGCGCCGGGAGTGCAGGCCTCCTTCAACCAATCGACGGGAAATTGTTCTGGTCGATATTGGAACAGCCAGGGTGTCTTGCACATGCTGAAGAATGGCGGTTGACGTGGCGTGCGGGGCTGCCACCGCTTGGCGGCGGATGCGCCGATCCTCGCGTGCTGACGTCACTCGGGCTGCGCCTGGACCCCTCACACGTGCCACATGTCCCTGCGCCAACCATCTTCGCCACAGGCGCTGCACCGTGGACACATCCCTATGGGTATCGGCTGCGATTTGACGAAGCGCCCAACCTGCCCTTCTCAGCCCGATCACCATACCCCTCGTAAAGTCGTCTGTCTGCTGGAAATGCCTCCGTTGACGGCGGCCTGGCATTCTTAGCTATACACGTGTCCTGTGGCACACGAAAACACGTTCTACAGTGACTGTCGGCTGAGAAATCACGGTACGAAGTGGGCCATTCGCCAACGCCGTGTCCCATTTATCGTTCGCTACGTGCGCAGCACAGCGGCGCATTTCACATCATGAGCATACCTCAGTGACGTCAGTCTACCCTGCAATTGGCATAAAGTTCTGACCACTCCTTCTTGGTGTTGCATTTGCTCTGTCAGTCAGTGTATCTTGCGGAGATAGTCTGTCAAATAAGAGAGAGTTCAAGATAGTCGAAAACTATCTGCCTTGTAGAATTACTAGTGTAACTTGCAATGAAAGTTCTTACTAACAGAATGCTAGTAATTGCCGTAGGCTTGTCAGGAACTGACATAAATATTCACAATTAGTAGAATACTAATGTTGATGTCGGAGCATAAGTGAGGACTGTGGGATGAGTAGAATACTGACATCGGGGCTCGATGTGGTTACAGGAAGCGGCGATACACATGTTTAAGAGGGATAACCTCCGTGTTCGACTTGCAGTGTAATCTGGCGTTGGACACTGGGGAGTCCTGGGAAGTAGCGGAATGCTGCTCCTTTTATAGCGCTGGCTGACGTCACAAGCAAGCGCACTGCAGTCACCTCGCAGAGTCTGGAAAGATCCGGACTGCGGTGTGTTGTGGAGCAATCAGGCGCAGAGCTGAGATCGCGAAGGACACACAACAGTATTCACGTAAGAAGTACACGGTCATGTCCCCGACACAACAATAGCAACTGTTTTTGTAATATTTGAGCTACCAGTTTTCAAAATTTGATATTTCATGATCCTCAATAAATTTCACCATCACATTCTTCCTGATTTTAGCTATTAGAGCCATATATTCAAAGTCAGGCTCCGTGGCTGAATGGTCAGCGTACTGTTCTTTGGTTCAGAAGGCTCCGGGTACGATTCTCGACTGGGCTGGGAATTTTAACTCTGTATGGTTAATTCGTCTAGTTCGGGAACTGGGCGTTTATGCTCGTCTCAATACACTTGCCTTCAATGCACTACTAACCATCCCAGAAACACGAAACAGAGAATTCATCCCTCGACTAAGGGATGGTGTCAGGAAGGGCATCTACCGTGAAACCGAATCACATTCACATCCTTTGCCGACCCAGTTAAATTGGGATTAAGGCCAGAAAGAAGAGTCATATTTTAAAGGGGTGCAAAATCGGCCATTCAACACCAAGCAAGAAAACACATCTTGAGTTTATACCATACAGACAACCACAATGGACAATTGGCTGGAGACTGAAAGTAAAAATGAAAATCCAAAACCTGTTTCCAGTCATTCGACCGGGCCAGGAATGGAATGAATGAAGCCCCCATCTAGCGGCGAGGATAGGGATTGTGCCGGCTGCCGAAGCCTGACGCACTGCTCTGGGGCAATGATTAATGAATGACAGATGAAATAATATTGGAGAGTGTTGCTGGAATGAAATGTGACAGGGAAACCGGAGTACCCGCAGAAAAACCTGTCCCGCCTCCGCTTTGTCCAGCACAAATCTCACATGGAGTGACCGGGATTTGAACCACGGAACCCAGCGGTGAGAGGCCGGCGCTCTGCCACCTGAGCCACAGAGGCTCTACTGGCTAGAGACTCAGGTATAAAAGTCTATTCTTAAATTTCTGGCAGTACCGGGAATCAAACCCGGGACTCCGAGGACGGCAGCTAATAGTGCTAACCGTTACGTTACGGAGGCAGACACGTTTACGACTTATAACGTTAGACGTTATGCCATTTGCATCAAGACGGTGGTTCGTTGACGCTCTGGAATTTCATCACACAGGGTCACCGTACAACTCTCTTGGTTGTTCAGATCACACTAAATGTCCCAAAGAACAGAAACAACATTCTTCAACCAATACTGGATCGGTATTGCCAGAAATTTGGAGAAGACCATCTTATATGTATGTTCAGTCTTCAGCCCTAAGGCTGGTTGGATCCTCAACAGCTCTGCCATCAGCTGTCATAGATGGCTACCACCTGAATAACGAGACCTTCCTGTTCCCCAGATAGGAACTTCATTGAACAAGTTCTGCTTAACTAGCTATTTGTGAATGACATGACTGACCAAGTACTCCGCAAGACCAAGACACCAGCGAACAAATTGGAACACACATATTTTCTTTTTATTGTAAAAGGTATAAAAGATGCATTCAACATAAATCCACATAATGGGATGTTGCTTTCCAATACTGACAACCAATTACGTGATTGAGAGGAACTGTTTTCCTGTTGGTTTGAACAGGAATTAGACACATCAGGTCCATTCTGTGTTGTTTTATAAGTTTCCTTACGTCGTTCCGACGTCTTATGGCGACGATGGGACAGGAAAGGGCTAGGAGTGGAAAGGAAGCAGATGTGGCCTTAATTAAGGTACAGCCCCAGCATTTGCCTGGTGGTAAAATGGAAAACCACGGAAAACCATTTTCAGGACTGCCGACAGTAGGTTTCGAACTCACTATATCCCGAATACTGGATACTGGCCGCACTTAAGCGACTGCAGCCATCGAGCTGGCTTTTGTAATTTAAAATGTACTACGAAAATTGTTGTGTTATGTACGGATTCTGCTCGGCATGTTTTCGATTTATCTGTTCTCCATTGTTGAAAAACAATTCTAACGGATAATTAAAACTAATTGACAATAGAGGAATGTACTCAGATTTAATTACTTCAGGCAGTCGATTGCTTTGTACTTTTCAGAACGTGAACATTCAATCAGTATGAATTAATATTATACTGAAACATTAAGCTTTGCGCTGTGATCTGGGATTAATACCCAAGGACTCGCTGGCGTAATAATTATATACATCAATACGTGCAAAATCATACGAGCTAGGAAATAACTTCGCCGCCGTTATTGTCAGGTGTTATTTCATTTGATGTTTGATGTTTTGTCAATACTGCTTTTGCTGCTGGAATATAATATCCGTCGTTTGATAATGAAGTTCATTCATTTCAATATGCTATTACATGAGCAATGCTGACATGAAACAACACAGAATTAGATTCCTAAACATCATCCTATAAATGTGTGTCGAGAAGAATATATTACAGTTCTCTTGACAGAGGCCAGAGCAAAATGTAGCTTCTATTGAAATCTCAGTCTCGTTCATGGATGTGGAACTATGGAAGCTGTTGAAGTATGGATGGTGCTGAAAAATTACATTCGGTGCACGACTAGTGCGTATGGGTGTTATGAGAGAGCCTTTCTGGCTTTAATAGTGTTTTATGACCTAATGACGAAAGCAATGGCAAACTTGCTCACTCCTCATTATGACGCAACCATCTTTTTTTTTTTTTTTATGGTTTCTCTTAAACAACATAAAATTTGCTGGTAATCTTTCGATGATCCAACCAGCCCCTGGACAGCAGATTTAGAGTGTAAAAATTACAAGAAACATTGGACTTATTTTTAAAATTTCTGCATCCATCTGGCTACCAATTTATCGTTGAAAAATCCTAATCTGACGATGTTCAGGAACACGGTAGTTCTTAAGATCGTGGAATATTCAGAGTATATAGTCGCTCAAGAAAAAGAAAAAAATGAGCGCACGGTATTGTATGCTCCTCCCTTTTAAGGCGACACTCCGGAGATAAAAAAAATATTTGTACCTAATGCATGGATTTTCTTGAAACTTTGTGGGAATGTCACCTACATAAAAGTACATATCATGAACATTTCTTTCATATACAATTAATAGTTTTTCAGAAATAATTCTTTGAAATTTTTAATTCCATTTTCCATGAAATTTATTTAACAAGTTAATGTAAATTCGTAATTTGGTAGATAATACTTCTTTTAAAAGTAGTGCATATCGATTTTTCTGTACATAATTTATATAAGGAGATATATCGTACTAAAGTTTGTGTAATTTATACGTTCTAAAATTTTGGAATTAAAAATCCCTACTACTTGAAAAATTTCTGCAATCAAAAATTCCATATGCTGGTATCTTAATATAGCTGTGATACACATACCATACAAATTTTGTTACATTTGGCAGAATATTATGGGAGAAAAATGGGATTTAAATGTAAAATTACAGCTGACAAACAAAGCATTATTACAGTGATAAACTGTTTGAATTCAGCGAAATAACTTCGTGTCAAGAAAAAAGATACTCAATCCTTTCAATTTGAGTTATAAAAAATTTCACCAAAATGACCGAAATAAAATATCGATTTTTATCTCTGGAATGTTGCCTTAATATTTTATCAGACTTAAATTTAATTACTGTTATTAAAATATAATTCACCTCTCATGTAGGCACAAACACTGTTCATACCCACAAATAGGTTTAATTGTTTGCTAATGATTTAATTAACACACCGAAAACTTTCGGTCACGCAAAGGATGCCAAAGGACTTAGAATGGGAAAGTAGAGGCCATGACCTTCATTAAGGTACAGCTCCAACGTTTTCCTTGTGTGAAAATGGAAAACGACAGGAAACGATCTTCAGGACTTTCGACGGTGGGATTCTGCTTCAGTTTTCATCACTAAGGTTCGCGGATAATTAAGCTTTTAAGGCAGCCTGAAATAATACAATGCACACGTTTAATTACCTAAACACTATCTATCCTCTCTTTGCCATCAAGGTAAATTATACCGAAAATGATCAATCTAACAAAAACATCTTCTTACAAGGTACACACAGATAGAAATTCATGTATGGGTCTCTCGCCTTGTGGTAAAAATATGTGAATACTGATGTTAAAGCCACGATTGTAAAGGTTTACGGTTGCTGAACTGGTCACCTGTTCTCTCATTTCTGCAGGATCATCCAAATGCTAGGTGTTATAAAATTACACGTAATGATGCATCAATTTTTCTTTTATACTACGTAGAATCTTTTTAAGTGTGGACCTCTTAAATATACAATTATATGTGCAACCATCATCACTTCACAGTACCTAACTATCTCCAAACTCAGTCTGCCATATACAGAAGCTCCTTCAGTTCACTGTTCCAAAGACGCACAGAAATTTCATCACCGGTATTAATGAGCTCTAGCTTTCAGTGTACTTTCTACCTAAGCTGGTCTGTTCAAATAAGTGTGTTATAACACATTGTTAAATTCACAATACACGTTGTTTTGGGTAAGGCAGGGGAAATCTTTCCGTCTTACTAAACTGATAGGCGTTAAATCAAGCAGAGCCGCTGCAATATTCTGAATATCTCCATAAATATAGTCCCTCAATTTGAACCAATAGAGTGATGGCGATAAGTCAGTAATGCCTTTTCAATAATTCTCATCAGTAAAAAACACTTCAGTCATTTGACCACGACGACCATTTGGCAGGAAATTCGGCGATAGTTTTAAAAGTTATCTTCAATTTAGAATCATACTAGCCTTCACTTTCAAATGGGATACTATAAAAAATTACAGCGCACTTTCGGTAAACTGTATATTTATCTCTACGTCTTGCCTAAGGACATAACTCAAAACCTTAAGTTTCAACATTAATTATAAACTGAGTGAATTGGATTCTTCGAGTAGGAGATCAAAAATGCAATATAATATAATACTCGCGTTTTAGTTAAACACTAGAATAAATCAGTTAATGATTTTTGTTTTGACATAGCATAATGAAGTACATTATTGCTTGCATTTTACAGTAGAAAAAGACAGTCTCCCTACATCATGCAGGGTTCAGATGAATTCTGGTGTACAGTACAGGAACAAAACGCTGGTCGTATTATTAAACAAAGGATTCTAAACTTGTATTTAGGGGCGTACTGTATACAACTAGTTGATTAAACGTGGAAAGAAAGTCCTATGTCAGCTAGGCCATCGAATGACGATGTTAATTCAGAGAATCCAAATTAAATGAACTCGAGCGTAAAAGTAATACCATTTTTATTACTACTACTACTACTACTACTACTAATAAGTTGAAATAACGTAGTTCACAGGTGCCTGTAACGAAAAACAAATATTTCAACTATGTATTGTTTTCGCAGACCCTGAATTGTCAGAATTCATACAACGGAGTTCCTTTACGTGTATATAATCCTGTCGGTATGGCTGTTAACTTGCATGCAGGAGATGATGGGTTCGTCGCCCACTGTCGGCTTTTCTAAATGATTGTCGGTGGTTTCCCAATTATTTAAAGCCATGGCTTCTTCCTTCCTAGTCATATTCTTGTCCTATTCCATTATCGCCATAAGACCTGTCTGAGTCGATGCGACTAAAACCAATATAAAGAAAGGAAGTCATTGCAAATACGGCATAAAACTCTTCCAATCTGATGGGTTTTACGGACACTACTAATAATAAGAAGAAGTCGAAGTAGAAGAAGAAGAAATCCCTTCAATTATCGTAAACCGAGTGAGTTGGCTACGCGCCTTGGATCATATACAGTAGCCGTGAGTTTGCATTCGGGGGATAGTGGGTTCGAACCCCACTGTCGGCAGCCCTGAAGATTGTTTTATGTTGTTTCCCATTTTCACACAAGGAAAATGCTGGGGCTGTACCTTGATTAAGGCATCGGCCACTTCCTTCTCAGTCCTAACCCTTGCCCATTGTCACCGTAAGACCTGCCTGTGCCGTTGTGACGCAAAACAAAGAGAAAAAGAAAAAAAACTACTGTAAAATTTAAGTCACCGAAAAGCCGCAATTATACTATTAAACGTACTAATGCAGGTCTCTTCCATTTAATCATGTTTACATGCCAGCCAACTGCAAGGGATTTGAAGCCAACAAACAAGCAAACTAGCTAGCTTGTAGTTTTATGTAACTGCTGATATTTTGATCGTAGCCCTGGGACCTCCAATTTTAAATGGATTCAAAACCATAAAGACTTGAATTAATAATAATAATAATAATAATAATAATAATAATAATAATAATAATAATAATAATAATAATAATAATAATAATCCTTGGTGCTGGCCTTTGTCCAATTTTGAGGCCAGTAGAGCCCGTGAACTTGGCTCTGTTATACAGCCGGATGCCATTCCTAACGCAAACGCTCTGCAGAGGGACGCTTTCCCTACTTACTGGGTGTTTCTCTGTTGGTTGATAGTGTTGTGTGTTCTGTGCATATGGAGAGGTGTGGAATGGAAAAAAACACGATCACCCAGTACAGACCCAGGGGACTTAACCAAACGCGGCTAAAAACCCCAACCCGACCAGGAATTAAGCATGGAACTCTCTGAACCGAAGACTGTGACATCGACCATTTAACCAATGTAATAATAATAATAATAATAATAATAATAATAATAATAATAATAATAATAATAATAATAATAATAATAATAATAATAATGGCTCAACGAAATGCCAACATAGCCGAATAAAATAAATAAACTGACCAGAGCACAAAATATCACCCAGAACGCAAACAATAGAAAAGGCCTCTCAATAGCCAAAAATTTAAACACTATAAAACAGTTATACAACCAGATAAATCACACGCAAGTGAGCCATTTTCGAAACAACTAACACTGCAGAAACGGACAGAATACTCAAGGTTGAAAGAAGAATATTCCGGACGTGCATAAACAAAAACTGGCAAGGAAATGGAACCTGGAGACTAACTTCTAAATAAATATTCTACAAGGAAATGGAACTGGTAATGAACACGATCAGGGAGACACGATCTCATTATTTGGACATCTACTCAGTACACCAGAAAATAGGATCATGAGGAAAATAATAGAAACATTATCGGACAGTAAGAGCAGCATTAGGTGGATTACAGAATTCAAGGAAGATATGAGGGAACTACAAATTATAATATAAGATTTAAAAAACCCGACGAAATCAAGGAACTCGCAAACAAATCAGACTACAAATCGAGATCGACAGACGGACAATGGGATGGGTGATTTCAGACGAAGAAAGGAAGTAAAGATCCGAGAGAATAAAGAAATATTGGGCTGACAGGGAACTGAAAGAACCCATTTTATAAACTTGACTAAAGTGGTCCAATGAAGGCCTAAAATTTAAATACGTAAATGAATACACACACAAAAAAGTAAATACATATATATAAATAAAGTTGTATGGGGTCCGCTGCCTGCAGTTTCGTTTCTTATGACAATTTTTTCAGATATTTATCCGTTTTAGGTCAACTCAAGACCGTATCAGTGGTTTTTAGCTTTCGTGCCTGTTTGTCTGTCCGTCTGTTCCACCATCATGGCACAACGGCTGAGTCGATCTCGACCAAACTTCATATTTAGAGTATTATTATTCATGATTTAAAAATCACTGTATAGACTGGGGGTTTGTAGTGAAACGAGAATAGTTTTCTTCCATTTTCTCTTATTCTATAGATTTTCTGTAAAACATGGTGACTATATGTGAAACGTCCCTTCATTTTAAACTACTTTTGTTATGTATATAATTTTGCTTACTCTTAAACTGACGATGAAAATTACTATGTTGTTCGGGTTTTCGCTCTGCATTGAGTGACCAACAGAACAACGAACCTACTGGTTACCATGACAACGTCTATGATTGCCTGCCAGCATGGAATTAACGTGATGCCATTTTCGTCATCATTCGTGTAAACTCGCAGTTGATCCTTGGATAGAAAGCGAGAGGGACGTCAAGCTGCTATTCTGCGGGATATTTGCGGAATACCGTTGGAGGTTACAATCGATCTCGAACAGTACTAAGGGGGACTGTTAATATTTGAATATTACCGCGAAGTGTAGCCCATTATTTCACACTGTATTTCTTGCCTCGGTCTTGCCTCTTTAGGCTTCAAGTAGTAACACCGTAAGTCATCTTTTCAACTGTTTACCTAAGAATCTCGGCATATATATTTCTTTTCTTTTACCGCCTTCTTGTATGCGTAACTCATCACAATTTAGTGAGGGACATTTCATTTTCCAATACATCCACTTGGCATCTACATAATTGTGCTATCCGGCTGTCCTCAATCATAATCCTATTTCCCATTTTTTCAACTTTCTTAACTGTATTACTTTCTTCCTTAATTTCCCCGTATATATTCGAGTGATATTCCCGAAACTTGGGCACTCTTTCCTTTGAGGGAAAGTTCCAAGCTGTTGAAATGTATAACATTTTGGCGAAGGAAAATATCGAAATACGGAGGCAATTTTAATGACGGTGCAGACCTTCGTTTCAGGGCAAGTGCTGGCTAAATGGTAAGTCATATCACAAAACAGATTACACAATCGCCGCTCAATTTGGAGAAATCTTCAAATTTGTTCCTATAACTCATTGTCGTATCTCGATTCTTAACACGTAAGTTAGCGCTGCATTTCTCGTTTATAATCAATTTTTTCCAACTAGATTGCCTCTGGCATTAGGGAAAGGGGGCTGTTTTTATAATGAAAACTCGCCACCTCTTTGTGAATGGCAGTTTCTAAGTGACCCTGCCGTTATAGTAGAAACTCCCGAACTCAACTGTGAATGGCAGTAGGAAACGTGGCCTGCCATTATCATCAAACCTTCCCCAATGCGCTCCTTTCATTGGAAACTATGTATGGCGTCCTCCCTGTTTCGTTTCTCGGATAGTGCTAAGAGACGTGCAATTTAATATAATCTTACACACTGCGTGCAGTAATCCGTATACAAGCGATGCACGGATACATTTCCTGGTAAATAAATATAAGTGTCGGTACTGGTCTGCATCTACATTTTCTTCCCGATGTTTTCATTTGTTAGGATAGTTTTTAGGAATTTTTCACTATCAGGTCACATTTTCTTGGAAATAAAGCCATCCATTTTTTGCTTTTAGGTACCTTTTTATTGTGCATCAAATCACTCCTCCTTACCAACTGGTTACAAGCTGTTAGTAATAAGGGGCTGGGGGATGTATGCGACATTGGGCCAAAAAGACTTTTCAAAGGTAAATCTCATAATTTACTTTGATACCTTGAAAATATATTCCCAAATTTTTAATGTTCGCCTTCACTCTACAAATGTGTCAAAAATTATCATTTGTTTTGACATGCACAAGGCCACGCCCCTTTCATGGCGATCAACGCGATAGAAATATAACTATTTTGTCCATTTGAACGTTCAAGAAGGTTTTGTTGTTAGATTCAAGAAGGTTGTGACAACACGGCTGGGTGAACAAATCCTACTTCCGTTGTAAACAGAATGGTACATATGTTGTTATAAACATGTTTTTGAAGTGAACTTAGTGAGCGAGTTTAATTTTCAAGTAACATAGACCCTACGTTTAGCTGCTATTATAATGCCGAAGATTAGTCCCCGAGTATTTAAAAAGGTAAAAAAAAAAATCGCCATTTAAGATTTCAGGATAAAAACACGAATGTTGCATGCAATTGCATGCAACGAATCTCACTAATTACTCAGGTAATTCATATGAAAATTGTGTTTGTGCTTCAAGAAAAAATACTTGGAAATCTTATATCCTCTAATAACACCACCAAATATAAGGCAACTAGTGGATACAGATTAAAGAATTGGTGTAGTGTGACATCATCATATTATGGTAAGTGTGGCAAAAAATCATGCTAAGAATACAGTTCTTGCCTGCATAAGTTATTTCTTTTAGGTAAACCATATTTCACATTTTGTTTCCTTTTTCATTTCAATTCTATTTTCAATACATAAGGAACATTTTCTCCTAAACTATTAGAGCGATTATGCTGAAATGTTTTACTGTTAATTTAGATACTTCATTTTATAATTCACCGGGCGAGTTGGCCGTGCGCGTAGAGGCGCGCAGCTGTGAGCTTGCATCCGGGAGATAGGGGGTTCGAATCCCACTGTCGGCAGCCCTGAAGATGGTTTTCCGTGGTTTCCCATTTTCACAAGAGGCAAATGCTGGGGCTGTACCTTAATTAAGGCCATGGCCGCTTCCTTCCAACTCCTAGGCCATTCCTATCCCATCGTCGCCATAAGACCTATCTGTGTCTGTGCGACGTAAAACCCCTAGCAAAAAAAAAAAAAAATTATAATTCCGCGGAATTATGCAGTATATGCAGTATATATGTAAATTTATGATAACTTTCCTGTGAAATTTAAAACATTACTTCTTTAACAAGCCAGACATTTAAATATATATTGTTTTACAGAGTTTTTTTTTTTTTTTTTTTTTTTTTGTCTTCGTGTAGTTACTCCCGAATGCATGCTCACCGCAATGACGGATTTTGAGAAAATGTTGCATATATCTTTACAGTATTTGAAAAATTGAATTTGCATAAATTATAAATAGATGTATATTTTACTTTTTTAGCAGTAGGACATATTCTTCTAAGACATATTTATGTTCATACCAAGCTTGGTAAAGTTATCAATAAAAAGGGGCCGGATTATAACCGTCTTTCATATGTATAATCGCATATATTCCCTCCAAGAAACAAATCACTTATGAACTCCTCTTCTCTTCTGTACAAAATTAAAACACGGTGTTGTCGGGAATTCCTGGAAAAAAATCAAAAATATATATGGGGAAAAGCGTAACGTGATAGTAATAAACAGATTGTATTTCTGAAGTATGGAAAAATATCGGTCTAAGGAATTTTATTCATTGCCAGATATTGAAATCCATGCCCCTTTTTATTGATAACTATGCCAAGCTTGGTATGAACATAAATATGTCTTAGAAGAATATGTCCTACTACTAAAAAAGTAAAATATTCCTTAAAGAATTCAAATTTTCAAATTCTGTAAATCGCGACGGCAGATAAATAAATGGATTGTATTTTTGAATTCTACGTGAGAAATAAGTTTAGGAACCGTTATTTACTGGTATACACTGAAAACAATGCGAAGAGTTTAATAATAATGATAATAATAGTAATAAACTATTATGGGACCGAGACGTCATAACCGATGTCACGCTCAGCAACAATAGGCCAGATATTATTCTAGTCGATACATTAAAAAGATACGCTTCCCTTATAGAAATTGTTTGTCCAAACACCTCCAATCTGCAAACAACAATAGCCACATCATGAAGTTCCAGGCTGCAGTTTCAGTAATACTGAAGAGCAGATTCCCAAATGGGGAGATAAGAAGTTGTTTAGTGACACCATCTGTGCACATTTATTGTATAAATGAATATGTTGTAATTATTTGTTGTAAATATTTGTAGATATACGTACGTATAGATTCATAATCAAGAGGGTGACTCCTTGCTTAGGCCGAGTCAGCCCATTATGTTACCGGCACAAGCCGAGCCTTCCTATATTGATGCAATAATAATAATAATAATAATAATAATAATAATAGAGCCTCCGTGGCTCAGACGGCAGCGCGTCGGCCTCTCACGGCTGGATACCGTGGTTCATATCCCGGTCACTCCATGTGAGATTTGTGCTGGACAAAGCGGAGGCGGGACAGGTTTTTCTCCGGGTACTCCGGCTTCCCCTGTCATCTTTCATTCCAGCAACACTCTCCATTATCATTTCATAGCATTCATCACTCATTGATAAATCACCTTGGGAGTGGCGACCCCATTGTAATAACAGCCTATATATGTTTCATTCATTACATCCCTGACCCGGTCAATGACTGGAAAACAGGTTGTAGGTTTTTTCAATAAATAATAATAATAATAATAATAATAATAATAATAATAATAATAATAATAATTGTTACGGAGTTTTCCGTGGTAGGTAGAGGTGAAAGAAGGTGCGGGTGTGAATAGGTCTCCAGCTACGAAAGCAAAATTAATTTAAAATTTAACAAGGTTATATTTTCTTTTCAAAAACAAAGAAATAACAAGCATGGCAGGTACAAAGTAGCAAATCAAAAAGGGTAGTTACAATATTTACAGGGATTGGGCTTCGCGCCCAGATTTTACACTGCTTGGGCAATCAGCTCAGTTTTACCCCAAACACGAGTTTTAACAGAGGGGCAGAAAACCCCATTCATACCTAGGAGCCCTTGCTCCAAATTACACAGAAAAGCCTCCACGAGGCATACAACACTCAATTTTCAAAAGAGCCACTCGCTCTCAAAATTTAAACCAAACTCCACCTTCAAGTTGTCCTCACTGGACATAGACACAGGGGTAAAATACCCAACCTACTGAGGTCTATTAAATAAAAATGGGCAATTACATGACCTCTAAAATAACAATTTGAGAGGAGGCGAACTTGCACTCCTAATACACTTGTTTTAAAAAACCTAATCTGGCTCTAGGCCACTAATGCAAGGGCTAATCCCATACTACCGAGGTGACTTTAGTAAAGAGCAATTTGTTTTACATTAACGAAGAATAGGTTGAGAAAATAAGTTCACCTCAAGACAATGTGAGTGGGAGCTCGAGAGGGTTAGCACTCTCTATCCCAATATGCAGCTTAAAAGAGAATAGAAGAAAAGATCGTTACATTTTAGGAAAAGGTTACATGGAGGAACGCTTCGCACCCGCCCCGAGAGTTAAACTGCTGAGCTAGCAAAGAAAGAATTTATTAATCGGCCATTACCTTATTGATGACCGCTGCCGAGGAAAGAGGCGCTTCCCGCCTCCTGCTATGTACTTTATACACTGAAAGATGGAACAGAAGTGGCCCGGAGACCCTAAAATCAGCAGTTTATATCCTCTCGCGGAAGGTTCTAGGCGTTAGGGGAATGAAAACACCCTCCCACAAACTTTTTATTGGCTCGGGTACAGAAACATATCCAAGTTGGGGGAAGATACATCGGATTGGTCGGAAATAACTCAAAGAAATTCAGGATTGGTTAAATGCAAAACAAGGGGAAAGAGAGGGGTATACAGCCAACTTAAACAATAACTGAAATTTTTTTTAGCAAAGACAAACATTTGAAATAAAAATTTCTCCAACAAAATAGTTCTTTGACTCCGCACTAGGTTGCACTATTGTTGATCTTCAGTAGTGTCCTCTAGAAGAGAAAGTTCACACTTCTTACTTCAAGTGAAACAAAACCACATCAAAAATGACACAGTTCAAAAACTCAAAATTTTCCACGTGGTGACATCTTCTGAGAAAGTAGAGAATTAATAGCGTAGATAAAGTTCAGACTTCCTCCAGCAGAGGAGTTTCAACTGGCGCACATTTTAAATTAGCGGAGTGGAGGTGTACCGCCCGGTACAGACCTCCCCCCCCAAAAGTTCCTCCCGGGGTGACACATGAAATTGTTTGAAAACAAGGTCCAAGTTTTGATGTAGATATGGAGATTAATTGCCAAAAAAAAATATTTATAAGATTTTCTTAATTTGGTTTGATTCAGTTTCAAAATTTTGTTGTTGCAGGTGAAGTAAAGTTTTTAAGTTTGTCGAAGTAGAATTCCGACGATGGACTTTTAATACTTAAAAGTGATGAAAAATTTTTCAATGTCCACCAAATATTGCTGTTGAATTCCCGAGTGTAGTCATTGCTTATCGTAACTGTTCATGTAGTTGATGTTAATGAAGTTGGATGGCCAGACCGGCCGTTGCAGCTTGCGTCCAAAGGAGGCCGCTCGGACCCCTCAAGTACCCTGAGATACCGCTCGCCCGCACTATGAGGGGAGCAGAGGTGTTGAAACACGCCGCGCCCGCGGTGAACATATACAGGCTGCGGGCAAGTAGCTGGTCGTGCGCCGCACATCAGCCTTGGCCGGGAGGAGAGCTCCGGCTCGCCGTGCACATGTCGTCCTCGCTGGGGCCGAGGGGGCCCTTCCTCAAACCCAGTTGCGGCGCGGCGCCGCGTGGCTGCGGGGGCACTGAAACATTAAAGCTAGGCGGCAGAATTGTGTTGGACCATCATGTTTCTTTTGAGGGCACAGGCATGTAGAGAGATTGAGGAGCCAGCGGCGTGCAGATATCCATGGCATTTCATCTAAGCCAGCCACTGTGTGTAGTGGAGCAGGAGACGGGAGCGTGGTAATGGCCGTGGCAAGGACAGGATGGCAGTTTAACAAATCGGGGGAGGTTTCACAGAAATGCTTACATATAAAATAAAATAGAAGGAGCAGAATGCCTTAAGAGTGGAACTCAAAAAAAAATATAACCTTCATATTCCTATCAAATTATATGAAGCAAGTTGACACAAGATTTACACCGGTTTCACCTGGGACAGGTGAACCCTAAATATCCTCTCGGTGGCTGGATTGCTTACTAACAATGTAACCGGAGTAAGAAAATCGAGAATGATGCATGGCCCATGAAATCTGGGGGCAAGCTTGCCCGCGGGAACAAAATTCTTGACCATCACCTGGTCACCTACCTTCAAAGTGGTGGGTCTCCGTCCACGATCATACTTTTCTCTAACCTTGTCATGAGATACCTTAAGATTGGCTTTAGCCTTCTTCCAAAGATCTTTAATATTATCCGGATCTATTGTCTCGGGTAGAATGTCACTCAGAGACCAAAGGTTAGAGAGCGGCGTGTTGGGAACAAACTTGAACATCAAGGAAGCTGGAGTGAACTTATGAGATTCATGAACCGCCGAATTCAAAGCAAAAGCTAACCAATGCAGGGACGTATCCCACCTGGAATGATCTTCATGATGATAGGCAATAAGTGCGGACCTGAGATTACGATTAACCCGTTCAGCCAGAGATGGTTGAGGGTAATAAGCAGAAGTAGTTACATGAGAGATGGATAAGTCAAAACAGAATTTACGAAATAAGTTAGATGTAAAAGCCTTAGCATTATCAGATACAATATATTGGCACGGACCAAAAGAAGCAAAAATAGAATTTAAGCAAGTAATGGTAGACTGAGCGGTAGCCAGCTTAGTCGGAAATAACCAGGAAAATCTGGTAAAACCATCTACACATACAAGGATGAACTTGTTGGCATTACCCTTTGACTGGGGGAATGGTCCTACATAATCAATATACAGGCGTTCCATGGGGCGCGACGCTTGCTGAGAAGACAAGAGGCCTACCTTGGTGGACATGGTGGGTTTACTAAGCAAGCAGGATTTACAAGCCTTTACTAGTTCACGGATTTCACCGTCCATACCTTTCCAGATGAACATTTCACGGATCTTTTCACGAGTTTTAAAGATACCAAGATGCCCTCCTAATGGGGTCTCATGATAATACTTGAAGATCATAGGTACAAGAACCGCTGGAACAACAACCTTCATCATCTTATCATGCCTCGAAGGGCAACATAGAACACCATTCCTCAGAACATAAGGGACAACATGTTCCCCAGAAGAAAGGGTTTCCATTATCGGAGCCAGCGTCGGATCTTCACGTTGGTATTTCTCGATATCCCTAAAGAGCATGGGGGCATCCGTTAAGATGGCATTAACATCAGATAGTATGGACTCGGGAGGTGATGAACTGTCGACCGGTTCTTGGGTCTCGACGTCGTTTGAAAACATACGGCTGAGTCCATCAGCGACAATATTTTTGGTACCTCTGATATGTCTAACATCAAACTGGAAGGCAGAAATACGGATGGCCCAGCGGGCTATACGACCAGTACGACGCGGCCTACCTAAGACCCAGCTTAGGGCTTGATTATCTGTCTCCAGGTCGAATTTGACATGTTCCAGATAGAGACGGAACTTCTCTAAGGCGAATAAGACTGCCAAACCTTCGAGCTCATAGATGGAATACTTGGCTTCTTGAGCCGACAATGTCCTAGACGCATAGGCGATGGGGCGCCTCCCTAGTTCAGTCTCTTGAAGAAGGACTGCAGCTACCGCTGACGACGATGCGTCGGTTTGGACGATGAATTTCTTCGAGAAATCAGGCATAGCAAGTACAGGGGCATTACAAAGTGCTAATTTAAGGTCTTCAATAGCGGCTTGTTGAGAAGGTCCCCACTCGAATTTGATGCCTTTCCTACGAAGAAGGTTTAAGGGCGCCACTCTATTAGCGAAGTTAGGAATAAACTTCCTGAAGAAATTCACCATACCAATGAACCTGGCGATACCTTTAATGTCCTTGGGAGGTTTGAAATCACGGATGGCCTGTGTTCTAGAATGATCGACTGCTACACCATCAGGTGACACAATATGCCCTAGGAATGACATAGAGGGCTTAGCAAAGGCAACCTTGGACAACTTAACAGTTAACCCAGCCTTACGAAGGCGATCGAGAACCTCTCGCAGATGATCTAGATGTTCTTCAAAAGTCTCTGAAAATACGACGACATCATCCAAGTAGTGATATAAGTACTCAAATTTGATGTCGGAGAAGACCCTATCTAGTAGCCTAGTGAGTACAGCTGCTCCGGTGGGGAGCCCGAAAGGCACGCGGTTGTATTCGTATAAATTCCAGTCCGTGGCAAACGCTGTAAGATGTTTAGACTCTTCGGCAAGGGGAATTTGATTATAGGCCTGATTCAAGTCCAAGATAGTAAAGACCTTGGCCTTACGAAACCATGAAAAACAAGAATGAAGGTCGGGAAGGGGCACAGATTGTAACACCACCTTCCGATTGAGAGCCCTGTAATCAATGATAGGCCTGAAGCCTCCTTGGGGTTTCGGGACTAAAAAAATAGGCGAAGAATACGCTGACTTAGAGGGCCTAATAATACCGTCCTTCAACATCTGATCGATGATTTCTTTTAGAGCCTTCATTTTAGGTGGAGATAGCCTATAAGGTGGAAAACGGACAGGAATCGAATCCGTGACCTCAATTTTGTATTCAATAAGGTCAGTAACACCAAGAGTATCAGAGAACACCTCGGGAAACGACTGACACAATTTGCGAATACTATCAGCCTGCTCCTCAGGTAGATGTCTAAGGTCTAACAACATCTCATCCTGGGTAGGCGAAATAGAAGAACATGATGCAGAATTACACTTTAATAGAGGGATATTACAATTAGAGGCAAATTTGAAAGTGCAAGACCTACTCTGAAGATCGAGCACAAGACCAGTGTGAGAAATAAAGTCCGCTCCCAATATAATGGGGCAAGACAAATGCTTGGCCACAAACAATTTAACTTTCCATGTGAATTGAAAAATACGAATTTTGACATATAAGGAACCGAGAATTTCTAATGGAGAGGAATTAGCCGAAACGTATTGGATCGCCGACAAACAATAGTTAGGAAGCTTACAAACAGATTTCAATTTTGAATACCAATCAGCCGAAATAATAGAACAAACACTACATGAATCTAAGAGAGCTGTTATAGGCTCGTTATTTAACTCAATTTTGAGAAAGGGGACCGGTGCGGGGAAATCCGCCGCAATCCTAAGACACTCTTTGGGACCTTCAAAAGATGAATTTGAAAATTGCTCGTTCCCTGAAGTTACAACCTGTTTACCCGGGGCTGAGTCTCGGGAAGATGGATTAGTCGACTCAGCCGAAGCCACTAGTCACTTTTTATTATTGGCATAGGTGGAATTTGCACCAGAAGTTGAGCAGGAGGGGGTGCTATTCGAATTGGGACAATTCTTGGCGATATGTGAGAAAGCCCCACATTTAAAACAGCCTTGTGATGACCCGGCTCCATTCCTTGTCCCACATGACTTGATCAGTGGACACTTGTTGCGCAGATGGTCAGGCGACCCGCAAGCATAACATTTACGGGGATTGACTGGTCGGCGAGGTGGAGGCCGAGTATTACTAAAGGAAGGCGGGGGTTCTTTCGCGACACGCAAAGAATCGGCGTATCTAACTCCTTCCGCTGAGACGGCCAATGCTTCAAGTTCAGAGAAAGTTTGCGGGCACGCCGCGAAACACAAATATGACCTGTAGGGTGGTGAAATCCCTTCCACAATAGCTTGTACAATCTGATCCTCAGGGAAATGAAGAGCAAACACCCTAGTATAAAACTTAATGTCCTGAATGAAATCAGCCAAGTTTTCATACAAGCGTTGTACACGGTAATAGTACTTCTGAATAAGGGAGGACCTGGCCTTAGCCGGGATGAAGTTAGCTAGCAAATGGGCATGGAAATCCTCAATAGATGATTGCTCGGCAATGGCTCTTACGATTTTATCTGAGAGAATACCAATAGCATACGGATAGATAATTTGCAAAATTTGACATGGAGAAAGAGAAAACACAAGGGCATGATCCTGAAATTCAACTAGAAATCTTAAAAAAGAAATTACATCACTGGTGGTATTAACGGAAAACTTAGAGATACCTCTGAGCAACATTGCCAATGGATGAGGCAAGCTGCTAAACCCGGGTGACATAGTAGGTAAAGGTTTCAATGTCAAAGAAGTTAATTCAGAACGGATGTTAATGATGCACGACGTTCAGATTCGTTGTCCAATGGGGCAGGGATAGTTTGAGCAGCAACGGTTATCCTATTCACTTCTCCCTTGGGAGGCGCTTCCTCACTACCTGCATTCACTGTGGTGGGTAGATCGCTTTTGGGAGGAACCTCCCCTGTTAACAATTGAGTGACCTTGCTAGATAATTCAGACATATTTTCAAGCAGCGTACTAGCTTCCTTCTTCTGAACGTCATTCAACTTTAGAGACAACAGATCGTTAACCCTATTCGAAAAATGATATAGCCTAGCTTGCACACCCTTAATTTGATTAGGAGAAGGATCATTTTCGTCAAAAAAACTAACTACAGAAGCTAGCCCAGTAATATTCTCCGTGATCGTGGAAAGAGAGTCGTCAATTTCTTTCTCTCCCAAATTGGGGATGGAAATGGGCAAATCTAGGGACTCTCTAAGCTTGTTTGTGTCTACTGCAACCGTGCCTCCAGATTGTACATTTCTAATAGTCAATTCATAGATCAACTCCTCCTTGCGCAAATAGTTAAGATGGAGAACATCGCGAGGGCCGGGCATGGTGACAGAACAATTTTGAAAAACTCAAAAAATTCCAGCAACTGGGAAAATAGTTAGAGTTCGGAACAAACAATATTTAGCCGTCAAAAGGGGCTAAATTGAGACCCATTCAACCACGCTCTGCTACCACTTGTTACGGAGTTTTCCGTGGTAGGTAGAGGTGAAAGAAGGTGCGGGTGTGAATAGGTCTCCAGCTACGAAAGCAAAATTAATTTAAAATTTAACAAGGTTATATTTTCTTTTCAAAAACAAAGAAATAACAAGCATGGCAGGTACAAAGTAGCAAATCAAAAAGGGTAGTTACAATATTTACAGGGATTGGGCTTCGCGCCCAGATTTTACACTGCTTGGGCAATCAGCTCAGTTTTACCCCAAACACGAGTTTTAACAGAGGGGCAGAAAACCCCATTCATACCTAGGAGCCCTTGCTCCAAATTACACAGAAAAGCCTCCACGAGGCATACAACACTCAATTTTCAAAAGAGCCACTCGCTCTCAAAATTTAAACCAAACTCCACCTTCAAGTTGTCCTCACTGGACATAGACACAGGGGTAAAATACCCAACCTACTGAGGTCTATTAAATAAAAATGGGCAATTACATGACCTCTAAAATAACAATTTGAGAGGAGGCGAACTTGCACTCCTAATACACTTGTTTTAAAAAACCTAATCTGGCTCTAGGCCACTAATGCAAGGGCTAATCCCATACTACCGAGGTGACTTTAGTAAAGAGCAATTTGTTTTACATTAACGAAGAATAGGTTGAGAAAATAAGTTCACCTCAAGACAATGTGAGTGGGAGCTCGAGAGGGTTAGCACTCTCTATCCCAATATGCAGCTTAAAAGAGAATAGAAGAAAAGATCGTTACATTTTAGGAAAAGGTTACATGGAGGAACGCTTCGCACCCGCCCCGAGAGTTAAACTGCTGAGCTAGCAAAGAAAGAATTTATTAATCGGTCATTACCTTATTGATGACCGCTGCCGAGGAAAGAGGCGCTTCCCGCCTCCTGCTATGTACTTTATACACTGAAAGATGGAACAGAAGTGGCCCGGAGACCCTAAAATCAGCAGTTTATATCCTCTCGCGGAAGGTTCTAGGCGTTAGGGGAATGAAAACACCCTCCCACAAACTTTTTATTGGCTCGGGTACAGAAACATATCCAAGTTGGGGGAAGATACATCGGATTGGTCGGAAATAACTCAAAGAAATTCAGGATTGGTTAAATGCAAAACAAGGGGAAAGAGAGGGGTATACAGCCAACTTAAACAATAACTGAAATTTTTTTTAGCAAAGACAAACATTTGAAATAAAAATTTCTCCAACAAAATAGTTCTTTGACTCCGCACTAGGTTGCACTATTGTTGATCTTCAGTAGTGTCCTCTAGAAGAGAAAGTTCACACTTCTTACTTCAAGTGAAACAAAACCACATCAAAAATGACACAGTTCAAAAACTCAAAATTTTCCACGTGGTGACATCTTCTGAGAAAGTAGAGAATTAATAGCGTAGATAAAGTTCAGACTTCCTCCAGCAGAGGAGTTTCAACTGGCGCACATTTTAAATTAGCGGAGTGGAGGTGTACCGCCCGGTACAATAATAATAATAATAATAATAATAATAATAATAATAATAGGGGCTGCCTGGCCGAGGCGGTAAATGCGTGCTCGGCTCGCTCGGAAGGACGTGGGTTCGAATCCCCGCCAGGAAGTCGTAACATTTAAGAAACGAGATTTCTACTTCCGGAGGTGCATATGGCCCTGAGGTTTACTCAGCCTATACCAAAAATGAGTACCAGGTTGATTCCTGAGGGCAAAGGCGGCCGGGCGTAGAACTAACCACTCTACCCCATCACGTGCCGAGGTTAACAATGGTGAAAGCCTTTACCTTCCACCCCTCCAAGGGCCGTCATGGCCTGTACGGAGGTGACTTTGCTTTGCAGTAATAATAATAATAATGCTCGCGGGCTGTAGAAGTCAAATGTCAGGTTTAATCCCGGCTCAATCTGGTGGTATTTTAAGGTGCTCAGATACGCCAGCCTCATGTCTGTAGGTTTACTAGCAAATAAAAGAACTCTTGCAGGACAAAATTTCTGCACCTCAGCGTCTTTTTTTGAAAAGTAGTTTATGGGATGAAAATTATTATTATTAGTAGCATTATGTGATTAACTACCTGTTTCTTACGTCGTACGTTCACAGACAGGTCTTATGGGGACTATGGGATAGGACAGGATCACGACTGGAAAGGAAGCCACTTTGGCGTAGCATTTGCTAGCAGGGTGCTGATAGTAGGGTTAACATCCACTATCTCCAGAATGCAAGCCCGCAGCTATATCGCTCGCACGTATTCTATCATATGTTTTCCCACACCTTTTCTTTGAATACACTATCGTAAGTCTTTTCTAAGTCAAGTCTCCTCCGTATTCCCAAACAATTTCCATTAACTGCCTCTAGTGCTAATCTTCCATTTTGAAAGACATTTTTCTTTATTGCAGAAGTTTTGATTCAAGGCTGTTTAAAGCTGCCTGCTTTTAGTCTGTAACCCTGGGTTCCGAAAGATGACATTTAAGACTCATTCACACAGGGAGCTCTCCCACACTCATCGACAGGGAACTAAACAACGACTGCTCAGGTGGTAGAGCGCTGGCTTTCTGAGGCAACTTGGTAGTTGCGATCCTGGCTCAGTGCGGTGGTATTTGAATGTACTCAAATACGTCAGCTTCGTGTTGGTAGATTTACTGGCACAAAAAAAAGGACTTCAGTGGGGAAAAATTTTTGGCAACTCGGCGTCTCCGAAAACCATATTAACGTAATTACTGGGACACTAAACCAATAAGATTGTTATTGCGACTATTTCAAACTCCATTATAAGCACGGAGATTTGATCCTGGAATCTTGAGCTCAGGAGCCAAATATGTTACTCCTTCAGAGTGCCGATCAAAAATATCAAACCATAAATATGTAGTACCATGTGAACATTTCTTCTCACGGGATATCAACCTTGAGTACATCTCCAAATATTGTAGCGTATTTTATTCCGCTTCAGTGAGTCAGCACTTAGTTTTCACAATGAAGACAGAGTGTCTTGTTTAATTGGATACAGTACAGCAGCACTTGTCTGATTTATCGGACCATCGGCCGTCATTGTTAGTTGAATTTCGTAGAAGCGCAACGAAGGACACGTTTGTCAATTCTGTCACCGACGAAGTGATATCAGATAAGCTGTGAGAAGTAACATTAAGACAAATGGGAGTCGTAATAATTCCCAGGCTGTTGACTTTTCATCGTTAGGGATCTAATAACCATTGCATGAATATATATGTAAGTTTCGGTAGTCAGATAAATGGGAGAGATATTCATTTAAAAACAGGTGCATTCCTTTTGTGTAAATTGGACAGGATATTTACTTTCTTTTTTAATGGAGAGTTCAGTATTTATATGATATTTTAACTTTATTTGGTAGAAGTCGCAATTTAAAGTGAAGTAGACAGAATTCCCTACACTGGAGGGCAGGAAGAATGAGGTAATTGACTGCCTACGGCTCTCTTCTTTATGTGCACGCTTATTTTTATGTTGACTGAATTGCATTAAGTTTATTACACATGCCACTGGGACATTTTAAGAAATGTTAGAATTCTCTCTCTATTTTCGGCGGAAACAAAGTATTAAATGTGTTGGAAATGATATCATTAAGTAAGGTCTACTGGATGTGGTCCGTCGGGTCATTTAGAGAGCAAAAAGTATCGTTTGAAGCTATAGAATTCTCGCCAGGCAGTCTTTTTTTAACGTCTGTCTGCAACACTCTACTTCTGATGGTTTATGACGTTCTTCTTATCATAAAACAGGCTATTCTCTCTTCAAGGACGATGTATACTGTATAATAAAAACTATAGCTGCTCCCTCTAAAAACCAGGCATCGATATAGTACGGAAGGCTGTTGATAGCTGTCCAAGGAATAGCTATCTTATTAACCCGTTAGTGCTCAGTGACAGTTGTATCTACCATACATTTAGAGAAGTATCTGAAATATCTATATATTAAACTAAAAACAGCTTTGGCAAATCCGTTCATTCGTTCTACTGGACTGATCTGCTTCATTTTTGTTTTATTCTGTCCGGAATTACATGCCGGTGAATCCTGAGACATTGATAGGTCTGTAAATTCAGCCAACTTTGAGTAATTATAAAATCAAATCATTAAATGGTCACTCCAGTAGGTGAACGCTTACCCTAACCCGCAGTACATTCTGCACTTACCAAGTTGCTAAGCGACTAACACTTTCATTAATATTCTGATATATGATATTCATATTTAGTAATATCATTGCATGCAGCCATGTTTGATTACTGCCTGTCAAGCTGGAGAGTTTACACTTCCTCTGATTACGGAAGAATACTATTCCCTGCTGGATACTCTTTGATTATCTAACCTTTCCCAGTTTTCAAATATATTCAACACATGGCACAGCGTTCATAATAACTTACATGCTGCTGAGAGAAAAAAGTCTACGTACAAATAGACCCCATCATGACCTACGCCTTAGACATTACCTGGGAACACTTATCAAAGGATAACCTAGCTAGTCTAAAAAGAGTGAAGGCCATGTATCTTAAAAAAGTTATCTATCTGGAAAAAGGTGCTCCTTCGAGACTAACCGATGAGCTCACAAGGCAACCGTTCTATATAGAAGAAATGCGATTAAAAATACCATTGCCTTCTACGACACAATACCAAGCTTTACATCAAGAACTGCAAGATAAAGAAGCGAATAGATTTTTACCAGACAGACTGTATGATGACGTCAGAATATTTTAATTTTGACTAAGAACTGGGGCATACCATAATGCGCTTTTTATTAAATGTTCGTAAAACCATTGAAAAGGGCAGGCAGAATAATCTGACTATGACAGGCAAATCAAGACGAGTTATCTGACCTATTTATAACGAATGCTCAGGAATAGCACGGGTCCTATAGTAAATATTAAACTTGCAATACTGTTTGTATTTTTATCTGTTCTAAATAAAATCTAAATCACAATCGTTTTTTATAAAGTAAATTTTTTTCTAGTGGAGACTTGAAATTCTGCAGTATAATTTTGGCATTAGGCCTATATGGTGTAAAATACTATTAAATCTGAATTTGTATTCTAAAATATCACCAAAATGTATATTAAGAAGTTAATTGTTATGTTCCAAAGTTAGTGAAACAATCGTGGAATTATTATTGGCAAATCCTACAATGGTTTGGCCACTGAAGTTGCCATCAATTTTCAGCATCTTTCCACAGCCGTAGATCATTTGCAACTTTCCTCTCTACATCAGGTGATACATGAATAATTAGTTATACGAGAAAAACATGTTTTAAATCATAAATAAATAAATAAATAGCCCACCTCTGTGGTGTAGTGGTTAGTGTGATTAGCTGCTACCGCCGGAGGCCCGGGTTCGATTCCCGGCTCTGCCACGAAATTTGAAAAGTGGTACGAAGGCTGGAACGGGGTACACTCAGTCTCGGGAGGTCAAATGAGTAGAGGTGGGTTCGATTCCCACTTCAGCCATCCTGGAAGTAGTTTTTCGTGGTTTCACATTTCTCCTCCAGGCAAATACCGGGATGGTACCTAACTTAAGGCCACGGCCGCTTCCTCCCCTCTTCCTTGTCTATCCCTTCCAATCTTCCCATCCTGTACAAGGCCCCTGTTCAGCACAGCAGGTGTGGCCACCTGTGCGAGGTACTTGTCATTCTCTCCAGTTTTATCCCCTGACTAATGTCTCACGCTCCAGGACACTGCCCTTGAGGTGGTAGAGGTGGGATCCCACGCTCAGTCCGAGGGAAAAACCAACCCTGGAGGGTAAACAGATTAAGAAAGAAAGAAAGTAAGAAATACAGAAAGAAAGAAAGAAAGAAGGAAAGAAAGAAATAAGACGAGAAGAAACCAACATGGCGTACTTGGTCGGAGGAAGAGAAATTATATTGATGAAACTGAAGAACTACTGGGCGGAGAAGGAAGTCCGAAAAAATGTTCATTCTACAGGGTCCTAAGTGACGTATTCATGCAGCAGAATAAATAAATAAATAAATAAATAAATAAATAAATAAATAAATAAATAAATAAATAAATAAATATGTATGTATGTATGTAATTGTGAGAATTAACTGAGAATTGTGTCCATACATTTTAAAAGGCGTATTGCCTCCGGAAAGGCCTGGTGCAGGTCTTTCTAGTTGCCACCCATTGGTGACCTGCGCCTCACAAGTATTGATCCCTACCTAGAACGAAATATACTTCTGACTCCCGAGTCAGTCGAATTAACCAAATAACGTAAAAATCCCCGACGCGGTCGGGAATGGATCTCGGGACGCGTTGGACCAAAGGTCAGCATGCTAATCAGTTAGCTACGGAGTCGCACATATCCATAAATTTCTGTAATTGAGAGAATATAAAAGTAATAATCAGATTCATAATCATCATCAAGACCCAGACATGTATTAAGCCAAGTAACTTCTTACGGTCTCGTTTCATCTGTCAGTCAGGCTTCTACTCGAACACTCCTCCTCTAAACATTCTATTTAGCCGGGCTGAGTGGCTCAGACAGTTAAGACGCTGGCCTTAGGACCCCAACTTGGCAGGTTCGATCTTGGCTCAGTCCGGTGGTATTTGAAGGTACTCAAATACGTTCGCCTCGCGTCAGTACATTTACTGGCACGTAAAAGAACTCCTGCGGGACTAAATTCCGGCACCTCGGTGTCTCCGAAAACCGTAAAAGTGGACATAATAATATTATTTGCTTTACGTCCCACTAACTACTTTTATTTTCTTCGGAGACGCCGAGGTGCCGGGATTTAGTCCCGCAGGAGATCTTTTACATGCCACTAAATCTACCGACATGAGGCGGATGCATTTGAGCACCTTCAAATACCAGCTGACTGGGCCAGGATCGAACCTGCCAAGTTGGGGTCGGAAAGCAAGCGCCTCAACCGTCTGAGCCACTCAGTCCGGCGTAAAAGTACTGTAGTTAGTGGGACGTAATGCAAATAACATTATTTTTTAAAAAGCATTCTTTTGGCATGATTTTTATACTTTTCGTATTTTCCTACATATTTCAATACAAGTTAAATTTGCAATTGTTTCGTCGTGGCTTCCTTTCCTTCATCGTCTGATCTTGTGAACTAACCGAGTAAGTTAAGTGGCTGCGTGGTTCGGGTCACGTAGCTCTCAGCTTGCATTGGGGAGACAGTCGACAGACTGTCGGCAGCCCTGAAGATAGCTTTCCGTTGTTTCTCATTTTTGCACCTGGCAAATGCTGGGGCTATACCTCAAGTAAGACCACGGTTGCTTCCTTCCCACTCCTAAACCTGTCCTATCCGATCCTCGGTATAAGACCCATCCGTCCGTGCGACGTAAAGCAAACTCTAAACACAAAACAATAAACAACAACAACAATATTTTGAACCTTTCTGTGAACCTCAAATCTCATCTCCGCAGTAGTGATCCTGGCTTAATTCCAATTCCTGAGATCTATGCTCCACTTCCGTATGAGAGGACAGATTGAACTAAAGTTTTGTATATGTGGCACCTTGTGTTTCTCCATATCAAGGATGGTTTCATTATTAGGTTCACAGCGCTCATGATCCTAGTAATTTTAATGAGGTGCAGTTATGTTTCTGTCAACTGAGACAGGATAGCCAAGGAAGCTCGGGTAAGTAAAATTGGTGTTATTTTGTTTGCAAAATATAGCAAGTTGTTGTGTCATGAAAGAGGGAATATTGATCATTTTCCCCACGTGCTAGTTTATTCCGCATATTCCAATAATACCTATATTAACCAGCGCTGCCCGGGCATTTTATTGTTTCCTTTAGGTATTTTATTACCTGTTAATTATGTATGGAAATAATTTTTGTAGATTTCCTTATTGTGATGTTGACTGATTAAGAACTATTTTATAGTTTAGAAGTTATTGTTGCGTTTAATTTCGATTCTTATAGAATTTTTTTCCTTCTCGTTAGTCAAACTAATCTCTGTAAGTTTGGACATTTTCTTCATCACCACTTTTCGCCATGCCTAGGCAGCTGAACTGGTACTTAACGGCATCCAGAGTGCCCCAGTACAACTCAGCGACCGCAGAAACTATGGATTCGACGCTAATATTGGTCATTTCCGATTATTCTTGAACGTCATTCCCTTCCTAAGGTGCTATAAGGTGTTTTATTTCTCCAGTATCTTTTCGAGATAGTAATTCGTATTTGTACGAAGTTTGGTTGAGAGCTATTCTGGAAGATATTGTATGCATGTACATCTACAATTCTGGTAATTTTCCCTTTCATACCTCTTACTTTTAGGATTTGCATTACTTGTTTCAAGTGGGTTTTCTAAGTTCTCTTAATTTTGACCTTGATTGATGGTTTATGAACTTTTTTAAAAAATTTGTAAATTTAGGAATATTGTTATGTGTATAATTTTACGTTTTAGCTTGAAATTATTTTGTTTGGCCTTAAAGTATTACCTTGTGGCAGCGCAGATTGTCTGGGAAGTAGCTGATCCTTTCAAACATTAATAAAAGTAAGTTATAACGTAATGTATTTACGCGTCACATTATACATATGATGTAAACAATTCCAATTGCAACTGGGACTGTCACCAACCAGCCGAACGATACCGAAAACTGTGTAAACAACATTAATCTTGGTGAATTTGGATAATTTCTTAATCACCCCTTCTAAATCACCACGCCGATGGGTGCTGAACTTGGACTAAAACGACATCTGGAGTGTCACTATTCATCTCAGTGATCCTGGAAACTATGGATTCGACACTAATATCGGCTGTTTTCGATTGTTTTACATGGCACACCCACCCCCAGGGGTATCTTACCCGTACAGTATCTTTTCGAGATAACTCATATCCGTACAGAGTTTGGTTGAGAGCTGTGATGGGGTATAACCTTCAACATAAGGCATGCGGAGTATCAGTATTTATCTAAGCGACCCCGAAACCTAGGGATTCGACAGTAATATTCGTCGTTTTCGATTATATTTAGTATCATCCCCTCCGCCAGGGGTGTTAGGGGTGTCTTACTCCACGTAATTTCTTTTCCACATACTGTGGTAGTCTATAGTAAGTCATGTGTGCACCAATTTTAGTTGAGAGAATATAACACATACATCCATAACTCAGTCATTTTGGACATTTTATCACCCCTTCTCAACCTCCATTTCGACTGGGCCTGAACTGTGACTTAAACGGCATCCAAAGAGTCACAGTGTTAGGGGATTCCTACCCCTACAGTAATTTTTTGTTTGTCTGTTTGTTTGAAAGCTATGCTGGAACATAAAATCATCCATAATCTCGGTTAATTTGGATATTTTCTTTAATACCCCTTCTCACCCCTGTGCCAATGCGGCTGAACTTGGACTTAAACGACATCTGGAGTGTCAATATTCATCTCAGCGACGCCTAAAACTATGGATTCTACTTTATTATTTTTATTACTTGTATACTTCATCCCCTCTTCACTCCAGCTCAGAGGGTGCACACACATTAATCCATGAACTGGGCCATTCTGGACTTTTTTCAGCCCTTCTCACTTCTATGCCGATGGGGGCTGAACTTGGACTTAAATGATATGCGTAGTGTCACTATTCATCTCAGCGACCCCGAAACCTATGGTTTCGACACTATTTTCGATTATTTTTATTTATGCAATCCCCCACCCTCCGGACCACAACCCCTGGGGGTAGCTTACCCCCACAGTGCTTTTTTCGAGACAGTCATATGTGTAGCAGAATCTCTTCTTGGCCTAGCATACATTTATGCACGTGCCTACTTCGAACACCAGGCCTGTATTCTACTGCAGAATCTTTGAGCTGACGTCGCCATGGTTACGGCTGGTCATTTCTTCATCCAGTTCCTAGAGCGGGGTAGTGTGATGCCAATATATTCAAAACGGTTGGTTTTAGGCCCTTGAAACTTGGTTTTGGGGGCCCGTAGGGCCTCACCGAGTTTTGTTCTACGCGTCGTGAAGCTTAAAGTGAGCTTTGTCTTGTCCTTGTACGACAAATTGAATATTTCAATGTGCTAAAGGGCCTAATTCTATGGAATGGAGAGGAGGGTTAAAATTTATAGCAGATGGAGTTACCCGCATGGCCCAAAAAGGAAAGTATACAAAATATGATTCATAATGGTGAAAAGGTATGAATATGTATAAGGAACGGACAGATAGACAGACAGACATTCTGTTATATACATATTCCAGGATCGCATCCATCATCCCTACCGAAAACTTTCAACATACATATATCCCATTCCGAATCATTTCTAAAATTTTGCTGTTTGAATGTGAATTAATAACGTAAAAAGGATACTACACATATGTTTAAAATCATATTGTAGGTCTACTATATTTTATAGATTTTACGCGAGTCGAACTGCTTGGTCGTAGAATAAATGCCACCGCAGACAAAAATGAAACTTCGAGCTGCATCACGTCCAGTTGTCATGAAGCTTTCATTAGGTTATCCCCGAGCGTCTCGTGATTATTCAGGTAAATATTCCTACCAGAGATCAACCGGGATGTAAACCTTTCACCTTGATGATTTGCAAACTTCATTGATACTGACGCACGACATGCAATTATTTTATTTACAGCAGCATTTTTTCCTGTTCCGATTCCCAGTTCTACATCGAATTTTAGACTTTTTACAATTGTCGTTAACGGAGTCCATTCTGTCTCAAAAACACTGATAAAAGAAGAATCTCCCCACATTTCAGTCATCCTTCAGTAATGTCACGAACGAAGAGAACCTCGTAGAACTGAGGTATGCACGTGTAAAATGGCGAATTCCCTATGTATGAATATTTTCTGCATGAGTTTAGGATCATTGCTTGTACAGAAGGAGTGAAAATGATGCTAAAAACGAGAGTTCTGTGTATGTCCTCCAGAACATCATCAGATATTGTAATTCACGTGCAACAGTCAACAGCAAAAGATTTATGGCAGAAGGTGAGGGTTATTATTAAAACAGCAAAGCAAAGCAAAGCAAAGCAAAGCAAAGAAAATCCATCTCCTTCTTAGAGAAGTGGAAGGTAAAAGCTTCCACTATCCGTAACCTTCGCAGTAAATAGAATAGAGTTGTTAGTTCAATGTCTGGTCACGTTTGTTCCCAGGAATTAACATGGTGCTCATTTTTGGTGTAGACTGAGAGATCCTGAGTGCCAAGTTCACTTCCAGAAGTGGAAATCTCGTTTCTTAAATTTTCGACTTTCTGAAGAGAAATCGAACCCACGTTCTTTCAGCGCGCCTTCGGAGTCACCTGGTGCAGGTCTCTCGATTTGACGGCTATCAGCGACCTGCATGTGTGTTAGAATGGGGCCCTATCTAGGATAGAATCTGATGTTGAAGACGGCATAAAACACCCAGTCCTCGAGCCAGAGGAAATGACCGTTTAAGACCCCGACCTTGCTAGGAATCGAACCTAGGACCCCTCGGACCAAAGGCTAGCACGCTAGCCACTTAGCCACGGAGCCAGGCATAGTAATAATAATAATAAGAAGAAGAAGAAGAAGAATAGGAAGAACAACAAGAAAAATTTAGAAATAATTTGGACAAATGAAGTGCAGGTTTTACAAGAGGTAGATGAGGCCAGGACCTATCATCTTTTATGCTAGGTATCATCTCGATATATGCTTAAAGTCGAAGTAGAATATCACTGCTAGGATAGAAGAGAGTAAAGTAATACGACACTTCATTTCCCAATGTGTCTCAGACGATTGAGGCGCTGGCTTTCTGACCCCAACTTGGCAGGTGCAATCCTGGCTCAGTCCAGTGATATGTGAAGGTGCTCAAGTACGTTAGCCTCGTGTCGGTAGATTTACTGGCACGTAAAAAGACTCCCGCAGGACTAAATTCCTGCACCTCGGTGTCTCCAAAAACCGTAAAAGTAGTTAGTGGGATGTGAAGCCAATAACATTATTCTTTTAAATCCAATATTGAATTCCTTTCAGCTATGAGAACAATCGCAGGTTAATCAGCTGCTGAGATCTAATCCTAACTCACAGGCCACAAACTTAGGTACTTAACTTTAGAAGTAGCCCCTATAATGAGTACATTTAATCAATATGTAAATAAAACAATTTAATAGTTAAAGATATGTGAATGACAAGATAAAATTACCCTGTACGGCTACCTACCAGATGTCTAAAAAGTATTCGCACCTATTTAACTCAAAAGATTTCTCAGATAACTTACATCATTTATAGAACATAGTGTAGTTTCTTGATGCCCGGCTCCATGGCTAAATGGTTAGCGTGCTGGCCTTTGGTCCAAAGGGTCCCAGCCTCAATTCCCGGCCGGATCGGGGATTTTAACCTTCATTGTTTAATTCCAGTGGCTCTGGGGCTGGGTTTCTGTACTGTCCTGCAACTCACACACCACACATAACACTATCCTCCACCACAATAAAACGCAAATGCCACCCAACCTCATCGGAGAGTGTGCCTTACAAGGGCTGCACTCAGCTAGAAATAGCCACACGAAATTATTATTGTTATTATCTTTCTTGATCCCCCCCGAAGTCCAGCGAGATCTGACGTGGGGTAGATATTATATTGGGAGATTACATAATTCAGAGGTCATCGTATTGCTATGTCTAAAACTTCTATTTTTCAATCACATATACTCTCAAATCACATTCATCAAAGGGTTAAAATTTTTGTTACTTCGTTCTCCGTGTTCGTTGATCAAAGACTTCAAACCTTTGAAGGCACTGAATTTCTCCACGGAGCGATCATAAACAAAGAAAGCCACCGATGAAATTGAAAGTCACAACGGTGAAGTTGTATGTTAATGTTCCTTTCGATTCTTCCCTGAATATAAATCAATGCTGTGTTCGTGGCTATATGTTTGACCATTGTGTGTACATACTGCAACTATTTGACAGTCAAGAGGTTGTAATTCAATCGGGGAAGTCAAGTGTTTACTAGTGTGTGAGTGAAGCAATTGAACATTTTCTCGCAGTCCACATTATTTGGACACACCGCAACACTACATGTAAGTAATTCATACGAAATTTAGACAAAAAAGGAGCGAAGGAAAATATTCCTTCACTTTACTCCTCCACACATAATTTCTCCTCCCGTGTGGCCAAGCATTTATGTGTCAAAGAATCATGATTGGTAGTCTCCGCTTAGAGAAGAATACTGAATGTATGGATTCCCATCACACCTCTCCACCACTATACACGGTGAGTAGAACTCTCTTGGTCGCATTTCTATGCGATGAAATATGTTAACTTTGTTTTTGTTCGCTTGTTTGTTTGTTTGTTTGTTTGTTTGTTTGTTTGTTTGTTAAAAAAGTAAGCAATAGTTGTTTCATTTTGGAGTTCTAGAGTGGTGAATGGATGTATAATCTATGTAATTTTGAACTCAAGAGTAATTCAAATTAACAGTAGCTAGCTTATCAAAATTGCAGACAAAGTTGAAGTTGTAGGAGACTATAAATTTTGATTTAATTGTATGTGGTTATTAATAAGTACGGCTTGTAAGGTAGACCGTCCGGCGATGGTGAGCTTGTATGTCGTGTATGCGAGTTGTAGGAAGGTTCGAGACAGTACAAACTCCTATACCCGAGCTAAGGTAGTTAACTGTACATAATTAAAAGCCCACAATGCGGCCGAAAATCGAATCTCGGACCTCAAGGTCTAAGGCCAATACACTACATAGCCGGCCGGTTATGGAGTTGGGCAAGTGTTGTGACACCTTAATTAGTATGTAAATCCGAATGCATACAATAACCGCACATACATGAAATGGAAGTCGAACCGCGGTCGCCTTGATGAGAAATCAATATCGAAGTCACCGAGCCATAAGGCTCACGGTTTAGGATAGGAATAGGTGGCATAGAACTTGAAATATATATTTCCACCGAGCGAGTTGATCGCGTGGCTGTGTGCTTGTATTCGGAAGAATGTGGGTACGAATTCCTTGACCGTTGTGCCCAGTGTCGTGGTATTAATTAGGACACTCCGGTAGGTCTCCTGTTCCCTTATCCCAAAGGCGTTACAGAACGCTGCACTGACCATCTGGATATATGTCTGGTACCTCCTGCATTGAATATGGGTATGATTTGAGCCAGTATGGTTTTTGTGTTGCCACAGATGATAATTCTAGCCAGACGCCGCTAATACCGACCATTAAGAATCCGTGGTCAGCCACCCTGGTTGATAATGCCTTACATGAGGTGTCCCCGATACATACGTGACACCCTCGATCGAGGAATGTTAAAAGTCCACACAATTTCGACAATGGAATGTTCCATTCATCATGCCCCGTTCGAAAGAGGATAGTTCACATCGCCTTGCCACGACCAATGCACACACGGTGTTCCCAGTCACTCCCGAGATCTCACCTGATACAGGTCTGGACTCTTCCAAGACTACACGGTACGGTGGCGCCACCGACTGTTATGCTAAGACTTTTGGCATGTTAGTGTGTTTCAAATAGTTGGCATCCCTGATTGCATCACTGTGTAAAAGTAACGGTTGTTTGGTGTGGATAGATTCTGAATAGAGGTGAAGTATGGTGTGAAATGGGCAACCATGGAGTTCTATCTACAAGTCTACCGATGGTGTGATCTGAAACCACCAGAATACAAGCTTAAGGCCCGAACCACACAGCTAATTTGCTGCATGTCCCAACAAATGTACTTCTACTGTGTTGATAAGGTGCCTGGAAATTCGACTTCCGACTATTGGTCTACGACTTGCTATCATCTAGATCATGAAGTTAATATTCGACTGCGGAAATAATCTTTAAAAATAAATATTAAGAGCGAACTATTTTAATTCGCATTCTCATAATGAAACTAATATTTTTTATGGGATCTGACCAAAAACACAGAGTATCGTTTCCGGTTATGTATTTGCTCCGGAAGTCGATTCGGCCAATTAGATAACTTAGAACAGAATAGGACCATGGAGTGTATAAACAATTGCAATACTTAGTAGAGAAATTCAGACAAGCTGCGTAGTGTAATTGGTTGGACACTCGTCTACTACGTTCAAAGATGTGGGGTCGTATCCTGAAGCACCGGTTGTGAAGTATAGGAATCTTTAAATGTGCAAAGTCTGCGACATTGGCATTTCAAGAATTTTCTTTCCAGGCACTTTGGCTTCAGAGACGGGTGACTAAAGGGACGATAAACACATTGTTATTATTATTATTATTATTGCAATTTGCTTTACGTCGCATCGACACAGATGTCTTATGGCGACGATGGGACAGGAAAGGCCTAGGAATGGGAAGGAAGCGGTCGTGGCCTTAATTAAGGAACAGTCCCAGCATTTTCCTGGTGTGAAAATAGGAAACCACGGAAAACCATCTTCAGGGCTGCCGTCAGTTGGGTTCGAACCCACTATCTTCCGGATGCGAGCTCACAGCTGCGCGCCCCTAATCGCACGGCCAACTCGCCCGGTCATTATTATTATTATTATTATTATTATTATTATTATTATTATTATTATTATTATTATTATTATTATTATTATTATATTTCATCATCGCTAGGGCCACTAAGGTCCGCGAGATCTCAGCCATTTGTCTTCTCGCGTGCCCACCTGTTTTTCATGCTTTCGGAGTGTGCTATTTTCCATGGATATGCTCCAGAAGAGTTGGGACTTCTTCTTGATGAACCTGTCTGAGTTTGTGTGTGAGTGGTGCTCGGAGATGAATGACTGTTTCTGTGATTCCATGCTTTAAAAGATCCTAATCGATATCCACCATCCAAGGAGCAATCGTTTTGAGACTTCTGAAATAGGATAAATTTTAACAGATTCTTTCATCTGGCAATCTGAAGAGATGAGCGTAAAAAGTGATCCTTTTCCGGATTAGGCTTGATATACTTTCGGTGTGGGTGTATTATTATTATTATTATTATTATTATTATTATTATTATTATTATTATTATTATTATTATTATTATTACATGCTAGTGGTTTTTACGTCGCACTAACACATGTTCATTTTTCGGTGCCGTGAGGATAGGAAAGGGCTAAAATTGAGAAAGAAGCGGGTGTGGCCTTAATTAAGGCACAGTGTCGAGGGTAAAAATTGGAAACTACAGATAACCATCTTCAGATCTTCTAATGGTGGAATTTGAACCTACCATTTCCCAAATACAAGCTGACAGCTGCGTGGGCAATCTCGCGAAGCCAATTCACTTGGTCAACTTAAATTCAGAATTCAGTCGTTAATAAAGGGGTATGACTGACACAAAATATAAATAAAAAAATTTTGATTTCTGTTTACCTAATAAGAGGCAAGAACGAAAACTACGTCTTCTTCCTTGTATTTATTTTATTCCGCCTTTAGTGCAGGATCTACTTTTTTGTCCTTTCGATAAGATCAGCTGCATGTTTTAGGGTAAAAATAATGGTGTATGACCTCCCGAGGAACCTGGTGCATCTCTTTTGAGTTCATGCCTATACGTGAGCTGCGCGTCTGTAAGAATGGGTCCATATCTAAAATGAATTGTAATGTTGAAGATGGCGAACATACCCAGCCCCCGAGTCAGAGGAATTAACCAATTAAGGTTGAAATCCCCAACCCGGCAGGGAATTGAACTCGAGGACATTTGGACTACAGGTCAGTATGTTAACCTGATAGCCACGCAGCCGGGCATCGTTTAGGGCAGGGCCCCTTAGGGTGCATGCACAGTGCACGGTGCAAAAGACGACCTCGCTTGGTTCACCATAGTGCAGAACCCCACTCCTTGATTTGGAGCAATAGCTCTGTTTCTCTCTTTCGTCACGCCTCTCTCGCTCACTCCGCCTGTCTCCCTCTTCCTCACTACCTCCGTAGCGCTCCAAATCCGAGCCGAGTTGAGCCAAGCTTAGCCGAGTAGCCCAGAGACGAAGCGTTGATCCGAGCCGAGCCGAGTGGGACTGATTCACTGTGCACAGGAACTCTGCGCCTCAGTTTGCACGCATAAGATTTTGGGCATTTGAGAGGCACTGGTTTAGGGTGACACTTAGAATGCCCATGTCCTCTGCGAGGGCGTCATCGCTTCTATTTTCACCGCGTGCCCGGTGGCCTGCAGGGTTGAGATTCCCTGCTATTCTCGCGATGAATTCATCGCCGTTCGGGCAAAAGGTCATATCTCACAATTCTATCCTATCCATTATTTTCCTTAAGTGAATTATACTTTAAGAGTGCGTAAATAAGTCATGCAAACATACATTCCTAGAGTGCGGTACGGTAAGCTTCATTTTCCTTTACACGTAAGCATAGGAAAATGAACACAACGAATATTGTTCTGATGGACTGCACATCCATATGTGGCTGGAAGGAGTGACCGCCAGTTATGCCGCATCAATTAGTTTCATTCTTAAATTATTGGTCTTAACTTCTTGGTTTGACATTATTTTCATACAAGCTATGCAAGACCTGCCCTTACTATAGCAGTTGAGTCTTGCATAGCTTATCAACGATCACCGTACCAAGGTCTTCCGAGCATTCTGATTGGTGATATACAGTATGTATAAAATGTGCTTGGTGATATAAGACATACTGACACCTTCGAAATATGATGCAACGGATGAGTCCATGATAGAATGACCAACTCTCAGCCAAGAACTTCAGGGACATTTAGTCACGACAAGATTTGCGTAATTTTGGCAGTCAGCCCAATAAATGCTCATGGAATCGGTGATAATGAACAAAACAACTGAATTACATTGTATATAATATAGTCTGCAGATCAAAAAGAGAGAACAAATATTTGCAAATTGGAATGTTTCTTAGTCAAACATATATCTGGCAATTGATGCTGCTGAATTAAGCATTGTGCATATTTCAAAATCTCCTTACAATCACAATTAGGCCTAATTAATACCACAAAGTCATACTATATTTCTAAGTTATATTTGTTGCGCATTACTATAGAAAGACCTTCAGTGTGGAGATATAAGGCTAAGATGCTTAGAATATGCTTAGAATAATAGGATGTTATTGAGTTATGCCATATCAATCAGTTGCATTCTTAAATTATTGGTCTAAATTTGTTGTTTCGACTACATTATTTTCAATAAAGCTGTCCTCATTACGAAAATCAATATTTTACAATCATTTGCAGCTGTCTGAAATTAAGTTCAGTGTTTATTGATGAACGTAAACCATTGATACTGTATAATAATAGTGGCAAGACAATTCGTAATATCAAACCTTAACACGGCGGCCATGTTCCTTTTGTATTAAGTTCTGATATTAAATTGTCTTGATGACTGTCTATTTCAGAATGTGTTTAGTATGTATGTATGTATGTATGTATGTATGTATGTATGTATGTATGTATGTACGCGCATTACGAGAAAATGGCTGAAGAGAATTTAATGAAAATCGGTATGTAAAGTCAGGATATGAGTCACTACAATCTAGGTTAAAAACAATTTTATTCGCACTGAGTCAAATGGTAGTTTAGGGGAAGGCCTAAAATTTAATTCACAAATATTTGTTATTAATGGTCCTATCGATAAATACTACATAACAAAAATTATATAGATTTAAATTTCCGATCGTTTATGTCTTATACTCGTACAGTTTTACCGTACCGGCTATGATAACAGAGATATTAATGAATTTCGATTTTTGTTGCCAAGTCCATTATCCATACCGAGCCACGAGAAAATGGGCGAACACAATTTAACGAAAGTCGGGGAATAGAGCACTACAGTATAGGCTGTAAATAACTTTATTCACGCTGGTAGTTTAGGGGAAGGTGCTTAAAATTTAATTTTTAAATACAGTATCGGTACCTATGTTATTGTGCAATTTAATAAAATGTTATTCGCAACGTGTACACGAATTCATTTAGAATTATGTAGACAATGTAGAATTCTGTAGCGAAGCACGGATACAACAGTAAGTATAATAATGTATAATTTAAATTTCGCAATTGGATTGTTAATGAAATGCGGGAAAAATCAATGACCAGTAGCAGAGACGAGGGTATCTGCAAGCGGAAGCTCCCGGGGGATATGGAAGAGTTGATCATCCTATTTCTGAGAACGTCGTAAACACGCGACTTATTTTAATATTAGCTTCGTATGAATCCATTTGAAATTTCAAACTAATGATATAGCGGTTTGAAAGGGTGCACAGTATTGGCTTTGCATACCAAATTTTATTTAAATTGAGCCACGCACTTTTCGTCTACAGAAACTTTTATACCTTATTCGTCGCGTGTTTACACGGCCTGCAGCAATAAATTCGTCGTCTTATTATACCTTACATATAGTTCGACTCGTTGGCTGAACGGTCAGCGTCCTCGCCTTCGGTTCAGAGGGTCCCGGGTTCGATTCCCGGCCGGGTCGGGGTTTTTAACCTTAATTGGTTAATTCCAATGGCACAGGGACTGGGTGTATGTGTTGTCTTCATCATCATTTCATCCTCATCACGACGCGCAGGCCACCTACGGGCGTCAAATAGAAATACCTGCACCTGGCGAGCCGAACCCGTCCTGGGATATCCCGGCACTAAAAGCTATACGGCATTTCATTTTACCTTATATAAACTGTTAATAATCTAAATTAGTAATTTACTATGAAGAGAAAGAGTATTAGAATTAACATTTACCATAACTATTTTGATACCTTTGCATCATATTATACAGTAATTCCTAAAACACTGAGAAATATCAAATGAATTTAGACTGCACATAAAGGTTCATTTAACCACACAATTAAAAACTGAAAAGACATCAATAAATGAATACATATCATAAAATTAATAACATTTAATGCTTTATCTATCATAAAAACCAATTGATGGGTTTTATTTCAAACTTTGCTTCTTTCCTTCTTGTGTTGACAATTCTCTGGAATCAGCCCAAAGCTAAAATATGCCTAAATGGAGATTGTAGTGACAAACAAAAAGAAAGCTTCCTAGAAAAACTAGAAGACATCATTGATGAAAAGAACATTATGATAATTGGGGATTAACTGAAGGAGCTGAAGATTTATAAATGACTTTCTTTCCACATCAGTTCTTTGGAAAAATTTCGTAGCGAGCTGGAGATAATCTGGATAAATCTGTTGTGGAATGGAAGACTGAAGGTAACAGACCAAAAAGAACATCAACGAGGTGGATGAACAAATGAAGACCATCACCCACTTATCTTTTGAAAGTGCCCTGTCGAAAATCGAAGACCGTCCAAGACTAAGACGCTACTCAGAAATGTATCGGCCAGTGAGGTCACGACTCTTAGAGAAGAATAAAACGAGCACTGAACGATGATGGCCTATAATTTTCAGTAGTATTTTTTTACAAGTTGTTTTCCGTCGCACCGACACAGATAAGTCTTGTGGCGACAGTGAGATAGGAAGGGCCTACGAGTGGGAAGGAAGAGGCCGTGGCCTTAATTAAGGTACAGCCCGAGCATTTGCCTGGTGTGAAAATGGGAAACACGGAAAATCATCTTCAGGGCTGCCGACAGTGGGGTTCGAACCCACTATCTCCCGAATAGTGGATACTAGCCGCACTTAAGCGACTGCAGCTATCGAACTCGGTATTTTCAGTATTTAAATACAGTCACAGACTAATCGCAATGCTAATTTATTTATATGTTCATTCATCACAGGCTTCATTAGCCCGATGATTCAGAAAGGAAAAATGACGTCATCAGAAAAAGACTTGTCGTGCATTGCTACCGTGGAACGCAAACTTAGACTGGCGGTACGTTCAGTCCCTTGTTCATCTCCTCCTGCCATGATTTCTGTCTGATACCCTTAGTTTACCTCTTGTATTTCTCCAGCTTTGACCGTATTTCGTTTGCGAGGCTAGATAATCTTTCATTTTCACACAAGTTTGGAGTTTCGGATATGTCCTTTAGTATTCAAGTTGCACTGCAGAGACGCCCATTTAGTTTTAAGAGTGCAATGACAGCGGAATTTCCCAGTTCTTGGCAGGATGTCCGGTATGGCAGACTGGTCTAGAGAACGGTACATTTACACGAATCACAAAACTTCAGAGGGAATCTCCAGCAAAGTATTTTCTGTAACATTTTATAATTCTTTTGAGAACGTTTGAAAATTCAAAATGGCCATTTTCCTGTTTAACCTTGCATATTACCATTTGAAAAGACAGTGGACATCTCTCTGTTCAGAAACCCAAGACTGGTGTGTCTAGAATAATGCGCTTGTAGCCCCTATGCGACCAACTACCGGGTTACCTAATCCAATACTACTACCATTACTATGCGAACTGTGTCACACACACACACATACATGTGGACTGGCCCTGTTTTACGGCCGGATGCCCTTCCTGACGCCAAATCTATATGTAGGGATGTAATCACTATTGCGTGTTTCCTTGGTGGATGGTAGTGTAGTGTGTTGTCTGAATATGAAGAAGGAAGTGTTGGGACAAACATAAACACCCAGTCCCCGGGCCAGAAGAATTAATTAAAGGCGATTAAAATCACCGTCCCGGCCGGGAATCGAACCCGGGGCCCTCTAAACCGAAGGTCCCTCAACGCTGACCATTCATCCAAGCAGTCGGACACTACGACTACTATTGCATATTCCTGTGAGAGCCTTGAAAAATCCTTCTTCAAAGTTACCAGTCCATGGAAAATCCAGTGGTAGCAGTCTTCAGTAATCAATATACATCTAGCTGAGGACCCTTCTAATATAAGAATTCAACCTTCCCAGACGTCAGTGGAAGATCATCAACCGCATCCGAACCGGAAAAGGCAGATGTGGATATCTGCTACACAAATGGGGATGGGCTATCTCTGCAAATGCCGGCCCTGTGGTGTAGGGGTAGCGTGCCTGCCTCTTACCTGGAGGCCCCGGCTTCGATTCCCGACAGTTCAGGGATTTTTACTTGCATCTGAGGGCTGGTTCTAGGTCCACTCAGCCTACGTGATTACAATTGAGGAGCTATCTGACAGTGAGATAGTCGTCCCGGTCTGCGAAGCCAAGAATGACGGCCAAGGTCTTGCTGACCACACTACAGGTCGTAATCTGTAGGCCTTTGGGCTGAGCAGCGGTCGCTTGGTAGGCCATGGTCCTTCGGGGCTGTTGCGCCATGGGGTTTGCTTTGGTTCTACCTCTGCAAATTGCGACGGTGGTGCCTCCTTGCAGACTGTCCACTACATTGTCGCCAACTGCCCTCTTCGTGCTTTCAGAGGAACTGTTTAATGTCTCAGTAAAGACCAGTTAGAAGCGTTAGTGAATTATTATTGATCTCTTCATACGTGGTAACCACATCCATCATACTAGACCTAGAATTGTAAGATTGTACGAGCTTGTGGCTGTGCACATTTGTCCACAAACTTTGTATTAAAGTGTATATGAACAATTGTAAATGTAAAAGACCCACCAATTCATTACATCATATATTCAGACAAAATTATTATCTTGCAGCAAGTACTAGTACATGTTTCGTCCAATTATTGGACATATTCAGCTAATGCCATCAGTATTAAACCATTAACACTAAATATTAAGAGAACAATGGCATAACATCTGTGGGAAACTAGTGTATGACTCATTAAAATCTAAAGCGAAACATCAAATCAAAATGTGAATGATGATGATGATGATTGTTGTTTAAAGGGGCCTAACATCTAGGTCATCGGTCCCTGAAATATGAATCGACACTGCATCTATCAATCCGTGAAGTTACACATTCTGGCAAGTTGATCATTAAAGTCTTGATGTGATGAAATGCAAATTATATCTTGCATATAACAAAGTGCATAAAGACGTTTAAAAGTAAGATATACATCCTCCTTAGGAATTAATTAATCTTATTTAATGTTGCGGTGAACTTTAACAGGGAACCGTTGAGCCTCTTGAGGTCTTGCTATCGCAAACTGCATATTCCACGTAAATGGTGTGAGGTATAAAAATAAAGAAAAATCCGAATTAAATTAAAAATTCCAACGGGGCCAGCGAAGAGTAAGTTGTCACCTAACTTCCAAATTCTTGTTCAGGTTCTTTCGCTTTGATTTTTAATTTAATGCGACTTATCCGGGCTTAATACTAATGTAGATTAAGTCTAGTTTTATACCCGGGTGCCCTTCCTGATTCCAACTCTATGTGGAGGGAGGTGTTCTTTGATATGTGTTTCGGTGGTGGTTAGCAGTGTGATATGTTGCATATAGTTCAAGTTTTGCATTAGTACGATCACAAACACCCAGCCCCCGAGCTAGAGGAATTAACCAAACGCATCTAAAATCCGTGGGAATTGAACCCGGCGCCCTAAGAACAAAATGCCAATACGCTGGCCATTCAGCCAAGGAGTCGACCGGTCTAAAGGACATAACTTCATCCTGAAATTAAAACGTTTTATACTTGAAGTAAGAAGTATTAATTACATGGTGTTCAGCAGGCTGAAAATAAATCATCGACAAAAATATTCGTTGATACTGTTGCATTCGTCCCACAAGACATTTTGCACTTCAGTCATTACATTGACCGCATATTTTTTCCCCATTTCTTAGGAGTAACTTTAGTGTTATGTTACCATTCTCTATAGGTCGAAGACGAGTTGTAGAGCCAATTCATAAATATTCTGATATTAAGTCACACTTTCTAAATCCGCAAACAAAGACATGAGGGAAAGTGTACTGTACATATTCATAACTTGCTGCTATGCATAGCTCTAGAAAGAATAATTTTATTTACCCTCCAAATAATTTGAAATTAATAAATATTTCGACAAGATAACAAAACTAGAAAGCTTAGCATTGCTGTAAACATGGGATCTACCTCCTAATCTCTTAATTTTACCAGCAGCATTCACGGAATTTACAGCCCATGTTATGTACTGAATACCGACAACCAATACCCCAAGGCAGTACGTAGGCCTGTATCTAACAGCGTTGCAATTGCTCAGTATGAACATATTGAATGTATTCCGTCATGTGTGGTCATCATGTATGAAGAGATATACCAATCAATAATAATTCACTAACGCTTCTTTACTGAGGCATTAAACAGTCTGATGAACATTACGCAATGTTGTCGCATAATTTTCTTGCAAGTTCAAAGCAAAAAAGAAGAAGAAACCGAACAAGCTTCCTGAAGAATATTTCAACTGTGAGAGGCGGAACACTGGACAGTGGCCGTAAATTAACGCATCCTCTTGATAATTTAATTATTTGTTTATACTCGAGATGGTTATTGTGGCTAATCTATGTCAAGTTTTTGTAAAACTTCAGTACAATATTCAGAACCGTTGTATTTCGTTTATAGTTACACATTTCATGACGAAACAAAGACATCAAAATTAGTTTGATCCTGTGTTTCCATAGCGACTTCTGGTGACCCCTAGGAAATTTCTGAGTTCAGCCTACACAAGTGCTGGGATCGCATACCGTAGAATATGGCGTCCAGATACCGGCTTTCCCAATTATATCGTCAAATTTGCAACAGAAACAGATAGATGATAAGAGTTCTGATATCTGTGTTCAAGTATCTAAGTATTCTTCTGTATCGATTCGTCACTCATTGTATGTAATAGTAATGAGAAAAGTGCACTGGCATTCGTAAAATGACGTATTTTAAAAATATCAATTTTCGTCGTATTACAACTTTGTGAGCCTTTGTTCAAATGCATTTGTAGTTATATTCCTAACGTCAGCGGAATAGCCCTATTTTTGAAAGGCAAGGAATGATCAGGATTTTACGAGAGCAGATAGCGGCAATGAAAAGAAACTGATTTTTCGGAATAGATATGTGATCAGGCAGTGAAGTAAACATGGTGGATACGAATTTGTTCCAAACATTAGTATTTTATAATTACACATGAAGGAGTTACATTCGAATCACACTTTTTGTTTATCAATAGCCTATACACCCTTTATTTTTCAATATTTTGAACTCCTGTAGGGGTATTTCTCTTCTTCTTTTTTGTGTTAAGGAAAAGTGTTATGTATTACAGGTTGTGAAGTCTTAAGAAACGGCCAAGAAATGGCCGCAACTACTGTATTCACGAATTTTGTTTACCTGAGAATTATTGCGGGACTATTCACATCATCCAAACAAATCTTATAACTTTTATTTTATTTTAATTACTTGCTCATTGTTTATAAGTTCACAGTGTTAGGTGTAAGGATTGGATTTTTTCGTTATCTGACAACATTGCATCTTATCAAATTAATTCAATATATAGCTTACAGCTCCAAAACAAAGTGCTAAGGATCGTTTTCGTTAGAAATTTCAAGTATTAAAAGAGTTACTGAAGTATCCGTATGATCTATTGTTACATTGGACACCTTTTCGATTACATCACCATCATTAGAAAGAGAGGCATCAATCGGTATAAACTGAAGTATAGTAAAAAGGTCATCTTTGGACGAGATATAAATGGTTTTCGGTAGTTGTATAGTTCTTATATAGCCACGTAAGATATAAGACACTGGAAGTGAAACTTGTGATCCGCAAATATTCCAATAAGGTTGAAGAATCAGATCACCAGAACAATCATTTGTGATGTACCATAACCACGGAAGTCTCCGATTCCATGGCTAAATGGTTAGCGTGCTGGCGTTTGGTCACAGGGGTTCGAGGTTCTATTTCCGGCAGGGTCATTATTAGAACGCGCAGGTCGCCTACGGGAGTCAAATCAAAAACCTACACCTGGCGAGCGGAAGTCCTCAGACATATCCCCGCAATAAAAGCCATACGCCATTATTTACCGCGGAAGTTTTAATGGAGCATTTTGTGCATTTAATGCGTCGTTTAAGTATAGTGTAAAATTTTTCACAAACACTAGTTAATTAAATACTACTAAAATGTGACTATCTCTAGTTCAAAATTGTTGAAGGGTCAATTCACTATTTACTGGCTGAATGGAGAAGCCGAGATACTTGTGAAAAGCATGTTGCTGAAGCTCGCAAAAATAAAAAAATAAAATAAAAATAAAAAAAAATAAAAGAAAAAAGAAAAAGAAAACTTCCAGTGTCAAATCTATACCAACAATATGAAGTCATTTATTTCCCTGCATTTTTATATTTAAGATTCTTATATTATCCCTTACTACTACTACTACTACTACTACTACTAATAATAATAATAATAATAATAATAATAATAGTAATGCAGGAATTGCTATGAAACTAAAAAGTAGTTATATAATAGGTGGTGAGCATCTGAAGAAATACTAAACGTTCCATGGACATCGGGGTATATGAATTTCTATTCATATTAGGTTCTGCATGGTGCTGGATAAAGCTCTCGCTTTTAAAGTTTCGACCTTGCTGGAAACAAATTTTGCATCGTACTACGCTAACTCACAAAATACTGATGCATAAAAATTTGCTATTAATTATAGTAGAGAATATATTTTAATATTGTAGTTTGGTTTATTCCTCATGATAATATCGGTTTCCTTGTTATTAATGCTGATCTCCAGTCACATAAGAAAGAATTCGGCAGAACATCTTAATTCAGCTTGATTTTTTCGGAAAACTGGTGAACTATAACGTCATGCTGTCAGAAGGTTCTTGTAAACGCTGATGTAATGTGAGTTAATGCTCAAAATTGTGAAAACATAATGATATAAATAGTACATAGTAATACTTCAATGGGTGTTACTTGGAACAGGAGGAAAATCAGTTTGAAATCTGAGAAGTAAAAACCTCATAAATATATAACCCCAAATAACATACATTCTTTTACATAATCCGCTTCAGTACAAAATGTGATATTATTTATTTAGAGGTAAATATCTTGTGACTGTAGAAGGTAAAACTACCCGCTTACCGCTGTATATTTGTGTAATATTTTCTCACTCTAAACGTCCATAGTAGAAATTATAGATTTTTTCCTTGAGCTGATATGAAGTCTAATTCTTCATTATTAGGGCCCGGATGTTTATGCAGTAATAGGTTAGAATGCAAACTTACTGAAGCGAGTAACAAGTAGTGTCTACCTGCAAGACGGTAGTGTTACAAGGTTTGCATGTAGTGTTACAAGGTTTGCATAAACATTAGGGTATCGGCCCATTAGAACCCCTAATGTTTATGCAAACCTTATAACAATACCGTCTTGCAGGTAGACTCTACTTGTTACTCGCTTCAGTAAGTTTGCATTCTAACCTATTACTGCATAAACATCCTGGCCCTGTTCATTATTATTGTCGTCATTAAATTTACCATGATTGTAGGAGACACACAAAGAGGAGCAGTCAAAATCTTCTATTTATCATTTGAGGTAGGAACCTTCTATATATATTTTTGTAAATAAACGTTCGGGGTCCATTCAGACGTATATCACTGTCATCTCTCCAACAGTAATCATGTATCTTACTCTGAACACTAACCGAATTGAATAATACTCCATTTTATCAGAGTATTAAACAGAGTATTATTCTAGACTCACTCTGAATTCGAGCCAGGATATTCCCAGATGACGGGATCCCGCGTAGGTATACCGAGTACTTACAAGTTTGCGAATATTGTTGGACAGCCTATACTATAATAGTGTTATGTTTTGATGTATTGAGTATTTATTTGGTGATAAGTGTGCAATAGGCCATTAAGATTTACGAAATAAGATAAAAATTACATTCATTAAGCTTTGGGGAATACAATAATAATAATATTGCAGCCAAATAGCCATACAATGAGTGTAACATCTGACAAATCATTTGATAAGTGGAGACGCGCACGAAGGTGTTTAAAATTAAGGTAACTACTGTTCACTTTAATGAATGAAAAAGGAACAGGAACATACGTAGCGTCAAATGGACTCAGCACAATAAACGTTGTATTTTATAGAGGGAAAAACATAAAAGCCTGTAAGCAAAAAATTCTATATGATAGCAACGAAGCGCCACTAAGAAAACATTTACCGGTGGTCACAACATTTCAAAGGAACCTACAAATCACAAATGGAACGAACAAATTAAGTATCCACGAATAAGACAATTACACCAAAGTTTTCTTAAACAACGAATTTTCTCGCTGAAAACAATAACTATCTATTAAACAATGAAGATATAGAACGATCCCTCGAAACTGTAGTGGAATATATAAGATAAGCCCAAACAGAATAAAGGAAAATGATAGTGAAGCCCTGGTTCGAGAGTGTGTTATCAACTGAGAAAGAAAAAATAGAATCGTACGGAGAAGGCGTTGCTATTACAATTAGGAAAAGGCAAGGGATAGGAAAAATAACATACAGAAAAACAGGCAATCCCGTGGTTTCCCATTTTCACACCAAACAAATGCTGGGAATGTACCTTAATTAAAGCCACTGCCACTTCCTTCCAACTCCTAGGCCTTTCCTATCTCATCGTCGCCATAAGACCTATCTGTGCCGGTGCGACGTAAAGCCACTAGCAAAAAATAAAAAAGAACAGGCAAACAAACAAGTGGAAGAAGCGCAAAAAACCCCGTTCGCAGCACAGAGGAACACAGTAAGTAGAATTATGAAGAAAGATGTGAATCACTATAGTTAAATGTGACTATTTGTTCCTTCATTAATAATGAGTATGCGTTGTTGTAGTGCTAATTGGGTTTAAATAGCCTACAAGGGTTCATAATTTAATTCACACAGAAGAAAATGTAATAAGGATTGAAATTATCCTGATATTTTTCTTCACTCCTCAAAAATCTGACTGCCTCTACCGAGTTTTTCCTTGCGATCTTGGGATTTGGAGGACTAAAATACTGATTCTCCAAGGAGAGTTCTTTTGTCTATTATTTTCTTTTATTTAAAGTTTCTTGAGCTCCATATTCACAAATAACACTCTATCGTCATATAATACATCACTCCTCTACATTACACTATGGTAATCACTACGAAAAATGACCGAGATGATCTGATGTTAAAACTTCAATGTTTTGTAGTTTATGTTAATAGTTCGCAATATTGTTAATGGAGCCACTATTACAAACCATTACGTGAGCAAGGTTTGAAAGCTTTTTAATGGCAGGAAATAACTAACTAATGTCTCCTACTAGAGCTCGATAATTACTATAAGTTTTATCGACTAATCATATGTAGGTTTGATAACATCGACAAATTTTTAGGCGTTCAAGATTACTTCGAACAGATGTAATTCTAAATAGAACTGGTTTATCTTGTAACATCAAGGTGAAGAACTTCATGTCTGGACTACACCACACACCTAGGTCGACAACACAAATTACTTTTCATTAATATTGCTCATATTTTATTTTACACATGAGCGATTTGAATATGAGGTATGTATTTGACAGGATGTATTGTCACAATCACGGAATTAAAAGCTGACTTCAGAGAAGTCCAAAGTACTGAAAGTAATTAGGACTGGGCGGAACCCCCTAAACTGAAATACTCAGATTACGCAGAAGAGTTAGTTTGTTTTAGATGATGAATAACATTTAAAATATTGTTATAAAGGTAGCTAACACAGAAACTGGAACTCTGTTGGGCGAACTATTGCTGAACTGTACTTAATCCAATCAGGGCAACACCGAATGTGTCACTGCGCATCCTTTATATGCCAACATCGTACAGCATGGAGTACCGAATTAAATTATTTCCGGCTTTAAAATAATTGAGTATCTATGACGAGTTTGTCCCCACGATCTTGGTATTTGGAGGCCTAGACATTACCTCCCATTAACAGAGAAATATTTTTGCGTCTATTATTTACCTTTGTTACAGGTTTATAGAACTCCATCGTCAAAATTAGCAATCTCTCGTCTCATATTTTGTTAATACATTAAACTATGGTTTATTGTTCGTTTCTCCTTAATGGATATTGAGTTTCTACGACCGCATTACCTTCATATGAAGTTTTTAAGCAATGAAAATGAGAACTGTACTGTACATTACAGATTGTACATACTGATGTAAAATAATACTGCACGACTAGAGACCTGTTTCTGATTGGGAAGTTGTTCTGTTCTCTGAGCTACCATGGTACACCATTCTGATATAGAAGTTTCATAACAAAGATTATGCCTTATCTTAATCACCATTTTAGGAACAGTTCTTGATAGATACAAAATGCTGCTAACTGCGTTTCTTCCATATTCTCTTGACATGTTACCATCATTTCTCATTTTCAGGAGAAAAAAACCCATTGAAAAGCAGGCGCCGTAAGGATGTTGTATCTGTCCAGATCGCGGCGGTGGATCAGCTGAAAAACATACACGAAGTAGTTTCTCATGCTCCTTACGAAACCTTCCGATGAGTCGCCAGTGGTGTACATATTGTGGACTGGAGCACTATGAAGGAAGCAAGGACAATTAATAGGCAAGTAACATATTTTATTTCTTTAGCTCTGTAGTAAACTTGACCCTCTAAATGCACACAGGGATCCCAGAGACCCCACATTGCTTATTTATTTATTTATTTATTTATTTATTTATTTATTTATTTATTTATTTATTTATTTATTTATTTATTTATTTATTTATTTGCAATGGTGACCACGGGATCGACAGGGCTAGGACTGGAAAGGAAGTGATCGTGGTCTTAATTGCAGTAAAATCCAATCAGCAGCAACGAACTGGTGTATGAGGTTGCCGGAAGAAGTTGCCTTCGATCGCAGAATTACTAATGAGAGTGCGACAATAGTCGAAGCGAGTACTTTCAGAGATAGGTGCATTATTTCCTGGTTAGTAGAGTGTATCACGGATTTCTTTTTTTTATTTCCTTTTCTTTTTACCGTCTGCTTTACGTCTTACCGACACAGATAGGTCTTATGGCGACGATGAAATAGGAAAAGCCTAGGAGTCAGAAGGAAGCGACCGTGGCCTTAATCCAGGTACAGCCACAGCATTTACCTGGTGGGAAAATTGTAAATCACAGAAAACCATCTTCAAGGCTGCCGCTGATAGCTGATAACTTAATTTATATCTATATTGAAAAGGATTGTTACAAAGGAACTAATTTACAATTAATCGGCAAGTAGGATATTTTATTTATTTAGCTCTCAAGTAAACCTGACCCTCGAAATGCACATAGGGGCTCCAGAGATCCCACACTGGTTTTTTAGCATATTTATTTATTTACAAATGAGCAATATGCCCGGTCAAATATTTTTATTTGAGAAAATAAGCATGTAGGTTTACCATATTTTTCCATTGTGTTGAAAATTCTATTTTTAGACAGCTTTATGACACACAGACCTGAATTCTGAACAAATTATCACAATCCTAAAAGCAAGACTGACAGGGTGGAGAAAACAATGGGAATGCGAGAATGTAATCTGCATGTGTATTTTATATAGGCCTATGTCAGTATGGAGTATGCTTGTAGGGAGATGGGAACTTGGTAGTTAAAAATTACTATTATAATAATGATATTGTGCTACGTCCCACAAACTACCTGTGATGGTTTCCGGAAACGCTAAGGTGCTGGAATTTTGTCCCGATGGAATTAGTTTACGTGCCAGTAAATCTACCGACACGAAGCTTAAATGTCTGAGCACCTTCAAATGCCACTGGAATGAGCTAGCATCAAATCTGCCTCAAACGTCTGAGCCACTCAGCCAGGCGAAACAAGTATACTTATAATTAAAGTTACTATCGGGCTCCATGGTTAAATGGTTAGCGTGCTGGCCTTCGGTCACAGGGGTCCCGGGTTCGATTCCCGGTAGGGTCGGGAATTTTAACCATAATTGGTTATTTTCCCTGGCACGGGGACTGGGTGTATGTGTCGTCTTCATCATCATTTCGGGATGTGTCCGAAGACGTCGGCTCGCCAGGTGCAGGTCTTTCGATTTGACTCCCGTAGGCGACCTGCGCGTCGTAATGAGGATGAAATGATGACATGGAATGACGTATGGCTTTTAGTGCCATCATCAAAAGACCTGCACCAGGTAAGCCGAAGTCCTCGGACACATCCCGGCACTGAATGCAACACGCCATTTCATTTCATTACTCATAAATTAGTAAAAAATAATAATTTTACTGGAACTGTTAGTCATACCTGGCTCTTACAAGTTTTGACATGTTTAATTTGGCTCTCACTTTGCACTAGTTTGGCCACCTCTGAAAATGAGAGTACAGTAAGGACATATCAATTAAATAACTTCTGTACTTACTGCATGTCATTTTCAAATCAATTTTTCACTGAAGCGGTGACTTACTAATGTACTTAGGTATACTAACGTACATAGTATGATGCGTTATTGCAAAGTAAATGAAGTAGTCGCATTCATACCCTGTAAGGGTCTAAAAATTGATTTTCTGAACAAATAAACCAGGTAGATGTATAGCATTCCAGGCCTGTTAATATCGTGATTTTAGCCACAGGACCTCCAGTTATACGCAGTAACCAAATCACAGAGACGTGAATTTCCGTTTAAAAAAATCCCACATCCTGGCCGGAATTCGAACCAGGATTGCCATAGTAAGAAGCCAGTGGCTATTTCATTTGACTGTTACACAGTATCTGTACTGAAGTCGATGCTATTGAATTAATTTAAAGGTTGCCGTATTAAATTCCCGATTCATACCATCTTGGGTATAGTTGTATTTTTCTGCACTAGTATTCAATACATAGTTCTAGTAAGGTGTGATAGCTGAACACATCATCACTGGCTTCTCACCACGGCTCACACGGTTCGAATCCCAGTCAATGTTTGCGACATTTTAACACGAAAATTCCTTTTTTCTTTTTTTGCTAGTTGCTTGTTGCTTTACGTCGCACTGACACAGATAGGTCTTATGGCGACGATGGGACCGGAAAGGGCTAGGAGTTGGAAGGAAGCGGCCGTGGCCTTAATTAAGGTACAGCCCCAGCATTTGCCTGGTGTGAAAATGGGAAACCACGGAAAACCATTTTCAGGGCTGCCGACAGTGGGGCTCGAACCTACTATCTCCCGAATACTGGATACTGGCCGCAACACGAAAATTCATCTACCCGCGATTTGTACTCCACATGAAAATAAATGCACTATTGATATGATCACAATATCAGCTATCATGCAAACTTGCAATACTGTTTTGTTATTTTTTTAACGTAACGTCGTCAGATGCTGACGTTAAACCTCGCATGAACTTTGGTTGAACGAAATGCCATACGCTAAATGGAGTTATGTTTGACAGAGAGATGCCGGTAACTTAGAAGATTAAGGCGAATAAATCGATCTTAAGACCTGCTCTTCTAAATAGTTTTGGACAAAGGAAAAGAAATACTATCAAAAATGCATGTGACGGAGATGCGAATGCTGCGATGGTTGCTGGCGTCACATTGAAGTATCTTCTCGAAATGAACAATAGCGAGAAATGCGAGATCATCCTTATTATCGAGAAGCTTCAAGTGAAACAGTTTCGCTGGTATGATCATAATGAGACAAGATGAATCTCGCCTCGCATATTGTTCCTTGGACTTGGAGGAAGCGGTCAGAGGAAAAAGGAAAGCCAAAGGCTACTTGGAGAAGATTTATTGGATATAAATTATAAAAGGAAGGGATGCCAAGATCTGGTTGTAGGAAAAAAGTATGCAGCCTCAGGACTGCACCTACCAACCCCAAGTAAATTTATGAAAGCCTAATTGAAAGGCACAGATACGGCCAGGAAAGAAGAAGAAGAAGAAGGAGAAGGTGTGTTGGTTTGACGACCAGATTCGTGACCTCCGCAGTGAAGTTATTAAATTCTGTAATGACGTTCAAGTTCTTTGGTCTCTTGAAACAAGTTATTTGTTGCTGTACTGACACTCGTGTCTGCTTAAGCTCACAGATCGAGTTTCAGCAACATTAATTTGTCTATTCTGTGTCCTCTTAGGTTCATAATAAAACGAGAGGCTTGCATTTTTTAAAAGTATTTCAATAGAAGTGCTTAGCTTCATGACATTTACATTGCTTATAATTTACGGGCACGTTCGGCTATGTAATACTGCATCCAATTATAGCCTTATATTCTATGAGATGGTGTTACCAACATCCATCAAGGGAAGAGGCAGAGGCTTAACAACATGTCATGGCGTGACGTGATTTCCATTACAATAACAGTGTGCCCGGAGCTCGAACTGGGATCTCCCTGGGAGAGCGGACATCGGTGATGACAGGTAATGGAGCTCACACACGCAGGTGTTGTTAGTCATGAAACAGGTCCTCAGCCCACATCTCGTAAACGTCACCATAAATACTGACAGTCTGCCTTCTTAGCGGCAACGGCAAGTGTTGTGTTTACGTTTGGCATTATCTCTACAGTCACAGCATGTGCACATTGCAAAAGTGCTTAGTTAGTGGAGCCATGGATAATAACATTATTATTATTATTATTATTATTATTATTATTATTATTATTATTATTATTATTATTATTATTATTATTATTATTATTATTATTATTTGATAAGATATAATAATTTTTATTCGTCTGACTGTATATAGGGTTGAGCACAAGGGTCCGGAATAATTACAAAATTATTACAAATGTTAATACAAATTAATATAAATACCGCCAAGTGAATTCTAAATAAGGGAAAAATTCTCTATTACGAACAATACTAATTATAATACAAAATGTTCACAAAATGTTATCACAGACACAACGATATCACGCATGAAGTCTGCCGAAATACCCAGTTTTGACAAGATGTCCTATAGAAATTTTATTAAGCCGCCTCTTGCAACGAAAAATAATCCGTTGTGATGGTAGGATGTTGTAATGATAACTTACATATGGAAGACATTGCTCATATATTATCTTTTCTCTGTATCAACCTCCTTTGCATGTTGGACTGAGTTCTCAAATCGAACTGTTGGGTCTAATGCACAGACCACACGCAGCTTTAAGTTTATTACTACGATGTCTGCTCTTCTGCAGGAACCACACAATAAAACGTTCCAATTGGAAGACATCCCCTAGTGGAAATGCTTGCTTACGGTGGTACAACGAACGAAATTAAAATTCACACATATAGCCTATTACACAACAAGAAATACAACAAACAAAATTTTACAAAATATATAACAACAAGACATTTCATGAAAAGGAATGTTCACGATAACGAAAGAAGAATAAAGCAAGTACACTAAAGCAAAAAAGAAGACAAAACTAACGATTAAATAATTAAGAATAAATAATTTTTTTAAGCATAGAAATTTATACGAAATTTGAGGAATATAGCTCAAAATATTCCATTACCAGTATTGTAACATGAATACAACTCAGAATCTCACCCAGAATGTACAAAATATTCCGTTTCATGTAGTATAGTATAATAATGACCAGACAATCATATCCTATAAAAATTCACAGGTAACTTCAATATTTCAAATACTTTATGATGACTATGACACCCGCGAGGCTGAGTGGTACAATGACTTACTTCTGGCTTAACACTGTGACTACAACACCGTATACAAATTAAAACATAACTAAGATATGTCCAATGCCTTTACACTAATATTTATAGTAAATTAAGTGGTACAATGACTTATTAGTACGTTAACATTTAAGTTAACATTTCAATACAACATCATCGCATTGATATTTAAACAACATTTGCAGAATACAGGAGTTTATTCTTGAAGTACCTTACATTTTTGTGAAAAGACTTTAAGACTGTACAATTTTCCAATTCACAAGGAATATTTACCATACTTTGATTTCTGCGGTCTAACTTTCATTTAACGCGAATAATCGGTCCTGATTATACAACAGAGCTTTCCTAGTCGTCTGCTCAACTCTCTCCAAGATGGCTTATTCGAAGACACTTTGCGCATTGCACTTAAACGACACCTTTTCCTTTTAGACCCAGCGTCTCTTACCCAAGATTTTCTATCATTTTTTCTTCTTCTACGCTTGAAACCACAAAGCGCGAACTCTGCATCTTTTCTCTGTACCATTTCTAGTTTATAGGTGAGCCCTGTTTGCTACTTGCCACGTACGGCTGCTTTATAATTCCATGTATCCATGTATTCTACTGTAACCGTTCATCACCACGCCATAGGCATGTTAGGAGGTCCAGGCAACAATATATGCTGTTTTTCCTCAACATTCTGCGACATATAGTGTCGTAATTAGCAATTTACACTTCAAACCGGGTCACGAGTTGCGGTACTCAAGCTCCAAGGGAGCAGGTCTCTGTGCTGTATAGAGAGAAGAATAGCGTATTACCGCGGAACCTTGAAATTGCGCTCTCACTCGGAGCGAGAAAGAAGAAGAGATGACGCTACGCGTAAAAGTGTATTTTGTCAGAGAGTGGGCTGAATTAAGGCGTGTTAACACCCAAGAAATAAAAATCCTTACTGATTCAACACCGCATTCATTGGAGCCAATCCACCACATTTAACTAAGAAGAAGAATAAGAAGAAGAAGAATTTTTCTGAGATAATATATGGAAATTTATATGTCAAGACTCATTCGAACCGGCGTATTTTATGTAAATTCTTGATGCACATAAATGCAATACTTTAATAGTGGATCGGTAATGACGCACGTCATATAGCAGTGCGCAGATTGAAGCCAAGTGCTAAGATATTGCAGCATGAAGAAAAAAGGTGAGAGTTGTTAAGAGATAAACCATGACGCGTGAATTTATAACAGGACGCTTTTGAGATTGTGAACGACCCACTGATCGGATAGATAGGAAACTATATCAGTATAAAACAGGGGTCAAGGGCTATAATTTGATTACCCTCACGTCGCTGGAAGATTACGTTTAGCGGAGCGGAATTTCGATTAGGGGCATGGTTTACCACTTCTCCGATCACTCATCCCAAATACTATAAATAAAACCCAGACCTAGAGGCAGGAACCCATTGTAATTTGTGCGACCGTAATACTTACGTGCCAATGTGGAACTATGCAAAAATGGATAACAGTGTGTGAAGTGCTGTGTCGAAAAAAAACATATCAGCGCGGTGTAAATATCGCGAAATAAGCTTTATGGTATGAGACAAGTACGGTAGTGATGAATAGAAGCGTTATTTCAAAATTTATTCCTTTAATAAATGTTTGTAACTTCAGTGACGGCATATGATGCAATTATCAAAGATCGGGCAAACGCATAAGGTCGCTCAGAATTAGTAAGACAGCCGATTACATTCAGTAATTAATAGTATTAATAGTATTTATTTAAACATAACAGGCGATTAGCCCCGACACATGTTTACACAGCCCCTTTCCATGCACAGACAACTAACAACAAAAGAAAAGAAACACGAGACTCCTTGGGCATGCCATGAGGCTCGTGAGATACTTCGGAAACGTGACACTCCCAAGGGAGGGTCACCACGGCAGTCATGCTCAGTCCCTCATGCCACGTCCATCATCTCCATTTAATATTAAGAAACAAAATAAATGAAAAATAAATAAAATATAATAATATCAATAATATAAGCTAACTACCTTCTACTACTGTTCGGCCGCGCCATCACCCCTGGTGAGAAAAAGGCCACCCTCCCTGCGCTGGCACGACCGGTCCTACCCTTGGGGCCCAAAAGAGGACCCCCTCTACCTCTACCAGATGACAGTGCAGATCTCTCACCATTCCATTTACGGCCGGCCACTTGGGGCTGAAACCGCTCTCGTCCTGTTCCTCTCCTCTCTCTCACTCCTCCTCCCACATTTACCTTCATCATTTTATTGGGGTAGGTCCGTCCTACCCTATCCTCTTACGAGCATGCCTTTTTTACCTCACAAATATTCATTTTATACTCTTTCCTTAATTTACAGAAGACCGCTCTTTCTGCCCTCCCAGCTCTTTTCCTATGCTCTCCTAACGCACCCAGCACCCTCTTCCGCATTCCTTCACACTCTCTATTAAACCATTCTTCACCCTCTTTCTTTTTTCTCCTTCTACATTTTACCTCCTGTGCTATCATCTTTCTTGGATGTTGCAGAAATTCCAAGGCTTTATCAATATTATTCTCCTCTAACGCTCCTTCCCATCCATATTTCAGAAATTTCTCTTTTTCTACCATGACCCAGTCCCGTTCCACTTTCTCTGACCATTTGTAGTTATATCCACTCCCTAGTTCATCTTTCATCTTCTTTCCTTATATACTTTTCCTCCCCTCTTTTTAACCGATCCCACACAGGAAAATGGTGTTATTCAATCCGGTATCCTACTTCCATCCTTATAATATCCTCCAGCACTCCTTCTGAGCTTAAAACTATATCTATCACACTACTTCCCTTCTCTGTAACATAGGTCAATTTCCCCGTACTGTCACCCTCCTTCCATCCATTCAAAATATATAAATTTCCCGCTGTGCACATGTCTAAGAGCTTTCCTCCCTAACTGTTTGTAATTTTATCCTCATTTCTTCTACTTTTCAACATACACCTCCCATCTTTCTTACTACATACTGGGCTCTGTTCCCCTATTCTCGCGTTCCAGTCTCCAAATAGCAACATGTCCTCTTCTTCTGCAAACTTCTCTCTTATCATAATAATATCCACCAATAGCTCTTCAAAAAGATGCTTATTTGCATATGCGGAACTACTAGGGTGACAATATACGAACGCTAGATTTATTTTCTTCATTCTTCTCTCTACTCATCCCATATTAAATCTCATCCATATAGTTTCTTTCATATCTGTCTCAATATCCTCTACTAGTTCACTAATTTCTTCCCTAATTAATACTACCATTCCTCCTGGGGCGCGTCCCTTAATCCTCTCCTTTCTTCTATATTTATATTTAATCACAAACCCTTTCCATGCAACCTCTTTCCCTGTTTCCAGCCACGTCTCCAAAAGTGCCACAACGTCAAAACTTTCTATTACCTCCCTAAAGTTTTTATTTCCTAGTTTGTTTATTAATCCCTCAATATTCACACAACCTATTTTCCAATATAGTTATAACTTACCCTCTCTCCCTTCTAAATTTCTTCCCTTATACTCCTTGTAGCTCTCGCCCCCTCATTCCCTATCTCTATTCCTCCAATTCCTCCTTTTTTAACGACCTTTGCCGTTCCATGTTCTCCGTATCCTCCATCCCCTTGCACACTTTACCCCACAAATTTTTCAGGCTCCTACTTCTTCCTCTGCTCATAGCAGATTTACATTCCTGTCGGTCACTCTTCTCATGTCCTTTCTTGCTCTATAATCCACTGCACTCTGCTCCCGCCAGTTCCTACTGCTCACCCTTACTCACCCCTTCACCGCTCTGTTCTTCTGAATCCACACTGCATCGTCCAATACCACCTGGGTTGATCTCCTCTCCTTCCTCCGCTCCACCCCTAATTGTTTCTGCTTCCCGCCTTACATCTTGCACTGCCATCACTCCCCCCTCGGAACTGACGAGTTCGTCCATCTCTTTCAGCTTCGACACTGAATGCTCTCTAATCAATCTTCCATTCGACACAACTAATCTCTGACCTCTTATGCGGGCTTTTAGCCCCTGCTCTCTCGCTCTACAAACATGCCTGTTCAAAATCATATTTTCACCACCTTCTTTTCCCATGTCTCATTTCACCCCTACTTTCCGGCCCTGTAAATTCTTGCTGTTTCTTAACACAATTTCTGCCATTAGGGTAGAGAAAATCTGTACACTAATTGGTCTCCGTCCTTTAATTTTTCCCACTCTCTTCACATCATATATGTCCACCTCAATGAAATTTATCTTCATCCTATCCCGAATGACTTCTACCATCTTATAAATTATATCAATCTTGCTTTCCTTCACACCTTTTTCCACTACATATATAAATACGGCTTTCTTCATTCTGTCCTACCTAAACCCCTCTGCTTCCTTCTTCATCATCAACACCTCCTCTTCTAGATGTTTCACCTTACCTCTTAATAACTCTATTTCTTTCTTATTGTTGCACGCTCTCCTGTTCGATTCCTCAGCGTTTCTAACCATTTCTTCATGCTCCCTATCTCCTTTCTCTGCTCTTCCATCATGTCCTTTATTTCTTGCACCTTATCCCTTTGACAGTTTTCCTGTATCACTTCCCTCACTAACCCCTTAAGTGCTGCCAGATCTTCCGCGCTGAATTTTCCACTGGTATTTGGGCCTGGGTTTAATTCCACCCCCCAGTAACCAGAAGCACAGCTAACACAGCTGCTACCAGCACCGCTTCACTCACTTTCACCTCTTCTTTTCTTATCACCAGTCCGTTCTTGGCCTCCTTCCTCTGCTTCACCTACCATTTCCCAATCGCGGCCCGGTACTGCTCAATCCCAACCATGTTCACGGCACGCACTGTACAACGCGACCTCGTTCCTCGGTTGCTTAAGCCAGACTCATTCAGTAATCAATAGTGGCCGATTTTAAGGTATTTAAACAATGAGTGACGCTCAGTAAATTAAAAGAGCGGTATTCGTGATAGAAAAACGTTTGCATACTCCACGGACACTCATGGTAAATAACAGTAATTATTAGTCAGGCTGTGTGTTAAAAGGGGAAATGAATAGTGATTTATACAAACTTACCGCTGTTTGGGTTAGTCCTTTTGAAGCAATAAGTGGATCTAATCACCAGTAGGTTCTTTGAAAACGCATAAACAGTTTTCATTAACCATTTTTCCACTTTGCCTGCATGTTCATGAGTGATCGTCGAACCCAGGATTGGAATCAACTAGAGTCGCGCCTAGTGCCAGCATTCATCTCTTCAGAAAACGTCGAAATATTCCAACAGTAGAAGACCACAGTTCGAGACATGGGCGGCAACACGAGGAAAAGGAACCACGGATTATTTACGAGTGAAGCTGTCGTAATGGAGGTCTAAAAATCCCTGGTGTACCCTCAAGATGACAGCAAACCACTCATAGCATCGATGAGTACAATTTTTAAAATATACTAATCATGAGATCTGCACGTTTGCATACAGATATAGTCGTTAATACCAGTCTTGTTACTGGGTAAGATTGTTTTATTGATTTAATTAGGATTTCTTCTGTGATTTAAGGATAATCACGGATATTTCAGCGGACTTATTTGCATGAATTAGTACATAAGATCCCATAAAATTCAAGTGCGTGTAAAGCATAATATATTTCAAGGGAGAATGGTACTTCAGCTGAATTTATAATTTCTTCCTCATTTTACTAACTGCTATGGATCTTCATAATAATTTGAATATAGATTATGTACTTGCTTCACATGGTAATGAATGTATTTTTGTAAATCCCATAATAATTAAGAATATGATCATTGAAGATGTTCAAGCCCGAGGTGTAACTTATGAATCATATAGATACGAGAGTGAAATGGTATTAGTTAAATGACCTATGGGAATAGAGCCTTCCATATAAATGAATAAGGAGGATTTGAGACGCAGTAGCGTGAAATGGGGAAGATGAGACTTGTGAAATGTTCGAGATGATAGAATGATAAAGAATTAGAATAATGATGGTTATCGCGACGTATTGAATTAGGCTGCATATAGCCGGAATAATAAGACATAAGAATTTGTGGCCCTTGATAATCGTGTGCTTGGAAACGATCAAAATGAGAAGAAAGAAAGAAAGAAAGAAAACAGAGAGTGTCTTTGTGGCCGCAAGGTAGAACACTGACCACAACAAGAGGGACAGATTTATGATGAAAGGGATTTGTTTGGTCCCGTGCGCGGACCGAGTCGTCTTTAAAAGCCCTGAGAATATTAGTCCTAGTAAGTCTCATTCATTCACCACTGCATTAACAATCCCTTGCCAATGATATATTATGACTTGCGTTGAGAATTTTGTGATTCTGTGAAGGATGTATTCCTCCCCCTTTTTATTTATTAAATTAGCTCATGATAGGAGTTCCAGATTTTTGTACCTTGGAAGCTGGCGAACGTGGATTCGACCCACAAAAGAACGATAGATTTGAGCGGATATCATATGGCTTGACTAGGCCATATCTTCAAGATATATTGTTTGCTAATGTGTTTATTATCTCTTCGTATAATGTATGCATGTATTTATGTTCTTAAGTGTTTATGGTGATGGGTAGGAAACCAACGTTGTGTTGATCCGCTTCGCATATCATAAGGTCAAGTAAACCCGGAAATACGTGTATGTGTTCAGTATAATATGTAATTGATATGGTCAAGTAGACCATGTGTTCGATATGCGGCAATGTGATGTCGTGGGTGGAAAAATGTACTGAATTATTTGCCTAAATTCCATAACCATGACGGCCAAATAATAGTACGGCCTAATGAGATAGTGTCATTCAGACCTTATGGTCAATCCATTCAATGAATAGATACCATCAAGTATCATTGCTCAGTGATAAATAAAACCTGCGTTTATGTAAAGTGAATATAGTATTACACTCGCTAATAAGGTGATTTAAAGTATGCCAAGCAATAGTTGAAACAGTGTATGAACTGACAAAGACTTTGAAGCATACTGTATACAAATTATTTCTTTTGCTATTGTTCATTTTATGTGTAATAATATGGCATTACCTTATGTAATTTACCGTGTGATTCTATCAGTTTAATAAAATCCTTAATAAATATTGGGAACAAAACTCTTCTCACTTAATATTATTAGTGTATTCCTCTTACATTATAGAAGACCCTACTTTCTTTATATTTAATGCAGTGCCCATTTTTCTTTTACGAACATTTTATTACCCGTATGCTACTGGGCTTTAGCCGTTGACGCAATGAAAGTAGGGAGGACGGGACTTCAAGACCGGGAAGTGACTTCCGAAGGTTCTCATCCATAAACTCCATTTATATATTTATTTGTGAAGCCGAATGTTTTAGCTGATGCCCTGATATGCCCAGGATGGGTGCACTACGTATCCATGTTTAATTCTTTACATATTACTAGTGTACCCGAACTGCTCCACAGCATTCCTTATATATAGGTCGGATAACGCGTCTGGATATGCGTATCGCAGACATATCGTTTTGCTTGCGCTTTACAACAGTTTTATGAATATTTAATACCAGTTATGTAGTTTATAACACTTAATTACATAAAATATTACCCAGGATAGTGCTATATAAAATTTGCCGTGGTTGGATACTGGTTCGGATAAGTACACACCCACTCTTTGAAGAGTTTGTTCCTGCGCCTTATACAGAAGCCTAGTCGACATGATACTTTCCCGTCTGTGGGTACGTAGACTTTTTTCTCTTAGCAGAGGATGGTTGCCTAGTTGTACTTCCTCTTAAAACAATAATCACCACCACCACCACCTTAGCAGCATGTAAGTTATTAGGAACGTTCTGCCATCTGTTGAGTATATTCAGAAGTTGGGGAACGTCAGATAATCAAAGAGTATCTAGCAGAGAATAGTATTCTTCCATCATCAGGGGAAGTGTATACTCTCTGGCTTCACAAGCAGTAGTCAAACATGGCTGCATGCAATGACATTCCTAAGAATGAAAATTACAGATAACGTATTAGAATATTAATTAAAGTGTTAACCGCTTAGCGACCTACATACTAAGTACAGAATGTACTGCGGGTTAGGGCAAGCCTTCGCCTGAAATTATTGGTGTGATCATTTACGAGATTTCTTTCCCAATTAATACACAGCTTAGCATGATGGTAGTGGTGGTGGTGGTGGTGGTGGTAATTACTGTACAACTGGGCAACCATCCTCTGTTAGTGACCAACGATGGTCGGATAAGAAAGATGAAGATGAGCAGTCTGACACAAGTAAACGGAATCAATGGCCGACTCAACTAAGGGAACCGTTGTCGCCAACCCACTCTCCCATGTTGAGAGCCTCTGGTCCCCCTTTAAGTTGTCTCTTACGATTGGCAGGGGATACCAGGGATGCTATCATACCACCCCCACCCATAAGCGCACGTTAGCATGAACAGACCTGATAAGTAGACTAGTGCAATATACAGAAGGAATGCATAAGCGGTTAGTTCGGTGTTTTTAGGGTCAAGAGCCTGGGTGCATATCCACTAATGCATTTTGTATCAATTTCAGTTTCGAAGGGATAATTATTGTGTGATTCACTTTTACAAGTATATAAATCGTAAAAATAATAACTTCCATTCCCTGCCGCACTTAAGAGTTTACAACCCACGCGTCAGTTCTACAAGAAATATTACAATGCAGACGGATATCAAAACATTTGCTGAAACTAATTCCCCTCTGTGCAGATTACAAACTATGCACAAAGTGTGCATAAAAAATAGATTGAAGGCCGTACAGGTCATGAAACCCCATGGAACAATGGGAGATAAAAGCTTCAACTATTAGTAACCACAGCACTATCTCTTCTAGGTAAAGAATTATGAACCTCTGGACACGATCTCAAATTAACTAGTTTCTATAGTTTTACAACGGAGAAACAATATGAGAGCCATCAGCGTTATTAGGAAGAACTAAACGAGTTTGAACCGTGACGGAATATATCAATAAAGCTTTTCACACTCCAGAGGGATGTTGAAATTAACAATCCTTGCACTTCTTTCATAATATGGAGATTTATTATTCGTGACAGAACATACCATGTAGATATTCTATATATCATTGGACCAGGCACGTGAACAAGTTATTTGAATAAAAGGTACATTTCGTTTGTCAATGGAGATCATATCACAGTCACACACTTTATGAATCTCAAAATGGAAGCACGGTTTGAAAAACATTTCTTTTTAATATGGGCTCCAGTTCTGTCTCCTGATTTTTATCCCCCCCCCCCCCCAATGTATGGCAGAACTCTAAACTGTCGTGCATAAAGTTGACTATTAGATTATTTTCATGAAAATGTCTATGGAGAAAGAAATCACCTCATTTCAAATGTACATCAAATTAGTTTAGATCATTCCTAAGGGTTTTGTATGTCGTTGATGGAGTGAAAGTAGTTTATAGGGATCACTGTAAGCACCTCACTGTTACTGTAAGGAAAGATCTTAATTGGGGTAAACACATAAACAGTATTGTAAATGAAGTTTACAGATTTATTGATATGTTTATGATGGTATTAAGGGCTCTAGTAAGGGTGTAAATGAGAGGGCTGGCAAGAATCTCAATTGGGGTATGGTTCCAGTGTATGGAACCCGCACCATGATGACTTGATTGGAGAACTGGAAAAGATCCGAAGGAAAGCAGCACGATTTGTTCTGGGTGATTTATGATGAGTAGCATTACGAAAATTTTGCAAACTTAGAGCTGGGAAGACTTGGGTCTAAGGAGACGAGCTGCTCAAATAAGTGGTATGTTCCGAACTGTAACAGGAGAGGTGGCGTGGAATGACATTAGTAGAATAAAACTGAATGGAGTTCTTAAAAGTACAAAAGATCACTTATTTTATCCAGAAGTCCGCGCTTACTTTTGTAACGATAGTAGTCGTGTGAAGTGTTGAAAACATTCTGTACAATGAATAATGATTGTATTTTTTCCAAAAAGGATTTTATTGCAATTAAAAAAGGTTCTACACTCTTTTCTTGCTAGTGGCTTTACGTCACACCGACACAGATAGATCTTATGGCGACGATGGGATAGGAAAGGCCTAGGCGTTGGAAGGAAGCGGCCGTCGCCTTAATCAAGGTACCCTAATTTTACAAGACTTCTAATTTTCTACCATGTAGAAAAATAATATGTCAAATAAACCAACCCTAAAAAGTAAAGTATTACAAATAGACATGATATAGGCTTTTGGGATTATGCCGTGTCAAGAAAATAAGGTGAAATTCTTTACGTTTCGCAGAGAACTGTGCTCTGTGTCATCGGAAGAAAATCTCGACTGTCCACGTGAAAGGCTTCTTAAACAATGAGCTCTGAAATTTAGACGTCATAATAGAAGTGGAAATGGTACGTTCATTCGCCAGCAGATGGCTCCCCGGACGCGGAATAGCGCTAGCGTTCAAAGCGGAAGCTGACGGAACCATCAGAATCAGTCTAAGAGGGTGACATAACATGAATATTCAAGATATGACATGTATATTTGTAGATCGAGGACTACTCACTAATATTATTCAACATTCAGTGCAATTGCCCTATAAGTCTCTACTTAGTATAAAAGTAGCCCTAGATCCTATCTGTCTTTCTATATGGATGTGACAGTTAGTCTCAAGAATCACTGGACGGATTTTGATGTGGTTTGCACAATCCTATTAAGCATTTCTCGAGAAAGGTTTGTATGTGGTACGTTCATCCATGACCAAAGGAAGCCGAGGAGTAACGATTTCAGTGGAGCAAGTCGAAGAAACAACGGCAGTTTGTTGACTACGCTGGCAAAATCGTTAAAGATACATCTATACAATGAGGGTAAGAAATGTTCAGCATAAACATTTCTGCAATACAGTCAGGACCAGCATATATCTACGTGTAACATATAGTCCATACGTGATTTTATGTTACAGTAACTATTTAAATGGATCAAGTCGAAGAAAACCGGTTATCCGAGTGCCTATTTAGCTTACGCCGGCTAAACTGTGAAAGATAAATCTATAATATTATGTGGGTGAGAATAGTTTATCATAATAAGTTCTACAAAATCCGCGATAACATATACATCATTAATACATAACCCACTATAAATGTTTTTATGTTAGAGTTTGCAGTAAAGAAAACCTCAAATTTAAAAACAATTTTTTAAAATTAACTATTTAACATTAATAGAACTGCCGTTGTTTCTTCGACTTGCTCCACTGAAATTGTTACTGATCGGCTTCCTTTAGTCATGGATGAAGGTGCTAAGTATGAACCATTCTCGACAAATGCTTTATAGAATGGTAAAATCCCCATGAAAATCCATCCGGTGATTATCAAAATACATTGTTTATTCCTCTCAAGTAAATAATGTATATTAAAATGCAATGTACAGGATGTTATTTTCGTCTATACTCTCGGTGATATCGTCCTTTTCATTATTTTGCGCAGTCTCCATTCTAAAATATAGAAGTGTAAATGACCAGCTTCAGAGCGACTGAATAGATAGGGAGCCAGCCCGCGCGCGGGTTATCAACGATTTCGGCCAGCATTCACTGAAAGAGTGATGGGATAATCGAATACTTTTAACAATGGAATAACCTCCATCCGATTATTTAAATAATCGAATAAATTGACAGTTTCAAATACCAATTTCAGTTTAGTGGTGGAATTTTCCTTTAATAATTGAATAACCTCCTCCGATTACTTAAATAATCGAATAAAATAATCCAATGCATTTCAAATAAATTCAGTTGTATCACATAGCATAGTCGGATACGTCACGAATACAGTTTTCTGTTTAAGTGTGTCGGATGGTTAATCGATTGTAATAAGTGAATAGATGAACTCGTATGAAAAATAATCTGTACGAACTGTTCTAATCTTTAATATCTGTAAAATTCCGTATTTAAGTAAAGGCTGTCTTCTGATCACGTAATGGAAATAAGCCTCAGTAGTACCAACTGAAAATTTCTTTTAACCAGCAGCAGGTAATATACCTATTTTAATTTTATGTTAAAGAAAAAGTATTAGCTTAATAATAATAATAATAATAATAATAATAATAATAATAATAATAATAATAATAATTGTTCCGGGGTATCCGTGGAAAGCAGAGGTGGAAGAAGGTGCTGGGATCAATGGGTCTCACTACAATGTCAAGAATAGATTTAAAACTTTAACAAAGGTTATATTTCTTTTAGAACTTCAAACTTAACAATTTTCCATAACAATATTACAGGTACAAATAGCAATCATTAAACGAGATTGGGAAAATTCCACGATTTAGAAGCTTAACACTTTGGGCTTTGAGCGCCTAGTTTTACAATTTTACAAGAGGAAGAGATATTATTTAATGAGGGGCAGAAGTCCCCTAATTCAAGAGCACTTGCTCCCTAAATCACAATATCTAGCCTCCTAGAGGCACACTTTACAGTTACAAAACTTGCGAAAGAGCTAACAGGCTTTCCGTTTCTTTCAGCCTCCTCGAGGCAATCTCAAAAATCTTACACTCTCTGGCCCTCCATGGCCCAACTTACAATTCGAAACAGGGGTATCTCGTACACAACCTATAGGGCCTTTGCGGAAAAGAACAGGTTAAGTAAACGGCCCGAAACACAAACAGAATGGAGGCGAACTGCGCTCCGAGATAATGAACACCAAAAGAAAACCTAAAGAGCTCTAGTCTGATGAATCAGGGGCTATTCCCAAACTACTGAGGTGACTCGTATAAGGTTAAATTAATTCATTACGAAAAGGAAGAAAAACAGTTACAAAACGTAGTCACCTCAAATCAAGATGAAGGGGAGCTCGAGAGGGTACATCACTCTCTATCCCCGATTTACAGTTAAAGATTTTATGAAGTTTTTCCATTAGCCGGAAGAAGTTACATTTTAGAAAAGCTGGTTACATAACTAAAGAGTCGGAACTTTCCATAGGGTTAAACTGCGGAGTTAGCAAGAAAGAAAGATGTTATGTGGCCATTACCTTATAGATGTACTAGCTGCCGACGAAAGAGGCCGCCCACCTCCTGCTAAGCACACAGATGAACGTTAATCATTTGGCCAATAAACGTGAAAAACCGCAGTTTATAAACCCTCAGGGAAGGTTCGAGATCATTCAAGACTACACCAGCCACACCCACTCAATTTAATTGGTTAATTCAAAAGGTAACACTCAAAATCGAACAAGAAACCTGTGATAGGTGGAAAATTAATTACAGAAATTAGGGATTGGCTAGATTCAAAACTGGCGGAAAGAAAAAGTAAATATTGCCCACCCAAAAATAAATGAACATCAATTAGTTAAAAAACCTAGAAATACAAAACTTCTTTAAATTAAAGGTTCTTTCACTTCAGACCAGGCTGCATGATCATAGTTTTTAGTGGTGTCATCTGTGGAAGAATGTCCGAACTTCTTGATGAATGTCAAACAAAACGAGCAGAAATTCACTCAGGTTAGGAAACTGCACAATAACAAAATTACTGAATATTTAGGTGGTGACATCTTCTGATTAAAGTTCCAAGTTGGTGTAGTTTCAGTTTCACTGTTTCACCAATAGAAGAGTTCATTTAGGCGCTAGCTTTGAATGCGCGGCGTTGAGGTGTACCTACCCTGTACCGAGCTCGATAGCTGCAGTCGCTTAAGTGCGACCAGTATCCAGTATTCGGGAGACAGTGCGTTCGAACCCCACTGTAGGCAGCTCTGAAGATGGTTTTCCGTGGTTTCCCATTTGCACACCGGGCAAATGCTGGGGTGGTACCTTAATTAAGGCCACGGCCGCTTTCTTCCCATTCCTAGCCCTTTCCTGTTCCATCGTCGCCATAAGACCTACCTGTGTCGGTGCGACGTAAACAAAATTGTAAGATAAAAATAAAAAATGCTCTGTATCATTCACCAACCATTATTTTCCCCTGAGAGCTGAGGTGGTAGAATAACATCTACGATATCCCCTGCTTGTCGTAAGAGGCGACTAAAGGGCCCCCAGCGGCTCTTAAATTAGTTAAGAAACGACTAGGTAAACAACTGATACCCAATCTGCCACCTGGGCGACTACCTTAAATGCATATACGTTGTTTTTGATTGACTGATTGATTGATTGATTGATTGATTGATTGATTGATTGATTGATTGATTGATTGATTGATTGATTGATTGATTGATTGATTGATTGATTGATTGATTGATTGATTGATTGATTGATTGATTGATTGATTGATTGATTGATTGATTGATTGATTGATTGATTGATTGAACCAGCGCGCGTGTGTAATCACGGAGCCCTTAGCTGAATCCAGGCACTGCTTTCACTCACTTATGCCAGGTTCCTTACTTTCATCTACCTTAGCCGACCTTCCTTAGTTAACTCGGCGGTATAGGTTTCCGAGGTCAAGGCAGTCTTTCGATTTCACGCTTTTCATGACCCTTGGCCGAAACCTCAATTTTTCGAGGTGTCGGCACCTTCCAACTTTTTTTCCCTCTGATTAACAGAGGACGGATGCCCAGTTGTACTTCCTCTTAAAAGAGTAATCACCACCACCACCACCACCACCACCTTTTCCTTCATTGTTTTCAACTCTTACTGATTTGCATTGATTATTTACACAGTTTCTTGGTTGGCTAAAGAACCACCACCACCACCATCAGTATTGCCAAATTAGCGATCTGGAGTCTTTGAAGTCATTTAGCGACAGAATTTCAAAGACAGCCACTAGCGACTTTTTCATTTAGAGAAAGCTCTGGCGAATTTTAATTTGTACTTGATAAATTTGGTGAACCAAGTAGTCAAGACTAGCATTGCGTTTCGCGTGATCGCGTGGGCGCGTGATGCTGTGTATTAACCTGTGCATTTTAAATAATGGCATCTGAGTGCATGACTCATCAGGCATGTGGAGAATGATATCGTATTATTTTTGCAAGACTCATCAGAGACCAATCCTATCACCGACACACTTCCTGTAAAGAAATGGAGATAGGTAATTCTAATTTCCCTGCGACTGTGATGAGATTGATTATTTGATAACATTTGAATGACTTTTCGTTCATTACTTCAGAAGCATTCACTATTCAATTGCCCCATTCATGCTAATGGAGTTTCGAATAAATAATCGAAAAATAATACAATGGAAAATCGAATAATCGAAAAATAAGCGAATGGAAAAGTAATTCATAATCGAATAAACGATTATTTTGTACTCGATTATCCCATCACTACACTGAACATGCTATGATACAATAATTCATACTTTTCCGGTGGTTTTTCGACATCTATATAAAATTTATGATAACCACGTCATTCCGACACTGAAACCTAATAGTACATTACATTCGAAAATGTACGTTTATTATGTAACAATGAAACTGATCAATAAAGGGATTCTTGAATATCACTCGGCAGAGAAAGAATTACTTCACAAAGACAAAGGGAGTCATTTCTCTCCACGTTCACAGCCCAGGTTCCAGTATATTACTCAGTATACACAGTAGTCGATAGTGAAGAAGCTGTTCTATATCCCATAGAATTTCGGAATTCTTTACATAGGCCTACTTCCAACCACCAAGTTGATTTTGAAAGTGGGGAGTGGCTATTACATTGTTACTAACCTACACCCACCAATGAGATGTGATTGGTAGTGAAAATTTTGAAAACCCGTTTGATTGAAGCTAATAATTTAACAGGCTGTGTTACAGGAGAAGAGGTCTTAAAACCGACAATCCCTATGATTCCTTCAGATTTGCCTTTTGATCTCAAACGAGTCCAATTCCCGGCATTAGTCTGCATTTGCACGAGAGTAAACAAAGCGCAAGGTAAGACACTTGGTGTGGCTCGAGTTGATATCAGTCGAGAATGTCTTTCTCATAGACAGCTTTACGTGCCCCTTTCGCGTATTATGCCAAAACAAAATTTTTTTTGTTCATTACTGGACGAAAAACGACTATTACAAGTCCTTGGTTAATAGTAATCTATCGCTATCAATTCATAACTGCTCCCATGCAAAGTCGGAGGGGGAAGCTAGTACGTTTTATAATAATAATAATAATAATAATAATAATAATAATAATAATAATAATAATAATAATAATAATGGTGTGGGGCATACCTAGAGGCCTAGTGCAGTTCTTTCGAGTCGACGCCGTATAGGCGACGTGCGTGTCTGTGAGAATGAGGCCCTACCTGAGATGAAAGCTAACGCTTAAGACGTCACAAATGCCCAGCCCCAGAGCATTAGGAAATAACTAATGAAAGTTAAAATCTACCACTCGACCGGGATTCGAATCCTGGACCCCTTGGTCCAAAAGCCAGGAAGCCATTTAGCCATGGAGCAGGACATAATATTGATCATGATTACTGATTAAATTTGCATGTGTTTTGGCTTAAATTTTTGAAGGTGGAATATACGCATAAGACAAATCTAAGAACATCACACAACACTGGCTTGGATGTTTGAAGCAACTTGAAAAGCCACAACGTTTCATTTTAATACGACAACCAGATTGATTGCAGAGTATTTATGATTGTGAAAATTCATTATTATCGACGGTTCAATTAAATGAAGTTTATATTTACTTTTTACCACGAAATATGAAATATAGGAAAATTTTTGTGTGTGTTATTCTACCGACTAAAAAAATTCTAAGTTATAGACAATAAATATTCTCATTTCTATACGACCTCGTACCAAGGTATCCGAGTTCTGAATGTTTGTCCCCACCGAGTCCGAACATCAAGGACGTAAGTTAAGTTACTCCTCAATCTGTCTCAATGAGCAAAACAACTTGCGAACTTCCTGACACACAGAAAAAATGATCGGCTGAAAGTCACGAAGTCTTCGTGTACAACCACGACGGAAGAAACGAAGGAATACATTAGCATAAATATTTATTATCTAATACTAGACGCTTATCGTTGCTTTGTCCATTAAAAGAGACACTTCCCGAGCTCTAAGACGAGTTTAAATTATAACACTTGCTACAAATTGCCCTAAACACTGCTCGTCACTTTCGCAAGATAATAGAACAGGAGTCTTCATTATTTTTTCCCCGCGACTGATGGTAATATTTAAAAAAGAAGAGAATGGGGATCCGGGGTCCAAATATTTGGTTGAATAAAACAGATGCTGGTTACTCCATATAATAATTACTGAAAAATGTAAATATGGCTTGCATTCGGGAGATGGTGGTTTCATATCCCACAGTCAGTAGCCCTAAAGATGGGTTTCCGTCATTTTCACACCAAGTAAATGCTGGGGCTGTACCTTGATTAAGGCCACAGCCGCTACCTTCCCAATTCTGCCCCTCTCCCATCCTATCGTCGCTGAAAACCTTCGTCGTATTAGTGCGACGTGAAACCAATAGCAAAGAAATGTAAATATGGCATACATTAGCCCTGTACTTCCAAGCACCTTTTAAATTTCAACGAGTGGAGTGCTTACATACAATAAAATTCATATAGGAACAAAAATTTAGGTCGATGGTATTTTATGTTCAATGACAATATGCACCCAGCCACATCAGTGAGATAAGTGGTATTTTTTGTTTAGTGAAATCTGGAGTCTGGAGTGTAAGAAGTTAAAAAAAAATGAAATGAAATGGCGTATGGCTTTTAGTGCCGGGAGAGTCCGAGGACAAGTTCGATTCGCCAAATGCAGGTCTTTTGATCTTACACCCATAGGTGACCTACGCGTCGTGATGAGAATGAAATGATGATGAAGACGACGCATACACCCAGCCCCGTGCCAGCGAAATTAATCAATTATAGTTAAATTTCCCGACTCTGTCGGGAATCAAACCCTGGACCCCTGTGACCAAAGGCCAGCACGCTAACCATTTAGGCATGGAGCCGGACATCTTTATTAAGAGAGAATCAAACGAACTCGTCAATTTTCTCTGCCCTTTCTTCAATCGTCTGTAGCTGTATCACCCATCTGTAATTTTGCCTTGTCAAAGGAGCACAATTCATTTTCTTTGGTACACGATTCCTCGAGGATCGATGACAATGTTTTCTGCCACAGCCTGAGGAAGGTCTCCATATTTGATGATCAAATTCTCTCTTCAGTTAGTGCAAAAACTGATAATTTTCGCCACAAACCTTTGTTACAAGGTACCAAACGAAGTTGGGGAGTTGAATTCTTTCCTCCTTCAAGTCTCAAATAAAGAGATCTATCTCATCTTGAAGGAGTTGAACATCGTGCAGTTTGCCTATCAAGTTACAAAAAGTGTCACACAAGAATGAAGCCTGCTGGAATGATTCTTCATCGTCGAGGAAGTTGATGAATTGACATTTCTGGTTACTGTCTTTAACTTCACACCCATGAAGAAAAGTTTTGGTTTCGTCTTCCAGTTCAAAGAATCTGGAAAAAAGTGTTTCCATTGCTAAGCCAGCGAACATTCTAGTGAAGTGAAAGATCTGCGTACATGCCACCAAGTTCCTCAACATAGTACACAGAAGAATCACTTATTTCTTGTTTGCGTTTAGTAAACATATTCATTGATAAAAATTCTACTCTAGACATATTTGTAGCAGCACGTCTTGAATCACTTTCGCGTCACTTTGTCACAACTTGCTGGCCGTTTCAACAAGACACACCTGCATCGTTTCAGAGCTGACAAATGAATTTTTCGCTCCACCCAAAATGCAGGATACTTTTAAAGACGCCTGGGTTGCCTTCTCTTTCTTGTGTGGTAACTCGTCTCATGTATTGTTGACCGGCTTCTAATGAAGCTTTCAACTGTTTAACCTTCCTGTTTCTTGCATCATGTAAAGTGTAAATTGTTGGTCGTAACTGAAATGTTTACTGCTAAATGCCGCTTTAAATTCCCACTCTTAATCAAAGCAATTGTTTGATTGAACTTTTTAAACACGTTTTAGGCAAAACGAAGAATTGCAGTTGTCCTTCAGGTTTGAAGGTGTGATTTTCAGAGTCCACTTTACGTATTTTGTAGTGACCCATGACGAAAAATTCTGAAATAATTGTCAGCTTACACCGATATATAAACAACGTGGTATTTTTAAATTCGTGTGCGGAGCAAACAGCAGCTCACTATTAGCCGAGGCAGGGAAGAGGCCACAGACTCAGTCCCATCTGTACTGCAAATTTTGTTATATACAAGGGAACGTATAAGTCGTGCATTAATTACCCTCTAATATATTTTTGCTGTTTATGTGTAATTTTCCCCTTGCTTTCTTACTCTTGACCAGGCAGGTTAGAGAAAGAAAGGGATCGGTGTCCGGAACCGGACCGGAGTCCGCCATTTGCAGAACCCTGTATTAGAACAATGCAAGTTTATTACCAAAGTGTGTATTGGACTAATGCATATTGACAAATACAGTAGAGACAATATGCGACACTCAGCAAGATATCGAGGGACAGCTATTAGAGCTCTCTCTAGCGGGTAGATATGAGAACTACTGATTCTGTCATAAGAGCACGTGTATTTGTGTGTGAAGTTTTTGGTGTTATGTATGCGTTTTCAGAGAGTTGACATAATTAAGTATTAGCGTGTGCCATTCCTTGATATCTCCTCTCAACATGAGGGGAAAGGTATGTGCTGTGTTTGGCTGCAGTAATTATGAAGTAGAGAAGAATGCGCGGTCTTTCTTTCACCTCCCTCCTGACAAGAAAATGTAAGTAATATTGTGTTTGCATATATATTCTTCTAGTGACAAAGAGATTTGTATAGTACTTCATAATCTTCTGACCTGCTCGACCCATATTTTAACTGGCTTAAAATATAATACGCATATTTTATTGTATAGTGCAGTAGTTAACCTTCAATACCGATTTGTTGTAGGTATGATCTGTGGGTTTAGAAATATCACAGAAGTGATTTGGATAAGGTGTACAAGAAAGAAGGGACGTTACGCTTATATAAGAATTATAAGATCTATTCAGATCACATCCAGGCCAGCGACTTTAGAAATCCTCGACTATACAGCCAAGGGTATGTTACATTTTTACTCTAATTGTACGTAAATACTCCTCAAAGCATCACTATCGACAACATTTTCATACTTCTTTCTTTTATCCCTCTTTTCAGATTAAATCCGGGATTTTATAGATTTTCTTTCTGTTAGTAGGCTTCATGTTAAGAGGAAAATTGTCCAGCTTTTAAATCATGTGCATCATGTGTGTAAGGAATGTGCCGATATTTTTATTGACAAGTGTCTTAATGTGATGATACAATGTTTTTTTAATGAGAAAAAAGACAAATCTAACCGTAGGAATGCTAAAGCCAAAAAGGTAATGCATAAATGAAAGATCAAGCCATTTCACAGCAGACCATTCCACATCTTTTTTATATGTCTAATTTCCGTCTTTAAATAATAACCTTTCAAATAATTCTTCATTCATTTATCCAGAATTGCTTTAGCAACTTCGAAGTTAATATCTCAATAATACTTTCTTTCTAGACGTAATTTATTTATCCATTTTCGTATATGCATTTCCATTGATATTTGAATTTAGCGCGACTTTTCAGGTCAAGTCACTAGGAGCACCCCCGTCGAATTGTCTCCCATTTTAACAAGGCGAAATCCGTAAGTGTCGCGTATTGTCTCTACTGTATTTGATATTAAGAAGAAAATCAAGAAGCATTTTATTAAGAAGGCGTATAGCACGGCACGAAGAATTTTGATGATGATTCTTCTGTACAAGGGTCTGCTTCGTTTTTGTGTCAGGAGGTGTACAAGGAATAAGTTTAACCTAAAATGAAGTGGGAAGCATGAATATTTTTGATAATAAAAATTGACTCTATATAATGTAATTCCATACCGCAACTTAAAATAACAATGAAGGGATGAAATTTTGATATCTTTAGCACCATCTAATCGGTCATTACGCGAACTTCCAATGCAGTACCAAATGGGGAAACAGCTCTCATTTGTCCCAGCCACTTTTTAACCAGTAACTGCGATTTGTATAGTTGAATAGTCTGTGTATTCTGAAGAGGAAAAAGTAAATACTGAAAACAGGTTGGTCAATTATATTTTATCACAGCGACATTGTGCTACACTGAGCATGACCACACTCTTCAAATCATGGAATGATATGAATTTTGACGTAAATTACTGAGGCTATGTGCATGTATTTAATGCATTGAATGAATATCTGTGTATAAATTCACATATTCGCTATCAAGATGCCTTATTACAGGTTAATACTGATATCGCGATAAGCACTGCTTCTCATCTGAAGTGGCTTTCCTGTTTTACTTGAGAGGCTTGTTCGAGTCTATGCCTTCCGACAAGCTTCAATATTCGACAGACTCGGAAATGCTAGACTACCCCAACACCAAATCTCGTCTTGGATGCAGGCTGCAGGATTTGTTGTAGCGAGTACGATCCTTTCCTCATGGGCAGGGTAAATGTTTGATGGGAGAACCTCCGAGAATCAAGTGACAAAACTACGTACAGTAGCCTACATCAGATGGTGAACGACGTTGTTCAGCTGGAAGTTTACTACGAGATCCACTCTCTTGCCGACATTATTGCAATTAACATTATTGTGGACTTTACAATTTAATTTGAAGAGCCTCATGCTCAACCGATAGTCGACAATCAGGAGAATATTTATGATCAAACACTTTGCTTATTTAAACAACTACAAATTATAGATCAAAGAGACAGGTCTATTTTATATTCACAGGAAACCATCAACCGTCGATTGAGATAGCACAAACTAATTTTTAAAAAATCAGAACAGCATAGTAATAACCATTACAAATTATTCAATTGTTGTCTTAAGAAATCATCTTAATGATATTCCAGATAGTACCTACCATTTCACCATTAGAAACGATGATTTTTTTAAATAGATGTACAAATTCTGTATCAAAGAGAAAGAATTAACACAGGAAAGATGATGAGAAGTGGATCCAAAATTGTGGCACCTCAGATCAATCCCCTACCAAAGTATCCTAATTTTATTACAAATGAAGGTGGTTTTTTCTAATAATTTTAAACTCCCTTTTAAGATATTGTAACTACTGTATAAAGAAAGAAAAGTCTTTTTTTTTGCTAAGGGCTTTACGTCCCACCGACACAGATAGGTCTTATGGCGACGATGGGATAGGAAAGGCCTAGGAGTTGGAAGGAATCGGCCGTGGCCTTAATTAAGGTACAGCCCCAGCATTTGCCTGGTGTGAAAATGGGAAACCACGGAAAACCATCTTCAGGGCTGCCGATAGTGGGATTCGAACCTACTATCTCCCGGATGCAAGCTCACAGCCGCACGCCTCTACGCGCATGGCCAACTCGCCCGGTAAAGAAAAGTCTAACAAGCTTGTTGTTGATATCACAAGAACCTATTCTTCTTCCTGCGGTATATCGAACTAAGTAGCGCATTTTAACTTCATTACTACATATTTTCCCATTTCTTCTTTTATTCGTTCATTGAGTTCCATTGTGTGTTATTTGGTCCAACTTGTATATTTTCTATTGGGCTTCTCTGAAAATGTATGCTTGCTTACTTAAATTCATCAAGTCACAGAAAAATCACAGATACAATTAGAAAAAGGCGATTAAAATTATACGGATACCTACACAGAATGGGCAAAAATAGCTCGACAAAGACACTTCTGAAGCTAGCACTATCCCTGAAAGAACACAGCGAATGGTCAGCGGAAATAAACGAAAATGTATAAAAAGTTGGTATTGCTGTCAAGAAGTTATAATAATTATTGTTATTATTAGCTAGATCAGACTAGGAAAATAACTCGCCTTTCTCTTCAGAACGTCCTAAGGAAAGCTGAAGATCCAGTTGGATTGCGACACTTTGTGAAGTGACTAAACAATGGGGTCACGGCACTCAGTAACGAGTAATACGACTAATGATGCTGATTATTATTATTATCATTATTATTATTATTATTATTATTATTATTATTATTATTATTATTATTAAATATCGCATTTCTCCCTCTAAAGAGCACGTAGAACCATTACTTAGCACCGGTTTTATTCTTCTTCTTATCTTCCCAAAACTTCCTCATCCTTTGACTTTGGGCCCGTCTTCTTTCTTGCGCCCATACGTTTTTGAGTTTCAAATTCCTTCCTGTTGGATTCTTCTTATTATTATTGTCAGAATAATAAATGTCTATCCTTTAGTAACTGTTCATATAAAAATGGGTTAGTATCGAGGAGTAGCTAACTGGAACGTTCCTGGTACTTGGACTAGCCATTGTATTGGACGGCTGTATCGGCCTACATGTATTGGGCCGTCTCATCGTTCCGTCACGCGAGTCGAAGCGTCAATCTCGCGGCACGCTCCGCTCCACAGGTGAGACCAACCACAACCATGACACTTAGAAGACAGACACGAAACAGGATGAGGACAGTACTCCACTTCTGACTCTGAAACGCACTTAAACACATTTTGTTTACAGGAACGTGCCTCTGAATACTAAAACTGAGCTTCAACAGCCGTTTGGGAGAAGGAAACAAAGAAATCTCTGTAACAGGTAGAGAAACTCTTCTTTTACAGGAATATCGAATTTGGTTAAAATGTTATTCTGCACTTCAAACAGACCTTATCGCTTGAAAGCCTTATTATTATTATTATTATATTATTATTAAATATCGCGTTTCGCCCTCTAAGGGGCACGTAGAACTATTACTTAAATTAGTGCTAATGTAATATTTTTCTCCAGATCAGAGGTAACTCCTGCGATCCAAACTTAGGAAGGGTTGTACGATTATATACAATAGAGTGAATAACCATATTCCGAGTGTTTAGAACTCCATCTTACAAGCAATTAAGGCTTGTGGAAGAGATCGAATAATTTCGAATTAGAAACCATATCCAGAAATGTACTATGCTACGAGTAATACCAAGTAAACACAAGTGTGTAAATCTGTGTATTTTGCTGGATCAAAGCGCGTTACTAATGTGAATTCCAATTGAAATATAATGTGCAATATCTGTTTTGTTTACACAGTTCAATTAGATCTTAACCCAAGAACCCAACCATTTGCTGGGGTGGAAATGGGAAATCATGTAAAACCATCTTCAGGGCTTCCCACGGTGGGATTCGAACCCACTGTCTCCCAAATGCATGCTCACGACTATGCAACTCTTACCTCACGGCCAACTCGTTCAGTGAACCAAACACAATTGTTACATTCTTGATAATGTTATTGTTTTCACGTCGCACTAACTACTTTTTGACGGTTTTCGAAGACGCCGATGTGCCAAAATTTTCTCCTTAGGAGTTATTTTACGTGACAGTAAATTTACTGACACGAGGGAGCACCTTCATATACCACCGGACTGAGCCAGGATCGAACCTGCCAAGTTGGAGGTCAGAAGGCCAGCGACTCAACCGTCTGAGCCACTCAGCCCGGCTATATTCTTTATATATTTACATTTAAGGGTGTCCAACCTAACTCTGTGACATCAAATATTTTGGAAATTAAATAAAATGTGATAAATCCTGTTGCCCAGGAATACATCGATGCCTGGGGTTCACACAGTGGGAAGGTATACACAATTCAGAAAATGAAACAAATATACACAAAGTTTTTTTTTTTTTAACGGAACATGTATGTTATGTCTAGTGACCTGAAAACTAGAGGTATATTTAGTGTTAACAGATTTCATTGCACTTTTCTAAACCTCATACCTTCTAAAATCCGTAGACTGTTTCTACAAGACTTGTGCAGATGTTGGCAATGGAACGAGGTGAACGATATCGTCGATATGGGTAGCGTTCAGCGTACAGCTGTGGTTGCATTTCTGTGATATTCGCCGTAAATTAAAATAATGCCTTTTTTCCTCATTACTGAAGATTGGCATATCTACTAGACGAAATCAAATGTAACAAAAAGTACCAAAACAGGGTTTCATATATTAAGTAATACGGTATTCGAATCGTACGTTAAATGCATTACAGTAAGTACTACTCTATGTATTTCCCTGTTCGACACTGACAGTAGTACAGCAGATCAGATCAGGAGACACTAATACACTGAGTAGTAGAACATGTTGTACTGATATTGGTTTGTTTACTGCAGAATTTAGGGACATTGCATGCAACCCTTGCTTTGAGCGCAGTAATTACTACACACATTACGTAACGTCAGAAACAGTGTCTGCGTTGCCACCCTTTAGAAATATACGTATTTCAGAAGGATGAAGTTTAAAAAAGTGAAACTACATCTGTTATCACGAACTATATCTAAAGTTTTTTTCACTTCGCTAGATAAAACATGCATGTTCAGTTTTATAAAATGTAATTTTGTGTTCAAAGTGATACTTGTTTAGTTTTCTGCATTGTGCAGAACTCCCCATTATGTGAGGCCCTGGTATGGGTACATTACTGCGCAACTATATTGTTCACACTTTCATTTCGGAAATATTTGAGGTCTCGCAGAGTTACGTATATTAATAAATTAATGATATTATGTCCGACTCGTTGGCTGAACGGTCAGCGTACTGGCCTTCGGTTCAGAGGGTCCCGGGTTCGATTCCCGGCCGGGTCGGGGATTTTAACCTTAATTGGTTCATTCCTACGGCACGGAGGCTGGATGTATGTATTGTTTTCATCATCATTTCATCCTCATCACGACGCGCAGGTCGCCTACGAGAGTCAAATAGAAAGGCCTGCACCTGGCGAGCCGAACCCGTCCTGGGATATCCCGGCACTAAAAGCCATACGACATTTCATTGATATTATGTATGCTTACAGGACTTTTATGTCATAGAGATGTTTAATACAGAGCTAATATATGGTACGACGAATGTTCGAACTAGGAACCACATTCTTGTGTTCCTCACACTCGCCGAAATACACACATCCAAGGAGTTAGAAAATTCATTCTTCCAAAATATATTTCTTCACATTTGACGTTTTCTGCCATGAATAACTCATTTCATTACGGGGCAGAATAGTAGATAAGAAGTACAACTCTCTATGTTATATTTTGAAAAGTATCCCTGCAGTCTTACATTAAACTGGTCCAGCCTTAAAATGGTTGCCAAGATATCTCATTTCTTAAGTACAGAAGCAGTGTAATCACCCTGTGATACTATATTTTACTTGTTAATAGGTCTTATATATAATTTGTTTCTAAAAATGTATATTTCTATATTTATTGCACGGAGAAGATAGTACAATATACATGAAAAACTAAATTTTCTGGTCGCTAGTGTGTTACACTTCTACTTGGGCCTGCCATTCACCATCTTTGTCATCAAATGAAAAGACTACCTAATAATCAAAGGACCGGTGCTTGAAGGTGTCCAAATACGTCAGCTTCATGTCGGTAGATTTAGTGGCACGTAAAAGAACTCTTGAGGGACAAAATTCTGGCATCGCGACGTCTCCGAAAACCATAAAAATTGTAATTAGTGGGACATAAAAATTATTATTATTATCATTATTATGACCCCTGCAGTATTATTAATCCGTAAATGAATAGAACCTGAGATGAATATCTAATCAAATGAGGTTAGAGGCGACTCTTTCTTACAATAATTTCAACCTATCCTCTAATGAAAATGATTGCTTCATTGAAAAAAAATAACGGTCAAACAGCAAACAGTGTGATGAATAAAAGATTAGACAAGAGCTCTGGTTGTTAAAATGAATAACCGCAGTCCTAATATGCATTAATATTGGGCAACTGACTTGAGATCCAAAGACAGTCTTGAATTCGGTTTCGTGTCCGATGGAAAGAGATAACTTGTGCTCTAATGTATTTAGTTTCAGCATTTTAATGTTAAAATAATATAGGAATGGTGATCTCTACCGTTTCTAAGTTCCAACTTGGCACAGAAAACAGCCGAAATATCACTCCTCAATTGTCATGAAGAATGAACAGTGTTTTTGGACTTAAGCTATGCATGTAGTGTCACATAGAGAGCCATCTGATGACAGATTCGAATAATGCTCCTTCAATAAAGCAACGGTAACTTTCGCCGGTATAAGAACGGTGTTGCCAAGCTGAGTGGCTCAGACGGTAGAGCGCTGGCCTTCTGAGCCCAACTTTGCGGACTTTCAATCCTGGCTCAGTCCGATGGTATTTGAAGGTGCTGAAATACGTCAGCCTCTTGTCGGTAGACTTACCGGCACGTGGAAAGAACTCCCGCGGGACAAAATTCCGGCACCTCGGAATCCGAAAACTTTAAAACGTAGTTAGTGGGACGGTCTTCATTTTTCTTCTTTCACGAAATTTTTGACTCATTTTATCTCGCTTCTACCTTCCTCAGTGGTAGTGTTTTAGCCAACGGTTCCCAAGAAACTGGGCTTAAACCCAGCAAAAGTGGCCTGATTTTTTAAGGGTGGAAAAAGGTCCATTTGGCTCTATGTCGTATCATTTTGGTATGTAACAGATGTTTGGCGATACATTTGGTGTTAACCCGCCACATTCATTAAAATAACTTAGTCATAGATCGTTCAACAAGATTCGTTTCTTTGCCAGCTGGCCTACAGTAAAATGGAAAGCCGAAATTGACAAGCAAGGAATGGCGTCAAATCAAAATGTATGCATATTTAGGTCAGAGATTATTATTATTATTATTATTATTATTATTATTATTATTATTATTATTACTATTATTATTATCATTATTATTATTATTATTATTATTATTATTATTATTATTATTATTATTATTATTATTATTATTATTAACGTCACTTCACATGGTATAAATCCTAAAGTCTATGATGTTCTATAACAATTTATTTCCATGGACTCCAGAGATATCTTGAACACAAATTGAATATAAGGCTGACTACCGTTTCTTTCCTCTGAAGTGTATTCGGATTCACCTTTTCACCTATAATTTTATCCCCGGGTTCTTTCAACACGGGTGACGCTCACTGGAGACAGGTAGCTTGGAATTCCAAGTGCTTACTTCCCAGTGTGGCCCAGACACAACAAGAGGGAGGCCATACAATAGCTAACAAACGACCCCTACTTTCCATCATGCTCATTTCTTCATCTCCTAAGTTTACGATGTCCACGCTCAGTGAATAGGCAATAGATGTCTTCAAAGGTTCCGAGTACGTTACTGATGGGGGTTGTTGAAATCACATCTCATAATCCACGTCCTCTTAGCCAGATACGATCTTTCATCATAGTAAGAGCCGGCAGACGGGCACCAGCCACCCGCCCAAGAAGATTAATAACAGCCGAAATTAGCTTTGAGACAAAATTCTTAAATCAGTTTATTTTTCTGTTGGGGCATGTGGCATTCAAAAGCGTTGGTGAGAATTTCAATTTTGAAATTTTTCTTCAAAACACAACACATACAGTACATTCAGGACATTGAGTAATTTAAATATTGTTCAAAATAATATATATTATTTACAACAGTTTAAAATAATGTACACATTTTAATTAGATAATAATTAACGAAATCACCTAGACATACAGAGGAAGGCCAGTCAAAATATGAAGTGGGAGTTTGATTATTATTGGTTCCTCCAAATATCCTAGTAATATTTCATTAAAAACATGGATTTCCAGGATTTAGTAATTCATAATCCGATAATTTTTTTCACTGGACTAATAGCCTACGTCTTGGATTTTGTCGGCCCGGCTGGATCAGACGGTTGAGCTCGGACCTTCGGAGCTGAAATTGGCGGGTTCGATCCCAGCACAGTCTGGCGGTATTCGAAGGTGCTCAAATACGTCAGGCTCGTGTTTGGCATGTTAAAAGACTCTTTCAGAACAATATTCCGACGCCTCGGCGAGTCCCTAAACTATAAAAGTAGTTAATGGAACATAAAATTATTATTATTATTATTATGAATAATGTGGGAGCGTGATTGGTGCAGTGGCATTAAATGATGACTTTCTATTGCGATGGTCGGTATTTATTTATTTATTTATTTATTTATTTATTTATTTATTTATTTATTTATTTATTTATTTATTTATTTATTTACTTTAGCAGTGGCGAAGTTAGGGCTCGTGGCCCTCTCTTACACTTAACCACATAATTAATCTACAGATAATACATATATAAAAGAAATGTACTATTCTATCATAAAATCAAAGATAAGCTAAAAATTACAGATTTGGACAACATATAATGAAGAAAGAAAGCAGAGTTCAACAAACAAAATAGAATAAAATTTGGAGCGTATAGATAATGAGAGACAAAGTCATAATGAAAAAGTAAGATACAAACTGAAAAAAAGCAATGCAAAAGAGAACACAATAAGTAATAAAGTAAATGGAAATATAAGTATGGCCATAAAATTGATCTATGTACATGAGTAAGAAGCTGAAATTATGTACATTACACTATAATAATAATAATAATAATAATAATAATAATAATAATAATAATAATAATAATAATAATCACAATCACACAACCTATCATACGTCATCATACACACGAAACAATCACACGAGACAATCAGCGGTATTCAACAGGTAATCTTTACATGCAGTCTTAAATTTCGACATTGAGTTTGAGTTCCTGACAGCAGCTGGAAGTGAATTCCAAAGTCGTGACCCAGCCACAACGAAGGATCTGTAATATATTGATGAGTGGTTGACGGGAATAGCGAGGGAAGTGCCAGATGTAGTGTTACAATTATGGAATGAGGATAATAAATGGAATTTTGAAGAGATGTATTTGGGTAGATTTTCCTTCTGAGTTGGATATATCAACGTAAGTACATGGAATTTCCGTCGCCTCTCGGGTTTCAGCCAGGAAAGAAATGTGTAGCTAGGGGTTATGTGAGCATCGTAACTCAAGTTAAAAACAAATCGAAGACCAGAGTTCAATGCTCGTCGAAGTTTCATAGTTTGCTCACGGGTTGCATCAATGAGGACAATGTCGCAGTAGTCAAGTATTGGTAGTATCAAAGTTTGGAGTAGTTTTATCTTTACGTCTTGTGGCAAAATGTCCTTATGTCGTTTTAGAGGGTGTAACGTCACATACATCTTTCTACATGTATTTCTTACATGTGCATTCGGAATTCTAGTGGTCCCAGTGGATCCCAGGTGAAATTTTCACCTGAGAAACCACGTGCTTTTAGGGGGGCAGATGGCCTTAAATCACAAAAAAAGGCCAATAGAATGAGCCGCAGGGGCTTCAATAACCCCAGAAATATCGGGAATAATGCTAAGAAGGACGTTGTTGTCCTATACAAGGAAGTTAACATTTCGATATATGCCGGCGTCCATTTTTGTTAGTAGTACCGGTATAGCAATATATATATTACCATTTGCTTCACGTCTTATGGCGACGATGGGACAGGCAAGGGCTTGTAGTGGGGAGAAATTGACTGTGCCCTTCATTGATTGTCTGATATGAAGTTGGGAAACCACGAAAGACCATATTCGGGACTGCCGACAGTGGGGTTCGAACCCACTATCTCCCGAATGCAAGTTGACAGCTACGTGACCCAAACCGCGCAGTTACTTGCTTGGTACAAAATAATTAAACGGTACTCTAGAGCTGATAAAAAATAATGAACAATATTTAAAGATAAGCGACTAGTGTGCGGTGTTATGAAAGGTGGTGCTCGTAAGGTCAATCGTGCTGCAATAGCACTTTCTGGCCCAGTAAGGAAAGCAATGGCAAACTACCTCACTCCACATTTTGCCTAGTACGCCTCATTTTGGTTCTACCACTGGTTTTTGCGGTTTCCTTTTAACCGCACAATCTTTGGTGGTGCTATTTGAGGATTCGACCACTCTCTGGGCTGATGACCTACCAGACAGAACCGACAAAACTTCATAATAAATTGTTTTGTTAAGATAATAATAATAATAATAATAATAATAATAATAATAATAATAATAATAATAATAACAACAATAATAATAATATGGTCTCAGTCACCGTATGCAGACATTTCAATTTGACGCCATATGGCTGTCTGCTTGTCAATTTTGACGTTCCGTTAAGATGTAAGTGGAGAAAACTAAATAGTTTGAAATTGTACATCTTTGACAAATTTTTTTGTTTTGCTTGTGTTTAAACAGCGCTCTAACACAGATAGGTGTCTGTCAACGATCAGCTAGGAAAAGACTAGGATTGAAAAGGAAGCATTAGTTGTTTCAATTAACGTAAAGGCTAAGTATTTATCTGGTGTGAAAATGGGAAACCACGGAAAACGATCTTCAGGGTGGTTGATAGTGGAGTTTGAAATCACCATCTTCAGCTATGTGGCCCGAACTACGCAGCCAGTTCGTTCGGTAAAACTGGATAAGGAAGTTTACTGTTGCATTTTTACTATTGCAGTGGATATTGATGGGAGAGCAGCAAAAGGCACACGTAGATGTTAAATAATACAATGACCCTTGCCGTTGACAATACAATTTAGAGGAAAGATGAGGAAAAACTTCAAAACAGTTTGATACCAAAAATAGGAAGAATGAGAATCAACCAGAAGATAATTCAGACAATGGTGATGACTACAGAAGAGTGAAGAGCAGAATCAATGAATGCTAGGCACAACGAACAAGACACAGTGAAGAATGTCCAGTTTGATGCAGTAAAGTTATGAAGATTTCAAGAATATGATTTGAATTCCGATGAGGATACGACTTTGGAGAATTCTTTATCACAGGATACAGAATTTACTATAGAGGATGATGTACCAATGAATGCACGAGGAGTAATATACATGGCAATTTCCTGTATACACCTACAACAACATAATATGGGTCTGAGAATTGGGCAGATAGATTTCGAATACAGGAAACGGATATCTTTAGGAGATTTTATTAAGGGCAAGTAAAGGTAGTGTGATTGTTGATGTTGTTGTTGATGATGATGATGATGATGATGATAATAGCACTAATTAAATATAAATGACACTCACACTAAGCAGTCTTACGGTCTTCAGAGAGTTAAAGTGACTGAAATATTATTGCACAGTTCTTTTATACGCTTTTAAATCTATTTGAACACCTTCTAATACAACCGGCCAACAGCCGTAGTCGTGTTGAAACACCGGATCGCGTTAGATCTCCGAAGTTAAGCAACATTGGGCGTGGTCAGGAGTTGGATGGGTTGCCACGCGCTGTTGGTAGGGGATAAGGGAATTGAGGAGCGGAAAGGAACTGGCCACTCTACCGCACGTAAACTCCGGCTCAGGAACACCTCTACGGAGCTTCGGACCTACCTTCGGGCAGAATAACCCTTACCTTACCTAATAAAACCGGGCATTTTTTTTTCAATTTGCTTTACGTCGCACTGACACAGATAGGTCTTATTGCGACGATAGGTTAGGAAAGGCCTCGGAGTGGGAAAGAAGTGGCCGTGGCCTTAATTAAAGTACAGCCCCAGCATTTGCCTGGTGTGAAAATGGGAAACCACGGAAAACCATCTTGATGCAGTAAAGTTATGAAGATCTTCAGGGCTGCCGACAGTGGGGCTCGAACCCACAATCTCCTGGATGCAACCTCACAGTTGCGCGACCCTAACCGCACGGCCAACTCGCCCGGTACAACCGGACTGAGCCGGGATCGAACCCACCACCTGGAACTCCGAGAGTGAAAAATCAATCAATCAATCAATCAATCAATCAATCAATCAATCAATCAATCAATCAATCAATCAATCAATCAATCAATCAATCAATCAATCAATCAATCAATTTATATGCCGCAAAACTCTCCATTTTGAAAAACCAGCTCTACTCTCAAACTTGACTTCTCTCCTCAAGAAAATGCACTCATATTGCAAATTAGGGTTTTTCCCATGGGAGATTGTTGCCAACGAAAATTCAATCTTCTCCTTTACACAGGTCGATTCAGCTCTGAAAGCACGAATATTTAGCCAGTATTAAATAGTTGATTAATCTAACAGTTTTCGTGGCTAAGTTGAATAACAATAATAAATGAATAAATAGATGCATATAAATAGTGAAATTATTATCATATCGGCGATGTCAATGCAGTACCTCGTATCTGACAATACACTTTCCATCCATTACTCTCCTTAAGACTGGCCACGCCTCCCAGCCACATATTGGTGTGCTGTCCATCAGTACAATTTTTTTGGGGGGGGGGGCATTTTCCTATTCACCTTAAAGACATTCGGCCTGTACTTTAGGAGTGCTTAAATACGTCGTGCAATCATACATTCCTACAATGCGATGCGGTAAGGTTCAATTTCCTTTACGAGTAACCAAGATCCTCGCAACTCGTACACGAATCACAACACATCCTCAAACTTAATATCACACAGTTTCCCATACACGGAAGGCACAGCACACCGCGTCGGAGCGTCTTTCCTTATACGGACTGTACCAGGCTAGCCATAGTCACACGTAATTATTATTATTAATAATAATAATAATAATATTAGTATTTATTATTTTTATTATTATTATTATTATTATCCTTTAGGAAGCCTCCAGATATCAACTGTAAGAGAGAAAACACTTCAAAAACCTTTAAATAATACTGTGAAACCTCAATGGACCCGGAAAGATAATAGTAATAAAGAAAATAAATAATATTCCTGAACAAATCATGAACACTATCAGTAATGCCAATCATTTAATTTATTTATCCTTTTCTGCACAAAATCCTTTAAGATTTTTAACCAACGCTCTCACTTTTCTGAAGCATGAATGACGTTCGAGACTGGACTGTTTCTCCGTTCGTCATTTAAATAACTTGGCACGTTCGATCATGGCTCAGTCCGGTGGCATTTGAAGGTGCTCAAAAACGCCAGTCTCGTGTCGGAAGATTTACTGGCCCGAAATAGCACACCTGCGGGAAGAAATTCCGGCACCACGGCGTCTTCGAAAACCGTTAAGTAGTTAGTGGGACGTACAGCAAATATCATCATTATCACCGTCATTACTTAAGTGAAACTATGAATCACCAATTGTAACAGTACACAATTTCAGACAGCTCCCTAACACATTTATTTTTTAAGTTAATTCGCCAAACAATTATCATCTAACGATGGAATTTCCTCTCATTCAACAAATAAACGAATTATATAAAAATTATATAAAAATTCGGAATTTCTGTAAGAAAATCATGTACTCTTACCTATTGTGTTAGTAGGATATCTATAAAGTATCAAATTAAAAACGCCAAGCAAAGTGTGCAAAATATAATACTGCCCTTACTCGAGTTAAGTTCAATAACATGGAGCAATGAGAATTAATGGGACTAATTGTTTATGAGCACTTGTTTATTATCCTACATGTCTTCATCAATCATTGCAAAGGAAAAAATACAAATGCCATGGAATGAATGCCTTCGAGAATAATGTGTTCGGGAGCGATTAATAACTTAATGCTATATAATCACAAAGTAGGCGTCATTCTTCACCGTTTTCTATATATTATTAATATGATTACAAATGGGAAAATAATATTTCTTGTATCATAACTGACTTGTTTAAATCCTGATCGGCATGATCAGAAATATTCTTCACATCCATGATCATTCACCTCAACATCTTAACAATAAGTTCACTTGGACTTCATTAGAAAATAACGGCATACCTCTATAAAAGTTTCATGCTCCAGAAACATAACGGTATTCAGAACGTAGTCTCAAATCGTAGTAAAATGTACTCCAGTTCATGTTAATGCATAGAAGGAGTGAATGAATTGAGACGCGAAGCTGTTACAGAAACCTGAGCAGAGTTTCCCAGGTATCCAATGTATTCCTTGCATGACCTCTTTCCTTGTAGTCTACTTCATCTCCTGATTGACTGTTGAGTTCTTTACCATCTTATCTTTGGTATTCTGATAGCATTGCAGAATGTTAAATGACTTTAGAAAGCTGTTAGTCCATTTTTGATCCCAGGGAACTGAGTGCTGTTCCCTTTAAGATCGTGATTAATTTTCTGATACTTTATTTGGACTGAATGTATCATTCTAGTTCGAATGAACGGAAAGGATTCTACAATACGTATTCAAGTTCATCCACATCCAAGAAATATATATATATATATATATATATATATTCAAAAAGAAGAAGAGGAAGAATAAGAACAACAAGAAGAAAAATTTTCATGATGATGATTTTCTCTCCCTCCTTATCCTTAAAACTACTGGCTATAATACACAATTTAGATTCTGCCCAATTCACAATATTTATGTACGTTCATGTTTAGTTTTCACATACTACTTCAAACATATTATGAATTTGTGATAAGTTAGTGCACAGTTCCCGACACTGAGTGGATTGTTATACTGAAGAATCAGCAACCAACATTCCTATACCTTGTCCCATGAATAAAATATTTCATGGCTTACCCTGGTCCATTGCACACATTGGCAATTAACTTGCACAGTTCTAGGGCATTATGTTATGAAAATGACAAGCAATTTAATTCATTGTCTTTACAACTTGCCTTACGTCGCACCGACACAGATAAGTCTTATGGCAACGACGGTATAGAAAAGGGTTAGGAGAGTGGGAAGGAAGTGGCCGTGGACTAGATTAATGTACATCCCCAGCACTTGCATGGTGAGAAAATGGGAAACCACGGAAATCCATCTTCAGGGCTACCGACGGTGGGGTCCGAACCCTAAAGTCATTTTAAATGAATAGAAATGCATTATTTTACTGGCAGATAAACCATCTTGTATTATATATATTTATTATAGTATGCTTCTTCCTTTTGATCGTGATTGTACTCAGGGACTTGAATTTCAATCACTTCTTGTGTGACTAGAAGTTTACACTTTAAACATTTAGCTTATTTAATTTTCACTCTGTTTTTTAATCATTGTACATCGTATCTCTCTCTCTCTCTCTCTCTCTCTCCTGTTCGAACCTGACTAACACTGAACTTTCGTACAAAGATATTTAATCAGATGGAAAGAATATACAGTATCTTAGTGAAAAGCGAAATAGAAACAGAGAACAGAAGGGGCATTTCAAAAAATAAAGAAAATACAATGTTTTCATAAGGACTAAGCATTGTAATCTTCCGAATGAACTGATCTGAGAATCTCAGACAATTAAAGTGCATAGTAAAATGCCAAGTACTCACAGGCTTGGGAAGTAGGTGGTTCCGAATCGCATCGTCAGCCACCCTTGAAACTGTTTCCTGTGCTTTCTCATTTTAACTCACGAGGGCTTATCCTCCCTTCAGACGACGGCCACTCCTTTTCCTCCGCAATATAATATCTCCTCCAATAATTGGTCAAAAACACGCCAGTATACTTTAAGAGAGGATTCATGAGCAATAAGTAGGCCTTCATGAGACTGTTGATTAAGATGCTGTAAGCCCCTTTCATTAAGCAGAAAGATGCAGAAAATTCAGTTACGTACAGGCCTAAGGGGTCCTGGAGGGGAGGGAGATAAGGGATTCCACTGTTCAGAACCAACAAACTAGATGGGCTAGTTGTAATTGCCAAAGCTGATCACATTTAAAAAATATTATAGTGGAAGTAATTTCTTTTCACTTAGGACTTAATCTACACTGTGAAGTTTCTAGTCTATCGAAACTAATGCAGGATTAATAACATTTGAAAATACCTGAAAGAGAACAGATTTAATAAACAGAATATACCTGGAAAAATAAAATGTATCAAAAATTAAATTCTCAGAAATTTAATTTTATCGATTTCGAATGTTAAAAACACTAGCTCTTTAGGCCTTGCCAATCGTGAAATTAATATTATAATATTAAAAACAGAATGGTATGTGAAGTTCTTGAAAGAACATCAGATTAAACCAAATCAGACGTTTAATTATTGTGTAAGAAATGATTACGGCAATCTTATGGAGAACTGTAGACGGGCCGAGTGGCTCAGACGGTTAAGGTGCTGGCTTCCTGAGCCAAAGTTGACAGGTCAGTCCAGTGGTATTTGAATGTGTTCAAATACGTCAGCCCCATATCGGTAGATTTACCGGTACGTAAGAGTACTCCCGAGGGACAAAATTCCGGCTCCTCAGAGTCTTTTAAAACCGAACAAGTGGTTGGCGGGACGTAAAACCAATATTATTATTATTATTATAATTATTATTATTATTATTAAGTGTAAAAATCTTATGTAAAATTTCTGATAAAATTTGATAGAATCTGATGACGTTCCTCCAGGAAAGAAACATGTCATTTTGTTTTTAAGGAAATTATACCTTTTTTAGGTACGGTAAAATCTGATATTAAATGTTTTATTTTCTCGGGTATTTTCTTATTTTATTTATCCTTTTATTAGTTTCGACAGACTGGACAACTTCACAATTATAGATAAAAGTTGTTGCTGCTTGTTGTTTTAAGGGGCCTAACATCGAACGTCATCGGCCCATAGATTAAAGTAGATCACATAGTAAAATAACTGAATTTCTTATGAACATGTGTACATATTTAATTCTTATTCTACAATCAATTCTAACGCTATAGTCAACGAATTATTGAATTGTTTTGAAGCTATTAAATTCACGGCCGACTTTACTTTTTATAGCGGTAATGAATGATATCGTACAGGGAAGCACAAGGAACTCATAAAAGTTACACGAATGGACACAATATTGTTCGTTGATGAAATTGTGGATTGAAGAATGAATGTGAGAATAGTCCACGAATATCTTTGTACAAGAAGTTAGAAGATTGAAAACTAGAAAAAATGAAACAATAAGGGAGAAGATAATATGAAGATAAAGTTGGAATTCAAGAGGACAAATTGGGGCAAATATTCGTTTATAGGAAGGGGAGTTAGGGATTGGAATAACTTACCAAGGGAGATGTTCAATAAATTTTCAATTTCTTTGCAATCATTTAAGAAAAGACTAGGAAAACAACAGATAGGGAATCTGCCACCTGAGCGACTGCCCTAAATGCAGATCAATAGTGATTGATTGATTGAGAAAACAAAGACGAAAGTAATAGCAAGCGGAGATGGAAAAGACAGATGAGTAATAGAAATTGTAGATAAAGATATTAAATCGTTCAGAGCTTTAAGTATCTACTTTGAAAGAGGATAAAAGGGGAATTTGAGTTCAAGTGTGGGGAACAAGTTTTGCAAAGTTGTCAGTTCATATGAAACAAAGATACTCCACAAGATGGCTGAAGAAATACAGTACAAGGAGCTGTGTCATGCCCAAAGACGAGAATTATTGCATATTGTGTACAAGCAAATTATGAAAATTATCTTTCATAAGACAATGAAAATGATGACAAGAGTTAAAGAAATAGACGATAAATCAGAAATAGTCTGTTGAACTCTCTGTGTGGTGTCACAGTTCCAAAGAATTAACCTGGTATTTCTTTTGTTGGCTATGTGGACTCCAGGACCATGTATTTATCAAGAGGTGCAAGTGCCGTACATAAATATCTCGATTTCTTGGCGGGAATTGTAGGTATGCCCTTGACTGAATCAATAGTGCGTTTACAGTCTCGGCTAGGCACCCACTAAAAGGATGCGACTGTTAGAAAATAATCTTGTGTCACGGTCGCTATTATTTTTTATTTTTTTCGGAGTTTTAAACACATCTATTTATTGAGCTTAATAGACTATACATATGCACGCTTGTCACGGATGTAATGACAAGTACAATGCAAGTACCTTTGCTTACGATATAAACTAAGGAGGAATGTCTTAAATGAGAATTCTTCCACTACTATAACATAGCAAATCCGTATAGACCCGTATACATAATATACCACTCATCGCTTACGAATAAGAAATCTGAACGAAATAGGATAATGTTAATGTTATCTAATTTACGACCCAATAACTAATTTTACGGTTTTCGGAGACACCGACGTGCCGAAATTTTGTCCCACAGTTCTTTTATTTGCCAGTAAACCTACGGACACGGGGATGAAACCTGACAAGTTGGGATCCGAAGGCCAGCGCCTCAACTGTCTGAGCCACTCAGTCCGGCAAACGAAATAGGAAATCATAAACACGTCTTAAAGGCAGCTTGTAGTTGACGGTGACTCTTAATATTGTGACGATAGGAGCGTGACCTGATGTTATACGTGGAATAAACCATGGTGAAGTGAATTTTCTTTCACAAACTCCCTCATGTACTGGCTACGATTCGAACCACGGCCGTATTAGTGAGAAGCCAGCGGCGATTCTAGTCGGTTATCACGCTCCATATCTTGGTTATTACCGGCATCAAACGTCTAAAAGCACGTCCTGCTTTTTGGCTGAATTGTCTGAGTTGTGGCCTTTGGTTCAGCCGGACTGGGGACTTCAACTGCGTATGGATAATTCCTCCAGATTGTGTGTTGTCTTCATTCAAAGTGCCAGCCCAAGATAAGGGAAAAAAGAAGAAGAAGAAGAAGAAGACCTCAAAAATATAATCTTTAGTAATGTGAAATCTTTCTATCAATGTATGTCTAATATGTACAGATCATTAGTCATCAGAATGGGTAAAGACTATGGATTTTACTATAATATTATTTCTTACGTTTTGCGTCTCACAAATTGCGTATTGTCTTAAAAATGGTCATGTCGTAAGATTTTTAAATAACAATGTAGTAAATTATTTACTATGAACATACAATGAAACTCAATTCTGAATATTTAAAATGTTATTGTGTGAAACTGTGTAACCAAAGCAAGGTAGCATACAATTCTTTACAATACCTTAAATAACATCATCATTATAGGCTTTCATGCCATTTTATTGTTCAGTTTTTAAGCCACTGAAATATCTAAGCCCCTTGATTATCCTCTGTTCACAGGGAACACTCTGGTTTATTCGAATGTTATATTTTTTTAACCTCAAGTCATTTTTTTAGCGTTTGTTTAACGTCGCACGAACTGTAGGTTCCTGATGAAGTTGTGGTACATAATGGCTGAGTCCGGGGAAGAAGCGGCCTTTTTCATAATGGAGGTACATCCCCAGCATTTTCCTTGTGTGAAAATTAGGAGTCACGGAAATTCATCTTCAGGGCTGCCGACGGAGATTTAGAACCCTCACCGTACCACGAGTCAATTCTCTCGGCCTCAAATCATTAAATGCCGATTCGAACCTTTATCTTATTATGAAAGTTTGAAAGCAGAAATGTGTAACATTTTATAATGAATGAATTAATTAATTAATTAATTTGAAATTAACGCTAATTTTCCTCCCTTGCATATATAATCCACGATGTACTAAATGATTTAGAGATAATTTGGTCTACATAAATAATAATATGCAGAAGACGACTCAAGGAATTGTGGTTAACGGTTTCATCATAAATAACATCAGGTACGCCGATAATACCGTGCTACTTGCAACCAATCTCCAGGATCTACAGGAACTACTTAATGCTGTCACTGAAGCCAGCAGCTCAATGGGCTTGAAGCTTAATGTAAAGAAGACCAAGTGGATAGTTATAAGTAGGAAAGAAGATGGAATTCGAGGTAATCTCACAACAGCGAAGGAACAGATCGCGAGAGTGGCAACATTTAAATACCTGGGATGTCACATCAATGATGACTGGGACCTTACTCATGAGATCCGATGCAGAATTGAGCAGGCCAGAACTTCTTTTCAGAGACTTAGAAAACTTTTGACATGCCGTGACCTTTCCATTTCACTACGAACACGACTACTACGGTGCTACGTTTTCAGCATTCTGTTATACGGCGTTGAGGCATGGACACTAACTGAGACCATGTGCAAGAGATTGCAAGCATTTGAAATGTGGACGTACCGAAGGATGATGAAGATACCTTGGACAGCTAAAATAACCAATATAGGCGTTTTGCATCGTATGAACAAAGAACCAGAAATTCTCACTACCATCAAGAGAAGGAAGCTAGAATACTTTGGTCATATGATGCAGAACTCTAAATACCACCTTCTGCAAGTAATACTCCAAGGGAAAATTAATGGAAAACGTGGTCCGGGGAGAAGGAGGACATCATGCCTCGGCAACTTGAGCCAGTGGTTTGGGTTGACAAAGCTTACTCTGTTCAGAACAGCTATGAGAAACAACAGATCATGCTACTGATCGCCAACGTTCTGCGAGGACATGGCACATGAAGCATAAGACGAAGAAGAAGAAGAAGAAGAAGAAGAAGAGGAAGAAGAAGACTACAATAGTTCTAAATGGCGACTCGCAGCATTAACTTGGCGGCATCTTGATTTCCCTTCACTTTTGCCATTCATAGACTGAAATTCTTAGTACTGAAACAGTCCATCAGTTAAAATGTTGTTTCCTCTATCTAGTTTTGAAACCACTTCAGATAGCATCCCTTCCGACGTTTTTCTCAGTATTTGAAATGCCTAACTTCTAACCGCAGATTCATTTTTGTTCACCTTTAAACATTGTAGGCAGTATTAATGTCTAACTAGATTCCATTTTGCCCAATTATGTCTCTCAGTAGAAACAAATGACCATGAATAACACAAATAAGAATAACGGATTCTTTCAGATCTCAAGCACAATTCTGAACCAAGAACTACTATTGATTTTAATCTGACCTGATTTTTCCATTTAATGCCTCTTTGAATCTTTCCGCTTTTGTGCTTACTGTAAAACACAATAGCTCACTTATCACAAGCAATTGTTATTCACTTATTCAAGAGAAATGCAAACGTCCGTTGTGGAAGGGAATTCTGCATTCTGCACGAAGTGTACGGATCTTAAACAGGATTCCTCTGTCTCGACCAACCGGTCTTTTACATATTTTTCGCTTTCCGTCTTGTCTTGTCGGTCCTGACAATGTAATAGCAGAGGAGGAGATGACGTTTCGAGGGATACGGTTGCTAACATGCATAACCGTGCATTTTGAATTTAGCAGGAATTGCGATTTGCATTTCTCTGGCTACTAGCTACACTAGACTGAGAAATATGCATCGCAGAATGTTGCAAAAAGTTGTATATGTTCTGACTGCGCGCGAGTGCATAACAGAGTTATGTAATGTGATTCTTGATGGGCTACTGTAGCTGAATGTTGACAACAGTTCTGTAAAAACTGGATTAACCAGGCTCATTCCGAACTAAGGCACATCAATCCATGATTAATTAATTGCTCATCAACTGGATCCGATCACTCGAATTTTAAGACAAAATATTTTATCGACATTGTCACGAAAACCTTTACAGTTGGAAATAACCGAATTAATGCATGGAAAATTAAACCCCCCATCTATATCTAAAATAAGAATTTCGTCTGTACATTGTTCAGAATTTAAAAAGAATGGTAGGCTATCGGTCGGGTCAACAGTAAAAAGGAAATGCACTTTTCAATTTTCCGTAATTTCTGTCTGTCTGTCTGTCTGTCTGTCTGTCTGTCTGTCTGTCTGTCTGTCTGTCTGTCTGTCTGTCTGTCTGTCTGTCTGTCAGTACGGGCATGACAAAAAATAATATAATGAAAATCGGTATGTAAAGTCGAGCAATAATGCACTACAATGTTAATCACGCTGAGTGAAATGATAGTTTATGGGAAGGCCTAAAATGTAATTCTGAAATATTTATGTTGTTAATGGTCCTATCGATAAATACTACATAACGAAAGTTTTACAGAATTAAATTTCCGAACATTTATGTCGTATGCATTCTTACTGTACCAACTATGATAACAGAGCTACAGTATTCGTGAATTCCGATTGTTGTAGGTAAGTCCATAATAACAGCACCGAACCACGAGAAAATGGATGAACAGAATTTAAGGAAAATTGGTATGTTAAGTCTGGGAGTAAGGTGCTACAGTCTAGGTTATAAATAACTTTTATTCATGCTGGATGAAATGGTAGTTTAGGGGAAGGTGCCAAAAATTTAACTTTTTAAATACCTACAGTATGTTACTCGTCCTATCGAAAAGTATTACACAAGTTCCAATCATTTATGTCTTATTTAGTTTTACCGTACCGACTATGATAATATAATAATGAATTTAGTTTTTTGTTGCTTAGTCCATACCAACGCCAAGCGTTGTTAACATGGAAATATTGTTTAATAGTGTTAAAATGGCGATAGTTTTTGTCATGATTGTCTTAAGGTGTAAAACCACGTGGTTATCGGTCCGTATCGACGAGTTAAAATATAAAGATGATTATAAAAATGAAAATAAAATCGTAAAGGAAAGATCGCTTGAAGAATAAGACAAAAGTTAGTAACGAAAGAAGGAAATACTGCATTTACATTAGATGCTCTATTATCCCAGAGTCAGAAGGAAACAATGTGAAGGCCTACAATATCGAAAGCTCATAAAAATGATCGAGAGTAACATTATATTGACCATTGTTGTGATGTGATTTTTCTCTTCTGCTGCCACTCATCTCCAACTGCTCTATCCCGAGTAAAACATCATGCCTGTATATAGCTAGGGAGTTGAATAAATTTGAACATTCTATGTTATTGCCCCGTCAATGACAGGTACTGCAGCTAGTCTTGAATAAGAAAATGATACTACTTTGTCGACCTTAATTCTTATAGACTGAACAATTAGAATACAATTCTCCACTGGCATTGTTACGAGCCTCTAGAAATTATATATATATTTGATATAGGCTTTTGGGCTTATGCCGTGTCAAGAAAATAAGGTGAAATTCTTCACGTTTCGCAGAGAACTGTGCTCTGCGTCATCAGAAGAAAATCTCGACTACCCGTGAGAAAGGCTTCTTAAACAATGAACTTTTGAATTTAGACGTTATAATAGAAGTGGAAATGGTACGTTCATTCGTCACTAGATGGCTTCCCGGACGCTGTACATCGCTAGCGTTCGAAGCAGTGGAGATGAATACCGCGGACAGGGGTCATTACAATGGCTACCTGAACGTCCAATTCTCCACTGGCATTGTAACTTTTTTTTTTTTTTGCTATTTGATTTACGTCGCACCGACACAGATATGTCTTATGGCGACGATGGGATAGGAAAGGCTTAGGAATTGGAAGGAAGCAGCCGTAGCCATAATTAAGGTACAGGCCCGGCATTTGCCTGGTGTAAAAATGGGAAACCACGGAAAACCATCTTCAGGGCTGCCGACAGTGGGGCTCGAACCCACTATCTCCCGATTACTGGATACTGGCCGCACTTATAGAATTTCTTAAGGCTCGTAACAATGCCATATGTCATTGTGAACGTCGACTCAGTTCAGCGAGAGCTCCAAACGCTAGCGCTGTACCCTCCGGGGAGCCATCTGGTGACGAACGAACGTGCCATTCCCACTTCTATTATAACGTCTAAATTCAAGAGTTCATTGGTTAAGAAGCCTTTCTCACAGACATTCGAGATTTTCTTCTGATGACGCAGAGCACAGTTCTCTGCGAAACTTAAAGAATTTCACCTTATTTTCTTGACACGGCTTAAGCCCAAAAGCCTACACCATGTCTACAAGTACGGGCCGTGAAAGCGCCAATGGTAACGAAATATAGATTTTTAAGATCGTTTCAGTTCAGAGGTTGTAGATATGAGTATCGTTTATGTAAGGGAGCTGTAGTTTTGGAATTCCACAAAATAAAGCGCCCATACAACTAGTCTCAAACATTTGGGATGAGAGTTCAGTTTCATTCATACAATATCTCAAGAATTATTTTAATCTATGTCCAAAAATTATAATATTTATCTAACTGCAACTTTTTTATCATTGTTAAAATTCATTTAACTGAAAGATCAAACTGAAGAAAACATTCAGGTAATAGGCCTATAAATGATGCAGTCTTTTATGCTTTTCAGCATTCAGTTTGCAAGCTTCAGAATCTTCTATTTGCAACTCTTTCTCTGACAAATCATCTCTGATCCTCTAATACAACTAAAATCTACAGCTGTTTCATCTTTCTTCTTCGGAAACACAACGGTGGACAACATTGATCGAAAACTAGGTACATGTATGAAGGGTTGAGGTTGGCTTAGGTCATATTCCCACCTGCCACGTCGAAGAACTCGGATTGTCAAAGAATAGTAGTGAAGAACAAGAGCGGCATCCTTTATTGATAGAATTTATTGAGGCAACTGGCGGTGCAGGAAGTTGTCGTTAACGGTCAGAGGAAGGAGTAAAGCTGCCAGGAAGAGAGCTAATGAATGGGAACTGACCCTCTGGGATGCTGAATACGGCGGACAGGGGTCATTACAATAGCTACCTGAACGTCCAGTTCTCCACTGGCATTGTTACGAGCCTCAAGAAATTCTATATCTCATTGTGAACGTCAACTCAGTTCAGAGGGAGTAGATATGAGTATTGTTTATGTAATGCAGCCGGAGTTTTGGAATACCACAAAATAATGCATCCATACAACTAAAGTCTCAAACATTCGGGATTAGAATTCACTTTCATTCTTTTCTTGTGACGGAAAACATTTTATATTGTGCACAGTAGTCTAATATGTTCTTCAACAGAAACCACATAAAGGTATCTTATTTAAATCTCCCTTGTTAATTTTCAACAACACCCGAATTGTTTATTGTTAGGAAGAGTTAGTGAACACAAAATTTACGAAGTTACTAGCTGCTGGAACAGTTTCCATGAACAGTTGGGAAAGCAGGTCAGTAACATTGGTTTTGTAAGGTAGTAGGTTTCCTCCGTGCACGAAACTCCCTCAATTATTGTTAGCAATCTAAATGAATGAGAAATATTACGTTATAATTTTATAACATAACGTAATGTAATGATGGGCTTCTCTTTTAGACTGCATTTTTTTAGAACTTGAAAGTCTTGTCTATAACCAATAGCATTTATATTATTACTTTATTGACGATTTATAATTTTGATTTTCACAATAAGATTCAAGATCTGAGGTAAATCATTCTGTGTTTACTCAACAAACTGTTACATATCTTCCAAATTATACGAGTTATTCCAGGTACTATCATTGGTACTATTCAGTACATTTTTAGAACTTGGAGATTTTCTGAAAGCTAAAGATTATGTTACTGCATTGAAAGGAGATGGAGATCGTTATTAGTAAAATATTTATGCAGCTCAATGCCCAGCTATTTCATTTAACTATTTCTTCCTTCCCTCTTGACATATGGCCTATTTATTCTATAAGATGTTATAATTGTAGGGATTATTATTATTATTTACAAATTATTTTACCTCGCACCGACACATATAGGTCTTATGACGATGATGTGACAGGAAAGTGCTAGGAATGGGAATGAAGCGGCCAAGGCCTTAATTAATTAAAGGAAAACAGCCCCAGCATTTGCCTGGTGTGAAAATAGGAAACCACGGAAAAACAACTTCAGGGCTGCCAACGGTGGGGTTAGCACCCACTATCTCCCGGATGCAAGCTCTCAGCTGCTCGCCCCTAACCACACGATCAGCTATCCCATTATTATTATTATTATTATTATTATTATTATTATTATTATTATTATATTGGCTTACCATTTCGTGTGTGATTATTTTCCAGACATCTAGAAATCTAGTTCTTCAGAGCACTTGAATAAGTCATTAATAGTCATTAAGATTACTTTCAAAGATCTAATTTCTTCACTAATCAGACTCTGCTGATGTAAACAAAATTAATTTTTCAGATCAGTCTATCCAAAGATCAATCTATGCTAAGACTAAACACGTCAAAAAGGTGTTCAGGTGATATTTTCTGTACATTAAATCTGAGTTGAAATTGTGTTTATTTTATTGCAAATTTTATTTCTTTTATTATATTGCATAGTTCAAATAATTTCAAGAATGTCTTGTGTGAATGGTTGAAACATCCTTGCAAAGGCAATTTTTCAACCAATATTATGATATCATACTTTATTTTCCTACATATCGTCGTTATAATTTAGTCTTTAAGCGTTTAGCTTTATAGCCGATATAAATTGGTCTACTGTAAGTGTACCTATAAGCTTCTACTTGCTGCTAGGAATTTGCCATACCTTATAAAACATACTTATTTATTTTGTATTTATTTATTTATTAATAATTTATTTATTTATTTATTTCAGTTCACATGGAGGACTTGAGCTGCACATAAACAATCAGGTAAGAGGATCAATACGCTTTGATAGAAGTATAGTTCTTCGTAACCTATTCAGCCCTGATGTATCATATACATGTTATCGTTTCATTCATTCCACAGAGGATGAGGCAATAAGTGCTTCGAACTCATGATAGCATATCGTCGCTGCGCGGGCAATACCGCGCATCTGACAATGCTCTTCCTGTCCATTACTTTTCTTAAGACTGGTCATGCCTCCCAGCCACATATGGATATGCAGTCCATCAGAACAATTTTCGTTGTGTTCATTTTCCTATGCGAATGTGTAAAGGAAAATTAATCTTACCGTTCCGCACTGCAGAATGTATACTTACATGACGTATTTACGCACTTCTACAATATAATGTATGTAAGGTTCATTTTCCTTTACACAATCGCATAGGAAAATGAACACAACGAAGATTGTTCTGATGGACTGCATATCAATATGTGACTGAAAGGCGTGACTAGTGTTAAGGAACTTAATGGATAGGACGAGTACTTAATGACAGATACGCTGCATTGCTCGCGCAGCGACGATGTACTATACACATACCGTACTACTTATTTGGCAGTAATTTATTGTGTCTTGGCTCAATTCTATGAGAACTAGATTAGAAATAGAAATAATAATAATTAAAGCAGGTGTACCTATATTAATGTTCCAGTAGATTCTCCAGAATTAACATTATAGGACGCATTTCTTTAATGGTTTTTCACAGAATTGATAAGTTGCTTTAGAAGAATATTAATGCATTATTCAGTAATATAATTATATCAAGATATATAAAGCTGTAGATAATTTACCTGGAATTCCTTCCTGAATTAATTTAATGTCGCACAATTCCACTTTCTTCTACATATATTCAAAATCGATTACTAGCACATTTTCACCAAGTTTCTATGAGTTTGTTTATTAATATTGAATAATTTGAAGATTTCTTATATTATCCTTATGAACAAGATTAATTGGGGTTAAGATTTTAACAATACATATCACTTATTCATATTAAAATGTATAGACCTTTGAATTATTAAATACTACTAAGTGCAACTATCATATGCTACATCTCCTAAGAATCCCGTAAATTTCAATGTATTTTAAGCTACGTATCCTCCTTCAATTCGCTTTGCATGAACTTATTCTCGACGAGATCATTCCTAGCTAGCAATTTATCGTTACGTGTACCCCCTACAGTTTATTCGTACTCATTGTGTTCTACTTGTTCCAATTTCATATTTTCTACCCGGCATCCTTGTGTCTTTAAACTCTTCCCTTGGAGTGCGTGTGTTTGACTACCCTACCTTGTTGACTAGAACGATCTCCCTTTTCCAATACATTATGCTGCTAGTTTTCACAATCGGCCGCTGGAAATAAGTCACCTGAATCAAAACTGATTTCAGTATTTCCACCCAACGAAATATTCCTTGGATTTTGTGCCCTTCAATAAATAATCGAAGCATGAAAAGGGTGAAGTAATACTGCTTTAACTTTCATTTAAGACTAAAGCAATCCCAGTTAAAAATGTATATCTCTTCTATTCATTCTGTCATTCTATTCTGTCATTTCGAAACTTCCGAAATCCCGATAGCCTGAAATTGAAATATGACATATTTACGACGTAAAATGAACGTAATGATTATTTCTATATATTTACTTGTTTAGCTAATGATCTTTTTATAATTTAAATATTCAGAACTGAAATTGAAATAAATCAACTAGAACCTCGATCTCCGTGTTTTCTTCAACTAGGTTGACACCCACTTTAAATCTTGCTACGAATGGCATACTCTTCTATACGTTTATGTCAATTTTTCAAGTGTTCTAAGAACACTCAAATATCCCATACCTCTCTCTCAAGTCATTAACGCGAAATATGATGGAACAGTTATAAACACTGCCATTCAAAATGTATATGGAAAATTGAAAGGTAAAACCTTGAAATCAGATGGAAAAACATGAAATATGGTTCTTTAAAGTATTGCTTAAAATATTTTTTTTTGTTTACAATGCAGTTTTTCAAATCATTCCTCTTAAAATTCAAGGTATCTCCAAAATTGAGCTTTCCTTTACTGTTACATAATTATGTTTTGATGGACAATACACAGTATAATATACTGGCATTTTCTATTGTTGCTCCCGCGCGCTGTTGTTAATATCTTCAACAACATACTGAACCCTTGAACTTACCATTCCATCGTTGGTCGGCCACGGCTGCTATAGTAGAACAATTTGGAACTCTTAAATCTTGGGTCGTTGCGGGAATAAATTCGGTCACGATCTTAACCAAACGATGGGGTTCAGAAGAGAGCCTAACTACTTGAAATGAGGAGCAAAAAGGTGCTTACTAACTTTTATTAAACTGAAATAGCACGATAACATCGTTAATTTAATAGGCATTCTTGCCACAAAAATATAAAAAAAATTGAATTATTGATTTTTAAAAAGTTCCAAACACAGTCACATTACATCACGTCACTTCGTTTCTTCCAATGTCGAAGATTTGCTTCGGAGAAGCTAATATGTTAGTGGACAGCGAAACTGAAAAACTGAAAAGGGGAAGACCTGAAAACCGGGCGCCTATTTTTCCAAACAAGAACTGAGAGTTAATCCACACGATCCGTGGAAAATCTGACTTTCAACAATTAGAACGCCTGATTTTCTCTTAATTAAGGTTATCCACCAGTCAAATACCCTTCACGGATACGGAAACATCCGCCGAATGGACCCTTAATCGAACCAAACTGACTATCAGTTGCTTTGGATAGGTTGCGAAATATTATGGGAAAGCATGGTGTTCACTACAAGTTAATGGCATCATTCACAATTGACCTAAAATTCCACCATGTATTTGTCATTCATGACCCCCTTAAGTGATACGTTAATCCCGATGCTAACTGTGCATCACCCAAACAACTGTTCGGAAGGAACCAACAACCACATGATCCGAGAGGATCTTACGTTAAGTCGTTCTAAAGGAACAAAACTGCGAAATGCAGGAAACACTTACTAATCATGCATTTAGAAGAAATGCCAAACACTGAAGTTAATCAAAAAGTGAAAAGTCACTTGAAAATATTATTATTGAACCGATTTTCAGGTTAGAAATGGATTTATTATGCTTAATAAATTTACCAGTCCACGCTAAAATTTACTACAAATTTAAGGAATTCTTTCCCTTGACAACAATGCTACCAGTACAGATCTCTCTATTTACTGTCTGTCCCAACACACTACTGGTAAAGTGAATACTTACTTACTCTAACTATGAATACGAATGAAAATACGACAAGATTAAAAATGAAATAAAATACTGGCTGACGAATCGAAACCGCATTCGCAACTCAAGTCTCATTCTAAAACACTGAGTGTCAATATGCACACCATCAAACGAAAACGGACGTTAAAACGAGAAACAATGAAGTTCGTAAAAATAAATTAACATCTCAAAGTCATACAGCTTAACACGCACGAAGAAACACAGTAAAAATATTTAATCTAGATCGGGTCGATGTCCCGCACTTGGACAGCCCTCGTTTATCAACAACAGTCCCGTTATCTCAATGAGAGCTTCGCATAAACCCTCTACAATAAATCATATCGCACAGTAAACCGCTACCTTCCTCCAGGCCACTTCCAAAAAGAACAAACAAAAGAGAACATCTAAACCGAGACTTGAGCGTGTACAGCTACCATCCCAGACCTATCGTCGGGCTCACTTGAAATCTGTACACCCTAAACCTAATCAGTATATACATGATGCCTTCCAAATCCTATCGTCGGGCGTGACCTAGGACGTCTCATCCTCAATGACTCCAAGAATAAACACGTGACGTCCTAAATCTATCGTTGGGCGTCAAAGTGGGTCGCACCACGTCTCCCTTAACATATCAGGCGAACCGCAATTTCCAACAAACCTCCAACAGTAACACTGAATCTGGTCAGACAAAAAAATACGCACGACGGAACTACGTCTCTTATCAAAAGAATGCAAGTCGAAACACGGTAAGTGCCTACCTCTCGAAAAAAAAAAAAATACAACAAGTGTCTACCTCATCATAATATGTGAACTCAAAAATAAATAGACGTGACGAACGATTCTCCACCTCGAACACAATCTCAGCCTGTGCACTGAAGTGTCAGGGCTGCCAATGAAAATTCCCAACACACGTTTCCCTTTTAGTGGATACCTTCAAAATAATAATCATCACCATCACATTCGAAATTCGCAGATCGCCTATCATCAATTCCAACCATCTTATCCATGACCTCTCCAATGAACAAATTAAATATAACCCAACCGTGTGTCAAAATTGCTCTTCAATCCGTGAGGCCGTACCTTATCTTAACAAAAATCACTGGATGTTTACTACCCAGACCTTTACATTTTACTAGAGTCGTTTTCACTTGGAATCGTTCTATAAATTTCACAATGCTTCACATCATAGTCATCTCAAATTCGGATTGATTGCGGAAAACAATACAGCCTGCCTCACACAGCCTGTTCCTAAATACTTCCTCTACAAAAATACAGCTTGTCTCAACACTCTTTCTCCTCGCTTTCCAGCGGTATCTATCTCGTCTCCACATACATATCAATTCATCGCTCTCAATTCCTTTTCCTTCAAGATCCTTTTTCATACATCGATCCCCTGGTGAAAACGACAACCATTTTTAAGCACCTCTCTGACTTTACTATAATTACGACTTTCGAACCTCAAAAATCCAAGAGCACACATCGACCTTTCGCAATTCAAGTATACACGATGTCTCAAAATTTTCTTCCCATTAATGACTGTGACTCTAACAAATTTTATTGACATTATCTAAATATGCCTACGATCCTTGTAAAAATAACTGGTTAAATGAAATTTGACATAGAAGAATTTCCTTATCCCGCGGTAGACATTATTATTATTATTATTATTATTATTATTATTATTATTATTATTATTATTATTATTATTATTATTATTATTAACCAGCATTTCTGAATGCAACTGACACCTGAGATTACAATATTCGCCACGACAAATTTACACTTATAACGTTCACAAATCCGTACTTTGAATGATATCTCATCTCAACACAAAATTTTAAGCGTCGCATTTTACCGTTCTAGACATGAAATTTACACACTGAAAATTTCACACGCTGACCAAAATTTACAACGCCTTTCGCCTGATAATTACGCATATCACCCGACAATCATCTGGAAATTTGGTTAGGACAGACAGTAACTAACTAACTAACTACAACATAATGTAAAATAGACAGACCTGCACATTGGTGACATTCTCAGCATTCTGATTGCATCATCCCAGCAACCTCGTACTTAGCCACTCATTTTTACAGATAACATTTTCATTTTTAAAAACTCACTCATCCAAACACTACCCTTCACACACACGAGATTAAAACTACCATATAAACAATGCACTTTCTCTGTAACTTGCACCACGAACTTCCCTCGTTCTGCAGTCGGCTATAACTGTCTGATGCGTCTCCCAGAGTGGTTTCTCTCCCCGTTGTTTCAACAAGAACAGGTGTTCGGCCGATAAGGGAGTCGAACTATTTTGAATCGCTTCCCCCCAGACCTTCTTCACTTACAAGAGTACAGGAAATGATAAAACTAAAATCTGCTGTGTCTTTTTTCAACCAGCTTACACCTTCCCAGTTCGTCTGCAAACGTTCACAGCTTCTCCAATTCACTTTTCTTCTTACTAAATATATGGACTTTAGCCACGAACATGTATTTGATTATTGTCGGTCAATCTGGCGCGAAATTCTAATGACGACGGGCACGAGCTCCCGCGGCTTCAAGTTCCAGATCGACACTCCAAAATCTACGGTGGGGGGTTTCTTTTATAATTTCCGGAAGGACGCTATCCCCTCTATGAGGCTCGGTTGTGAAATCTGCCAAATTTGCTTCTAATAAACCGATTTTGATAAAACTTGTCCCAGAACTCCGGACAGACTTGCACTTATGTTAGGTGTTAATTTTATAATTTTTCTACACTCACAACATGAGAAATAAATTGTTTCTGCCCGTGCGTTTCGCGCGTTTTTCTTCTGCCCACGACCTTGGCACGTGTAACTAGCTCGCTGTTCTCACGCTAACACACACTTGGGCTTAACTGCATCTAAATTGTCCCTGGTGTCCCTACCTTCACAGAGGGTGTATGAATAATTTCGCTTATATATTTCTTCCTTTACTCTCTTGTCAAAATCCCTCGTTGTGCAGAATTCATTAATTTAGAAAATTGTCGGGCACTCGAGTTCCACCGAGGTGTCCCGGCAATCCACGAGCTCGCCTTGCGGGAACCTTCCCACGCAACATCGGGCTCTGGGGAGCGCAAAATGGCTGCCCTCAAACATACAGTAGTTTCTGAATACCAAATAAATATTTGAGAAAAATAAAAAATTTCTCACCGTAGAATTATGGGTTCATAATCCACCTACAACAACGAAATGTTTACCCAGAAAGGGGAAATATTTAAACAAATATATTCCTTCAAAATTCTAAAGTGTACATGGGAATTTTGATACAGATGAACCATGATTCTACGTAAAATTTCCCAGCCGATCTCACTCTTGACGTAGGGCTCTGTTACTTTCACGTATTTCCCTGTTTTCTTCTTCCAACAATAGGATTGCGTTACAGATATCATCAACAAAGTCTTCTCTTAAGAATGAACATTGTAAACATTCAGCGTCTTCCTCTTCTTTACTCCCACTGCTTGCCTGTCCTTGGAGTGGTGCCTCGACCTGTCTTCCTCTCGACGCGACGATCATATTTACGGGTTGTACTTCTTCTTCTTCTTCTTCTTCTTCTTCTCCTTCGGTGACCATTTCCCCAGCTGGTAAGGCTGCGTCATCCTGTAGTGGAATTCTTTCTTCGGCTCTATGATAAGTCTGTAAATTTTTATTGGGTTGCCATCATCATTTTATTGGGAGTTGCTAGGAGTCTGTTTCTGGCTGTTATCGATGTTATGTGCGTCATTTGGTTGTCTCTCCTTCAGAATCTGGGATGAAAGACTCTGAACCTCTTCCTACTGGGAATTTGAAGTTGGTTTTCTTCTATCAAGCGTCGACATTGACTCCTGCTCAAAATTCGGCGCAAACGGGTTCAGACCGGAGTTTCGTTGGTCTTGCCTATGTGCCTTCTGGAACTCCAAACTTTCAGCCCCGAAACAATCGGTGTTGACGTCCTGGCGCTGTATAGCCCCCTGCCATTTTTTCCTTTCGTGGTCCTTCCTTAACCCGTCGGTGTACTGAACACGTTCGCGGTACCGTTCATCCTCATCACGGCGGAAGTTCTGGGTTCGATTATTTCCCCAGTCCCTGCGGTTATTAAGTCCATTCCTGAAATTCCTCTGGTTTTCTCTGTCCCCATCGTATCGCCTCCAGTAAGGGTTCCTCCTTTGTGGATAATTCCAATTGCCCCTACGCCTTTTCCAATCCTCATTTCGTGGATGCGAGGGTTCCCAGTTATTCCGAAACTCACGCCTCCGCTCAATCGGCTGTGGTTTCCCCTGCTCAGGTGCCTCTGGACTTCCCTCTGGGACCTGGCTAACAGTGTTTACATGTTGCTCGTGCGATCGTCCCCCTCTGGGTGCTATTTGATTATGGGTATGATCCAATTGCCTAAGGATCATTTCTGCCTGCATGGGGGTCTCTACCTTTGATGCAATGAGCATCCTTTGTACCTCGGGAGGTAACTGCTTCTGGATGGCCTGTACCAACTCTTGCTCCGAGGGCGGCGCCTCAAGTTCTCTGAACTTTACCATTTGTGCAATAAAGTATTCACTGAACTTTGTAGGGCCTATTGCATTATACCGACGTGAGTATAGCTCTAATCTAAGACTCTGCTGAATTTCCGTACTCCAAAATTTATTGAGAAACGCCCTCTGGAATTCATCAAAGGTATCAAAGTGGTATCGGAAGCCTTTAAACCATAAAAGTGGTGCCCCCTCTAAATATCTTTCAGCTACCCTCAACTGACGTTCCTCAGGAATCTTGGCGTCCCGGATGTACTCCCTGAGATCCTTAAGAAACCCCTTCGGCGTGGTATGTGGACCTCCATTAAATTTCTTGGGCTGGTCCTCATGTAACTTGATCATGTTAATAACGTTGGTGACCCCTGAGCTTTGAGATCGACTGGTATCTACATTCGAGCTCTGACCGTTATTATTCACATGATTGATATTTGGCAATTGACCACTGAGGTCAGAGTTAACAGCTGTCGAGGTTTGACTTAATACCTTGTCCACCTTGGACTGCATATCTACCACGCTGCTAATCCAACTGCTCATTTCGCTCTTAATGAACCCAACTTTCTTGTCTGTCTCTTCCTGGGCTGACGTGATTTCCCTTAAGTCCTGTTCTATACTAATTTGCCTGTCATTGAATTCCCTGGTATGTTCATTTTTCATTTCAACTAACTCCTCTTGAATTTCTTTAATTAAAACTTCAGAGTCCTCATTAGCCGCTTGGAGTTTACTAATTGCTTCCTCATTAACTTGCAACAGTTTCTTCTCCATGGTTTCAGTTTTTGACAATACCTGACTCTCCAATTCCACACTAATTTTATCTACCTTATTGTTCAGTGACTGAATGTCCGCAGATAATATTTGACGTTGTTCCTCTATTATGGTTAGCGTTTTCCCCTTTTCCTTATCACTGAAGATCCGCATCTCTACGACCTGTTGTGTAATGTCGTCCTTAAATTCAACCTGGCTGTCGATCAGCTGCTTATGCGCCACCTGGCTTTCCAGTAAATGCTTGTCAAGTTCCTTTCTCATCTCATCCTGACTATCGCATAACCTACTGTACATGTCGTGGCTTTCGTCAAAACGCTTGTCCATATCGGTTTTTAAACTGTCATGGATTTTGGAAAACTGTTTGTCGAAATCGTTCTTTAAACTGACCTGCACTTCCGCAAATTGTTTGTCAATTTCATCCCTAATTTCCACTCGGCTATCATCAAAACGCTGGTTGAGTTTACCTATCTCGCCCCTAACTTCCTCTTTAAGTTCGGTGCACATAGTGTGTGTCTCCTGAACTACGTTCTTCAATCCAGCCTTCAACTCATCACTAGACTCTTTACACCTAGCCTGGGTATCCTCGATACTACTCTGTAACTCCTCAATTTTACCATCCAAACTTTCATTATGAGCCTTCATGTCCTCTCTCAAATTCTCACTCTGGACCTTCGTGTCCTCCCTCAAACTATTCAAACTATCACTCTGGGCTTTCGTGTCCTCCCTTAAACCTTCCATCTTATTATCCAAACTGTCTATCTTACTATCCAACTTCTCATTTGTCTTAATATTTAACATCTCATTATGAACTTTCATGTCCTCCATCAACTTACTATTCATTTCTTCCATCCTCTGCATTAGCAGATCCATCATCACCTGACCTTCCATCTCACAATACCACAAAGAATACAATAATGAGTACGCTGGCTGTTGATGCAACCAGAATACTCCAAACTACTAGGGAAAGAATTCACTATCTACTGCGTTTTCACATACAAACACTGTTATAATTTAATACCGAAACTGACAACATTCCAACAGTTGTCTCATAAAATTTTGTTTACATGGCTGGTATCACAAACTCGTTTAATAAAAAAGAAAATTCTAAAGTTAATAAGTTACTCTGGATAAATATCCCAAATAGTTTCGCTTCCGTAAATTAAGTAAATAAAGAACATGTTAACGCATAAACTTTGAATGTAATTCAGCGTTACCACTTCCAAAATTTATATTGGCAACATGACATAAGCTTCAATAAAGCTTTAAGTATTGGTTTCCTAAATGCATTGTGACTGTTATTATTATTATTATCTACCAAGTAGTTACGCTCCTCATTAAACGTGTTAATATCTAGCACTCTCATTGGGCATAATTCGTTTAACTGTGGCTCAGCCATAATTTTCACCCGCTTGTATTATTTATAATGTGGCTTAAGCCTCAACATTATTTTATATTTTCCTATCATTTATTTTCAATGGATAATTTCATTATCGTTATCGTGGCATCGTATCGTTATCGTGGCTTTGGGCTCCTCATCGTTATCGTGACATTAATGCCCCAAAGTTGATGGCGCCACTTCTACTGAGGCCCAACGTGTACTATTATTCTACACTTGGTCATCATTTTACTGATGTCAACCAACATGACTCGTAGTTCTTCCTTTAATGCACTCAAGCCCTCTCTGTTAAGTGACTTAAGCCATCACGTTGGTGTTATTTCTGACTGTCCTCCAACGTGGAATATTATCATCCTCCTTATCGTGACTTAAGCCCCACAGTTGGCGCGACACTTCTACTGAACCCTTGAACTTACCATTCCATCGTTGGTCGGCCACGGCTGCTATAGTAGAACAATTTGGAACTCTTAAATCTTGGGTCGTTGCGGGAATAAATTCGGTCACGATCTTAACCAAACGATGGGGTTCAGAAGAGAGCCTAACTACTTGAAATGAGGAGCAAAAAGGTGCTTACTAACTTTTATTAAACTGAAATAGCACGATAACATCGTTAATTTAATAGGCATTCTTGCCACAAAAATATAAAAAAAATTGAATTATTGATTTTTAAAAAGTTCCAAACACAGTCACATTACATCACGTCACTTCGTTTCTTCCAATGTCGAAGATTTGCTTCGGAGAAGCTAATATGTTAGTGGACAGCGAAACTGAAAAACTGAAAAGGGGAAGACCTGAAAACCGGGCGCCTATTTTTCCAAACAAGAACTGAGAGTTAATCCACACGATCCGTGGAAAATCTGACTTTCAACAATTAGAACGCCTGATTTTCTCTTAATTAAGGTTATCCACCAGTCAAATACCCTTCACGGATACGGAAACATCCGCCGAATGGACCCTTAATCGAACCAAACTGACTATCAGTTGCTTTGGATAGGTTGCGAAATATTATGGGAAAGCATGGTGTTCACTACAAGTTAATGGCATCATTCACAATTGACCTAAAATTCCACCATGTATTTGTCATTCATGACCCCCTTAAGTGATACGTTAATCCCGATGCTAACTGTGCATCACCCAAACAACTGTTCGGAAGGAACCAACAACCACATGATCCGAGAGGATCTTACGTTAAGTCGTTCTAAAGGAACAAAACTGCGAAATGCAGGAAACACTTACTAATCATGCATTTAGAAGAAATGCCAAACACTGAAGTTAATCAAAAAGTGAAAAGTCACTTGAAAATATTATTATTGAACCGATTTTCAGGTTAGAAATGGATTTATTATGCTTAATAAATTTACCAGTCCACGCTAAAATTTACTACAAATTTAAGGAATTCTTTCCCTTGACAACAATGCTACCAGTACAGATCTCTCTATTTACTGTCTGTCCCAACACACTACTGGTAAAGTGAATACTTACTTACTCTAACTATGAATACGAATGAAAATACGACAAGATTAAAAATGAAATAAAATACTGGCTGACGAATCGAAACCGCATTCGCAACTCAAGTCTCATTCTAAAACACTGAGTGTCAATATGCACACCATCAAACGAAAACGGACGTTAAAACGAGAAACAATGAAGTTCGTAAAAATAAATTAACATCTCAAAGTCATACAGCTTAACACGCACGAAGAAACACAGTAAAAATATTTAATCTAGATCGGGTCGATGTCCCGCACTTGGACAGCCCTCGTTTATCAACAACAGTCCCGTTATCTCAATGAGAGCTTCGCATAAACCCTCTACAATAAATCATATCGCACAGTAAACCGCTACCTTCCTCCAGGCCACTTCCAAAAAGAACAAACAAAAGAGAACATCTAAACCGAGACTTGAGCGTGTACAGCTACCATCCCAGACCTATCGTCGGGCTCACTTGAAATCTGTACACCCTAAACCTAATCAGTATATACATGATGCCTTCCAAATCCTATCGTCGGGCGTGACCTAGGACGTCTCATCCTCAATGACTCCAAGAATAAACACGTGACGTCCTAAATCTATCGTTGGGCGTCAAAGTGGGTCGCACCACGTCTCCCTTAACATATCAGGCGAACCGCAATTTCCAACAAACCTCCAACAGTAACACTGAATCTGGTCAGACAAAAAAATACGCACGACGGAACTACGTCTCTTATCAAAAGAATGCAAGTCGAAACACGGTAAGTGCCTACCTCTCGAAAAAAAAAAAATACAACAAGTGTCTACCTCATCATAATATGTGAACTCAAAAATAAATAGACGTGACGAACGATTCTCCACCTCGAACACAATCTCAGCCTGTGCACTGAAGTGTCAGGGCTGCCAATGAAAATTCCCAACACACGTTTCCCTTTTAGTGGATACCTTCAAAATAATAATCATCACCATCACATTCGAAATTCGCAGATCGCCTATCATCAATTCCAACCATCTTATCCATGACCTCTCCAATGAACAAATTAAATATAACCCAACCGTGTGTCAAAATTGCTCTTCAATCCGTGAGGCCGTACCTTATCTTAACAAAAATCACTGGATGTTTACTACCCAGACCTTTACATTTTACTAGAGTCGTTTTCACTTGGAATCGTTCTATAAATTTCACAATGCTTCACATCATAGTCATCTCAAATTCGGATTGATTGCGGAAAACAATACAGCCTGCCTCACACAGCCTGTTCCTAAATACTTCCTCTACAAAAATACAGCTTGTCTCAACACTCTTTCTCCTCGCTTTCCAGCGGTATCTATCTCGTCTCCACATACATATCAATTCATCGCTCTCAATTCCTTTTCCTTCAAGATCCTTTTTCATACATCGATCCCCTGGTGAAAACGACAACCATTTTTAAGCACCTCTCTGACTTTACTATAATTACGACTTTCGAACCTCAAAAATCCAAGAGCACACATCGACCTTTCGCAATTCAAGTATACACGATGTCTCAAAATTTTCTTCCCATTAATGACTGTGACTCTAACAAATTTTATTGACATTATCTAAATATGCCTACGATCCTTGTAAAAATAACTGGTTAAATGAAATTTGACATAGAAGAATTTCCTTATCCCGCGGTAGACATTATTATTATTATTATTATTATTATTATTATTATTATTATTATTATTAACCAGCATTTCTGAATGCAACTGACACCTGAGATTACAATATTCGCCACGACAAATTTACACTTATAACGTTCACAAATCCGTACTTTGAATGATATCTCATCTCAACACAAAATTTTAAGCGTCGCATTTTACCGTTCTAGACATGAAATTTACACACTGAAAATTTCACACGCTGACCAAAATTTACAACGCCTTTCGCCTGATAATTACGCATATCACCCGACAATCATCTGGAAATTTGGTTAGGACAGACAGTAACTAACTAACTAACTACAACATAATGTAAAATAGACAGACCTGCACATTGGTGACATTCTCAGCATTCTGATTGCATCATCCCAGCAACCTCGTACTTAGCCACTCATTTTTACAGATAACATTTTCATTTTTAAAAACTCACTCATCCAAACACTACCCTTCACACACACGAGATTAAAACTACCATATAAACAATGCACTTTCTCTGTAACTTGCACCACGAACTTCCCTCGTTCTGCAGTCGGCTATAACTGTCTGATGCGTCTCCCAGAGTGGTTTCTCTCCCCGTTGTTTCAACAAGAACAGGTGTTCGGCCGATAAGGGAGTCGAACTATTTTGAATCGCTTCCCCCCAGACCTTCTTCACTTACAAGAGTACAGGAAATGATAAAACTAAAATCTGCTGTGTCTTTTTTCAACCAGCTTACACCTTCCCAGTTCGTCTGCAAACGTTCACAGCTTCTCCAATTCACTTTTCTTCTTACTAAATATATGGACTTTAGCCACGAACATGTATTTGATTATTGTCGGTCAATCTGGCGCGAAATTCTAATGACGACGGGCACGAGCTCCCGCGGCTTCAAGTTCCAGATCGACACTCCAAAATCTACGGTGGGGGGTTTCTTTTATAATTTCCGGAAGGACGCTATCCCCTCTATGAGGCTCGGTTGTGAAATCTGCCAAATTTGCTTCTAATAAACCGATTTTGATAAAACTTGTCCCAGAACTCCGGACAGACTTGCACTTATGTTAGGTGTTAATTTTATAATTTTTCTACACTCACAACATGAGAAATAAATTGTTTCTGCCCGTGCGTTTCGCGCGTTTTTCTTCTGCCCACGACCTTGGCACGTGTAACTAGCTCGCTGTTCTCACGCTAACACACACTTGGGCTTAACTGCATCTAAATTGTCCCTGGTGTCCCTACCTTCACAGAGGGTGTATGAATAATTTCGCTTATATATTTCTTCCTTTACTCTCTTGTCAAAATCCCTCGTTGTGCAGAATTCATTAATTTAGAAAATTGTCGGGCACTCGAGTTCCACCGAGGTGTCCCGGCAATCCACGAGCTCGCCTTGCGGGAACCTTCCCACGCAACATCGGGCTCTGGGGAGCGCAAAATGGCTGCCCTCAAACATACAGTAGTTTCTGAATACCAAATAAATATTTGAGAAAAATAAAAAATTTCTCACCGTAGAATTATGGGTTCAATACATTCCGTCAGTTTCCATCAGGAGCATGTTAGAGCTGGTTACACAAATTTCCGAGCTGATCATAATGAGTTACAGCCATAATACACTCATTTGAGTAAATTTACACTTTCTACACTTGCTTCATATTCCATTTCTGTCATTTCGGATGCGTCTTTTATTGGCATCACCTTATGTTTGGAAATGTAATGTATGGTTTACTTAAAGTTCCTGCACCGAACTCGATAGCTGCAGTCGCTTAAGTGCGCCCACTATCCCATAATATTCGCGAGATAGTGGGTTCGAACCCCACTGACTGCAGCCCTGAAGATGGTTTTCCGTGGTTTCAAATTTTCGCACCAGGCAAATGTTAGGGTTGAACTTTAAATAATGCCATGGCCGATTCCTTCCCACTTGTAGATCTTTCCTGTCCCATCGTCGCCATAACACGTACCTGTGTCGGTGCGACATAAAGCACCTTGCATAGTAAGGTAAGGGTTATTCTGCCCGAAGGCAGGTCCGAACCTCCGCAGAGGTGCTCCTGAGCCGGAGTTTACGTGCGGTAGGGTGGCCAGTTCCTTTCCGCTCCTGCATTCCCTTACCACCACCAACAGCGCGTGGCAATCCATCCAACTCCTGACCACGCCCAATGTGGCCTAACTTCGGAGATCTCACGGGATCCGGTGTTTCAATGCGGCTACGGCCGTTGGCCCTAGCATAGTAAAAATAAAAATAATAATAATAATAATAATAATAATAATAATAATAATAATAATAATAATAATAATAATAATAATAATAATAATCCTGACTTTGTGTCATCTCTCTCCATTAAATCATAAATATAAGTCCTCCCAATACTAAAATATCCTCTGAATCAGTTGATGCAAAGCTAGTGCATGCAATCATCCATTTCGCGATTAACACGCACGGTGACCACAATTCTGAAGGTCAAAAACAGGACATCTGTTCTCAAAGAAATGTTTAACATGGTAACATGAAATAAAAATCCGTAACTATTTTGATTTCTTCATATTGCAATTGCAGTCATAACTACTAAACATTACATTTCGTTATGACTTACAATATACGTCAGAACGTTGTCACTTTTCCACCGCATTCATACAACTTTTAATTCAATTTTTTTTTTTTTTTTTTTTTTTTTTTTTTTTTTGCTAGGGGCTTTACGTCGCACCGACACAGACAGGTCTTATGGCGACGACGGGACAGGAAAGGCCTAGGAGTTGGAAGGAAGCGGCCGTGGCCTTAATTAAGGTACAGCCTGGTGTAATTCAACTCTACAACTTAATCACGTAGAAGGGTATACACAACTTTACCACTCTAAATTAATTTAAAAATCAATGCATTTTTCTGAATGGCCAGGAAATATATTAAATTAAAACTGGTGTGACGTAGTAGAAATATTCTCTTACTAAATCATACTCGAAATATGATCAAAATATCTGAAAAAATTGTCAGTAAAACGAAGGGCTTAAGAAGAACTCTTTCTCCTTTCTTCTCAACAACTTCACATATATAAAAGCTAATTCGCCTAAGTTACTATCTGCTATTAAAATGTTATAAACCTGTATATTTCATGTGTATATATGTTTGGAAAACGGGACAAATGGAAAATCGACAGAACGAGTGGACAACATAAAATAACCTGGTGAAAACCTGACGTACAGTTACCCTGACGTTCAATATACTGTATGTATATCCACCATTTGGTCCCGTTTTCTGATACGGGGTCGAGATTGAGGTGAGATGATGTTATATCGCTTTTTTACAGCCGGATGCCTTTCGTGACGCCAACGTCAGTTGAGGATCTGATGAAGATGAAATGAATAACAGTGAATGAAACCGAGTAATGTCGGGCTGGGCAGCTGCCCATATTGGCAGGTTCTATCCTGATGCAGTCCGGTTTTATTTGAATGTGCTCAAATACGTCAGTCTCGTTTCGATAGATTTACTGGCACGTAAAAGAACTCCTGCAGGATATACATTCGGCACCTCGGCGTCTCCGAAACCCGAAAAAGTAATTACTGGGACATACAAACATTAATGTTTATTATGAATTTGGGTAAGGAGATGGAAGGAATCGGCTCTGGCCCATGAATGTGAGATGTCCTGGAATTTGCCTGCAAGTGAGGTAGGGAAACCACAGAAAGCCAATCTCAGGACAGAAGATGGTGGTGTACGAACCAACTCATCTCCGAATGCAGAGCTTGTCTCTATAGCCGTGGCTCGTTAAGACGTGCGACCGCTTCGCACGGTGATCAATACATACTCTATTTGTTGTTAACCAGGACAGTATTCCCGCTTACAGGCACCCAAAGCACATGCAAAAGAAAAAAAAAACACACAAAAAATTTCCAGTAGTCTACGGTCAGGTAATCTTGAGTTTAGGAACATTAGGATGAGGAATATCCAGAACTTGCGATTAGTGGTTCGCAAAATACATGAAACATAAATTCTGATTGAGAGAGAGACTTATTTTTATAATCGTTACCTTCCACTTCCGATCAACGACAGGTTGATTCTTCGGGTAACTGTGATAGTCTAGCTCTCATGCCAATCAACTCATCCTTATCAGTGGTGATGGGTGAGGTTTTACTAGGCTGTCAAGTAAGAAACACTGTTATAAACAGGCAATCGTATGCTATTTAGTGATATTTTTATATACTTATCTCTTGATCTTTAATAAGCTCTCCCCAGCAACAAGACCTTCGAAACAACGTGGCAGGTGCTCAGGAATCCTCTTTTATCTTCATTTCTAGTCTGAGAGTTGGAACCACGTACGTGGGATTTGGCACTTAACGATACGCGCTTGATAATCTTTTTGTAGGCTCCACTTATTTTTCAATTTAACTGTCAAGTCAGTGATATGAGAAATCCTACCCAAATATGTTGTTTGCAAGTTGTATGAGTTGATTATTTCACGTCTAAGTTCGTGTTGACTAAGATGATATCCAACCTATACGTCAGTCACTCATTATATTGTAAGTGGTACTTCCTTCCCCAGGAATATTTCCAGCTGCACAAGCTGAGAGAAATATTATATGGTTCATAATATGATATGGAAAGCGCAGAACCAATTATTGTATCTTCAAGAGTGCGGTTTCACTTAATACTGGGCGACGAAGAGTTACGATGCACAATGAGCAAAGTTCCTTACTGAACAGTAGCTCATGAAAATAGTATTGTACATTATCCAAAATAAGTTATTTTATAAGGATAAAGCTATTCATTAGATTACTTTGCACCTTTTAAATCCAAACTTAATAGTATTGATTTTAATTTTTAAGAAGTAAAGTGATACATAAATATAGGGTAATTTTCACATAAACCGCCTTAGTTTGTATTTAAAATAGACTGATATAATTAAGTACAAAATGATTTTATTCAGTATTGAAAACATGAAGGGTCCGACTCGTTGGCTGAATGGTCAGCGTACTGGCCTTCGGTTCAGAGGGTCCCGGGTTCGATTCCCGGCCGGGTCGGGGATTTTAATCGCTTCTGATTAATTCTTCTGGCTCGGGGACTGGGTGTATATGTCCGTCCCAACACTCTCCTCATCATCATATTCAGACAACACACTACACTACCAACCACCACAGAAACACGCAATAGTGCTTACATCCCTCCATAGAGGGTTGGCGTCAGGAAGGGCATCCGGCCGTAAAACAGGGCCAAATCCACATGTGCGACGTAGTTCGCACCCGCGACCCCACAGGTGTGGGGAAAAAGCGGCAGGAAAAGAAGAAGAAGATTGAAAACATGAAGGATTCAGAATTATACGCAAATGCCAACGTTTAGCTCTGTTGTACTGTAAACACTCGAGAGAGTTAACTCGCTGGACGGAAACAATATTTATGAAGTTATCTCGGATTTGAAAACGGTAGTCATCCGACGGATCGATTTTCTTACCTGTGGAGCAAACAATAGGATATAAGTGGCTCTTAAATTTACAGTACTATCATTCTCCGATTCTGTGATTTGATGCCCCATACCACGATATATCATATCTCTCTGACATTTATAGGCAAACGTGGTGGGTGTGCCAATTTTGAAAACTAAAATTAAATTCTGTAGTGTTGAGTTAAAGTTAATCTGCCATAACCTCAAAGATTGAAACACATTACCTAACTAGTAACTAAATATACCTGACGTTTATATGGGGAAATGTGTATTTCACTAGTAGGCCTATGTACTGTTTTTAATAATTATAACATTTCCCACACTTGTGAATTGTTCATATATTCATTTCTTCCTTTTTACATCAACGTACGTTTTGAGTATTAGGCCCCGTTCACAATGCAAACGTAACCGTAAACTTAACGACGTAACGTAACTGTAAAATTAAAGTAAAATTTCTGGTATTCACAATGGAGGAACGTAACACAAACATAAAGAGTAGCCTACACAGCAGCCAATCAAAACACCCCCATGTTACTTAGCACGGAAATCGGGTTTTTCGCTGTCTCACAGTTTTGTATTTTAATACCTCGATGGAGTCAAACAACGTGGTAGAGAAATTCATAAAACTCCAAACATATCTTACTTTTCTCCTGGAAAGTATGTACCTGAAAAGGCGAAGTAGATAACGGTGCAGAAGATGGGTTTATCCCTTGAATCGGAGAAGGTTATCTCAGGGCGATTTCAGTGGCCTATTGCAAGAAACGATCCTCATCAGTTCATGCAGAGGAAACCAGAATTGTTTGACACTATCTTAAATTTGTGTCCCTTTTCTAATAAAAAGGAGTGTAAGGTCTCCTTTGCCGACATCTATGCGCCTAGCTATCACACTTCTTTTTGTGATATTTTGGCGCAATATCCTTTTCGTAAAATAGTAATCTGTCATAATGTTAAAAATATACAGGGACACTGTTTCATCTATGACGGGGATTGTCACTCGCCCGGTCGCCAGCGCTGCGAGCTTGTCTCCCGCCATTTACCGTGAGATTTCACTGCTACAGCATTTTTTTTTCCACGCATTCTCTTTCGGTACAGCGTCTTTGTAATTCTTTTTCCTTTTATCATATAAACAAGCAAGGATTGTTTTGAAAGAGAATTACAAGTATTTCGTCGAAAGAACTCATTATATCGCGCACAAAATGCAATGTTTACGTCTGCTCTGATTGACAGGTTCTTTAACTTAACGTAAAATTAACAGCAAGAGCTTGAAGTTTGCAGTCCCTTAAATTTACGGATTCACAGTTAAGTTTACGTCGGTGCGTTGTGAATGGTCCTGTCAGATAACATGGCCACAAACTTCTAAGTTAACGGTAATTTTAAGTTTAAGTTACATTATGTTTGCATTGTGAATGGGGCTTCATTCTTGATTTGTATCTGTGTAGCAACTGGATGTATATCGCTTATAAGGCATAGTCTAAAATTATGAGACAACGAAATGAAACAAAAGGTCCGATTACAAACGGTAAACTCCGTTTTGCTTCCTCGAAAATGATTATACTGTAAGTTTAGTTAATTATACGGTATAATCATCATATATTTATCTATATATATAAAAGAACATGTCCCGACTGACTGACTGACTGACTGACTGACTGACTGATTCATCATCGCCGAGCCAAAACTACTGGACATAATGAAATTAAACTTTGAGGATACATTTATAGTACAATATAGGTGCTGGCTAAGGGAGGATTTTTGGATACTCCGTCGCTAAGGGGGTGAAAGGGGGGTGAAATTTTGAAATGAGTGTACCTATATCTCAAAACTTCAAAAGTTTACACATGTAAAAACTGGTATTTAGAATATCCTTTAAAAATAAGGAAACAAGTATTTTTTTGTTTTCGGAAAATCCCAATAGGAGGGGTGTAAAAATTGAGAAAAAGGGGTTGAATGCCTTTAATGAGGATACTTACATCTCAGAAACTGAAGATATTATAGACCTGAAAATTCGTATTTGGGTTCTCCTTTGAAAATAAAGAAACACGTACTTTTTGTTCTTGGAAAATCCAATTAATGGGAGGGTGAAAAAGGGGGTGAGTTTCTAAAATGAGTGTGTCTATATCTCAAAATTTTAAAAGTTTACAGATGTAAAAATTGGTACCGGTATGTAGAATCTCCTTTAAAAATAATGAAACACGTATTTTTTTGTTTTCGGAAAATCCCAATAGGAGGGGTGAAAAACTGTGAAAAAGGGGTTGAATGCCTTTAATGAGGATACTTACATCTTACAAACTGAAGATATTATAGACCTAAAATTCGTATTTGGGTTTTCCTTTAAAAATAAAGAAACACGTATTTTTTTGTTCTTGGAATATCCAGTTAATGGGAGGGTGAAAAGGGGAGGTGAATTTTTAAAATGAGTGTATCTATATCTCAAAATTTTAAAAGTTTACAGATGTAAAAAATGGTATTTAGAATTCCCTTTAAAAATAAAGAAATACTTTTTTTTTTGTTTTCGTAAAATCCCAAAAGAAGGGGTGAAAAAAGGGTTGAATGCCTTAAATGAGGATACTTATATCTCAGAAACAGAAGATAATACAGACATGAAAATTGGTATTTGGGATCTTCTTTTAAAATAAAGAAACACGTATTTTTTGTGGAAAATCCTATTAATGGGTGTTAAACAGGAGTGACAAATTGGGGTGAATTTTCAGAAGACTATATCTATAGCACATCTCAGAAAAGTAAAATGTTACAGACGTAAAAATTGGTATTTGGAATCTACTGTAAAAATAAAGAAACATAGGTGATTTGTTTTTGCAAATTTTGAGCATTTCTACAGTATATCTCAAAAAACTTAACATGTTACCGAAGTGAAAAATGGTATTTTTTCTCTCTATTAAAAGTAAAGAAACAGAGCTCGATAGCTGCAGTCGTTTAAGTGCGGGCCAGTATCCAGTAATCGGGAGATATTGGGTTCGAGCTCCATTGTCGGCAGCCCTGAAGATGGCTTTCCGTGGTTTCCCACTTTCACATCAGGCAAATGCCGGGGCTGTACCTCAATTAAGGCCATGGCCACTTCCTTCCACTTCCTAGGCCTTTCCTATCCCATCGTCGCCATAAGACATATCTGTGTCGGTGCGACGTAAAGCAAATAGCAAAAAAAGTAAAGAACTCTGTAATTTTTGTTTTCTGAAAAACCACTTGGGTGGAGGGGTAAAAGTGACTGAAAAAGAGATGAATTCTTTTAATTAGGATACTGATATCTCAAAAGCTGAAGATGTTAGAGACGTGAAATTTGGTATTTGGAATCTCCTTTAAAAATAAAGAAATACGTATTTTTTTGTTTTCGGAAGTCCACCTAAAGGGAGGGAGTTAAAAAATTAATTGAATTATTTGTATGAGGATACTATTATCTAAAAACGAAAGATTTTGCAGACTTGAAAATTGGTATTTGGAATCTGCTCTAAAATTAAAGAAAGACGTATTCTCTGAAAATCCAATAAAAGGGGGAGGTGAAAGAATTGAAAAATTAATTGAATTAATTGTATGAGGATATTTACATATAAAAACTTAAAGTTGTTACAGCCGTGAAAATTTTCCTTTTTTTCGAAAAACATGTTGCCTCTGAAGCCTTGGTTTTGGTTGTAGTATGAACTGGTGATGGGTCTTCTAAACGCAGGATTTCTCAGTCTGTGGTTCCTGAACCCCTTGGGGGACTTCAGGTGGTCCGCGAAAGTGAATTAAAAATTGTAAATATATATTCACTGCGATTTTAACGAGAACGGTAGAAGGATATTTCAGAAATGTTATTTGTATCAATGTACAGTAATACATTTAAAATGCATATTTAAATGATAAAAATGTTTGTCTCCCTTTATTGAAATTGAGTTTTAAGTACAATAATTCATAACTAGCTGACCACCGTTTACAAATGCATGAAATGTGAATCTGGCAACACGCAACGTTTGCTGCGAAAACAGTCGAATTTGACTGCGCGTTGTCTTGTCAGAAATCATTCCACAGTTTCGTCTTCATGTCAAACAACGTTCTCAATGAAATGAGCTTTAAAAGTGAACTAAAGCTTTGTTTTATTTTGTCCTGTTTGAACTTGATTGTGTATCATTCCTGTCCGGCTACTTGGTGGAATGGTTAGCGAGATGGCTTTCAGTTTAGAGGGCCCTGGTCTGATTCCCGGACAAGCCGTGAATTTAATCTGGCTCCACGACTGTGCATTTTTTTAATTTTATTTTTTGCTATTTGCTTTACGTCGCACTGACACAGATAGGTCTTATGGCGACGATGGGATAGGAAAGGCCTAGGAGTTGGAAGGAAGCGGCCGTGGCCTTAATTATGGTACAGCCCCGGCATTTGCCTGGTGTGAAAATGGGAAACCACGGAAAACCATCTTCAAGGCTGCCGACAGTGGGACTCGAACCCACTATCTCCCGATTACACTGAGAATTTGTGTTCGTCTTAATATACGTCTGTTCATCTTAATACAACACACTACACAACCAACCACAATAGGAACACGGAATAGTGAACAGTGAACCCATCCCACCATGTATGGTTGGAGACAAGGACATCCCGCTGTAAAATAATAGATAAAATCCAAATCAAGGGCCGACCCCAATAAATTGGGAAGAAATCAACAGAAGGAAGAAAATGGAATTTCACTCTAGAATGGACTTTGGCCTGATATAGACTGAAAAAACATATTTATAAAATTGTTTTGCTACTTGCGTACGTCATACTCTGTACAAGGCAAACATGAATTAATAAAATACATTCACTCCCAGCAAAGTTGTGCTTATGTTTACCTTCGTAGCGTGTGGAGCCGTAGGTTTCACTAGATTTTCAAAGTGGTCCGCAACACAAAAAGTTAAGAATCTCTGCCTTAATTGGCGGGCTGGTAATATGATTTTTCTTCTCAAACAAATATCTGGGACACACTGCCAGATAGTAAACGCTACTAATCACATGCTTTGTATTCCTTACTTAGTAGTGGCGGTTTGGTGTCTCACTGTCCTTTCTTGAAATGAACAAGTGGAAGCAATGCCAGGACTCCTCTTTTAGTCGCCTCTTGCGACGGGCAGGAGATACCGTGGATTCTACTGTCCCAACCCACAGGAGACAGTCTAGTTGGTTGATGTCATATATATCTGGTGGCTAAAATTAAGAAGCTGAAGGCTGAAGTGTTATTGATGTCTTATAGGGGCCTACCTAGATATCTAAATTAATTTACAACTTACAGGTCATCCCCACTGTATTTTATTGTGTCATTGTCCAAGATTCTTCCTCCTCTCGGAATACGAACTATACTGTTTGTTTTCAGCCGATTGCAAGGTTGTTTATGAAGGCGTGGCCCACAAGTTTGACAATTTTATCTTGCAGTTCCTCTATGTTGTTTTGTCCTGTAACTATGATTGTAATGTTTATGTATGCAGACGACAAAGAGTTGTGAGCTATCTGTGTGATAACCACCACGTTTATATTAAACAGTAGGGGACTAAAATATCAACTTGTAGGACCCCATTACTTTGTACTTCGATGGCTGAAGACTTGACATCTTTAATTGTAACTCTGTTGTATGCTAGAATGATGTTGATGCTATGCTTAGTGTTTTTTTTTAATCTAATCATATTTTCCAGTTTACAAAGGAGTATTTCTTTATTTGAGAGATCGAAAGCTTCCCTATACAGTAGTTTACACAGATGGCATAAACTTTCCCTGTTGGATGTCTGATTGTGTCTTTCATACTGTTGATGAGGATTTTAGCTGCGTTTAAAGTTTATTTCCTCCTCATGAAGCCGAATTACTGTTCGGGGGTCAATGTTGATATATGTATAAATATGAGTACTTAGTAGCTTCCAATTTCATTCACTAATTATTAGCTGATTAACAAAATTTTTCAATGAAATTCAAACTTTGTATGTCCATCTACCCATGGGTCAAACTGAGGACGCATGCATTATAGATAATTTGTTAGGGGACAGTCGGTAATATTGTTTTCAGAATTGGTAACCCTAGTCTCAACATTTTCTGTACTTGGTTTTAAGGTAACGATTACCGATGTCATTTTAATGTTTTTTGTGGCAGGGAGGGGAGAGGAGAGACTTTTGAAGCGAGAACCAAATACTGATAATTAAAATCAAGTCAATACTACATTATTTCAGGAATTGGAACTTATACGTCTCATTTGTCCTGGGGTAATTCACGAATTCAAAATTTCTATCGAAATCTTTAGCCGAACATTCAAACCATTCCTTTGTTCGACAACATTTCTTCATAAACTTAACATCATCAGCGATGTTTGGATTTTTTGTTTCATGTATTCTAGAAATCCCCCAGTACTTAGCGGGATTTGGAAGTTATAGAATACGCAGTGTCCCTCCAAAAGTATACTTAAATATAAAATATAAATATAAAGTTTGGGTGACACACATCCAGTAATTTTCCAGTCATAAGCGTACAGATTCATACAGAAGGACACACACATGAAAATACCTTTTTCTAGCTTTCGGTCTTCAAACAAAACATTCAAGAAGATACTAAAATATGGAGTGAATTTTTAAAAAATGATATTTTATACACGTGATTTTCTCATAATTTTAAAATATTGGCTGATTTACATACGTGTAAAATTAATTTAATGCATTCTGAGGCAGAAGAAATGTCGAATACGAGGTAATTATTCTTAATGCTTCCCTTTCTGGTGGGGCAAAAATGGACAAGCAAGTATAATTACAAAAGTTTAACTTTGTTCGGATGTTGGCTACACTGTTTCTTCCGTCCACTTAAAATCAGAGGTAAAACAACGTAAAACAAGTGTACGATAATTATACTTCAGCCAGTGCTCTTCTTCACTTATTTCGAATTATGAAAATTAATAGAAAATTACATAATTCGCCTGTGTTGTAATTTGTTAACGAGGCCAGTCTCCTTTCTCACGTGAGAGACAGTGTATGCAGCCAATTTTAGCAGCGCTGGTCTGCCATCTGGAGCTCCTTGTGTCCTGCCATGCATTTTGTTACGCCAGCTGTGCTGTTCCGTCGTGAATCTTCATAACTGTCCAGTGCGGAAATCTGAAATGGCCTGTAATTACAGAATCTATCACATGGTACTTTCTTGAAGACTTGAATTAGGTCACTGCCGGATGTTATTCCATGTAATATATACGCACACACGTTATACATTTAGCTTTTAAATTATACGCTTCAGTTCCGTACTTTACGAGCAAATATGGAAGAGCAGGTATTCCTCAATAAACATTGAAGTAAGTTCCCTTCTCTTCCCTTATCGCTTTATAAAAGGCTTCTACTTAACTAGGAATGCTATTGTTTTTAAATACAGGTCCAGTGAGTTAAGATCTAAAGTAGTTCCATCAATAGCTTTAGTAATGTGAACATTTAACAACCACAATTAGAAAGCATTAAAAGTGCGACTTTGTCTGCTTATCTAACAAAGATTAAGTAATGTACAAATATACAAATTTGGATGTAGGACAGAGAGTTTCATGCAATGCTTCTTCCGGAATAGAGGGGCTTACGTAAAATTAAATGTTGTATGGCTCTTAGTGCCGGATATCCCAGGATGGGTTCGGCTCGCCAGGTGCAGGTCTTTCTATTTGATATACGTAGGCGACCTGCGCGTCGTGATGAGGATGAAATGATGAAGAAGACAACACATACACCCAGCCCCCGTGCCATTGGAGTTAACCAATTAAGGTTAAAATCCCGACCAGGCCGGGAATCGAACCCGGGACCCTTTGAACCGAAGGCGAGTACGCTGACCGTTCAGCCAACGAGTTGGACAAGGGGCTTACGATTCAGAGCCTTAGACATTAAATATAGTGGAAAAAAGTAAATTCATTTATTGAGATTAGTGTTGCAGGAGAATGTTTATGATACACTGGGTAGAAAGTATGATATGAAGTACAAACAAGAGTCAGAGAAAAGAGTGTGCTCCTAAAAGAATTACGGAAAGGAGGAATGGTATGGTTGAACTACTTCGGTGCTCAAGGTATTTCAGCCTCCATGCTTGAGGGAATGATGGAAGGACGTAACACGATGAGTTGACCAAGATAAGATTTTACGGACGAGATCAAGACAAGAAGAGATTAAGAGGAAGTTAAGAGACTGGATTTGGAATAGGAGAAATTGTAGGCGTACCAAATCCTGGGAGGAGGAGAAGAATATTTTTTATCAGGTATTACTTCTTCGGCACCATGCATCTCTCTTCTGCACAGCTGTGCTTCTTGTTACAGAACCTAGCATTGATTTGACTTTTAAGAGGAGGTGTCATTTTTATAACATCGCTTCAATTTCTGTATACTTTAGAAGACTATGGGCATGGGAAATTTTGTCCCGCAGAATTTTTTCAACGTACCGGCAGCCAACGACAAGGTGTTGTCAAATTCAAAAACACTGTAAGCCGTCGACCTCAGTCGGGATATAAACCACTAATATGGGAACTGAAGGCAATTGGCACTACCGATTGTGCCACTGAATCCGACTAATTTTAATTTGTAGTATTATATATTTTCTAGACGCTACATGTGTGATTTCCCCAGATTTAGTGATGTTGTTAAAGAGTACAAATTAAATTACATATAAATATATATAGCACGATTAATACAAACATTCATACCTTCTTTATTTGCATTTTGTTAATGCTGCCAAATGTCTAATCTACGTCAATGTCAGCTCTGCCCTAGGTAAGCAACTTACATCGTATATTGCGTCTAAACTGTTGTCTTTATAATTTCAGTACGCCGGTGATAATGTCTGTTAACGATGAACACCCCACGCTTTTTATTTCAAGTTTATGAATTCATTTAGCCAAAAGGGAAATTAATAATAATAATAATAATAATAATAATAATCACAATCATCATCAACATCATCATCATGCATCTCCCTTCGGCATAACTGTGCTTTTCGTTCCTACCTAGCATTAATTTGACTTTTAAGAGGAGGTGTCATTTTTACTGCATCGCTTCAATTTATGTATGTTTTAGAAAGCTCTGGACAAGGGAAATTTTGTCCCACAGATGTTTTTCAACGTACCGGCAGACCAAGACACAGTTCATTAAAGTAATCACGAAGTTACCTTAAAAATTGCCAGAGTTGTTTATGTTTGAAACCAGTAAAACTGAGAAAAATATCTGATCTTACAAAACTCACTTTAAAATTGTCCATAGTGTTCTGACTCCTCAAAAATACTCGTAGTTGAGAATTCTTAATAACCAAACAGTAGAAATACACGAAGCACATGTTTTCAAAGAACAGAAAATTAATATCTCAATTATACAATTCACAATTTTGTCTAAAATTATTATATTTATTGTTACTAGTACTTGAGGTTAAATTTATTTCAGTATAGCAAACTATATCATTCGCATTTAACATTCCAGGCACTCTGCTGCTAACAGTGAACGACAGTTCAGAAAATATTTGGAACCTACTCGCAATGGAATCAGAACGACTAACACAAAATTATGAAAATCTTGATGTATTATTAAGGCACCGTTATAGGGTCTACACTAAAAATGGTTTTATTGTCTGTGTTTGGTATTTTAGGAGTGGTTTGGTGTAGATACAGTACAGTGATCCTACGTTTTGGGAACGACTTAATTAAATAATATTTACAGAAAATGATTAATTTAATCATAGCTCCCACATAAATGGACATTAAGTGAAGTAATTTTTATTTTGGATCATGTTTAGGTGAATTCATCTGGTGGTAAGATATTTAATATTACTCTACCAGAAGAAATGAGAAAACGGCACACACATCGAAATGAATGAAATATTTAGTATGTAGTAACTGAACTTTTAGAAAACTTGTAACAAAGAATAAAATTCAGCTACTCGTTCTGCAATATGCTCATCTGATTAAAACAATCACGAAGTTACCTACCAAAAAAACTGCCAGACTTGTTTATGTTTGAAACCAGTAAAATTGAGAAAAATATCTGGTCTTACAAAACTCACTTTAAATTTGTCCATAATGTTCTGACTCCTCAAAAATACTCACAGTTGAGAATTCCTAATAACCAAACAAGAGAAATACACGAAGCACATGTTTTCAAAGACCAGAAAATTAATATCTCAATTATACAATTCACAATTTTGTCCAAAATTATGATATGTATTGTATGCTAGTACTTTATTATGTAGTGCGTATGAACAATTAATTGTTTTAAAAATCTTTTCACTGTTGCCAAATGCGAAACGAACGGAATTATTTTCAACTTCTGTAACGCTTTCGTGGTTGTTTTGGTCATGGACGGTTTTGTATTATCATTTATGTGAAGGAATATAACCAAAATTACTATGCCCTTCACCAATAACCTGTAAATAATTTAGCTACTATCAACTGAGATATGAACGATGTTTAAATTTTTTATTATCTGATACACGTGTAGATTTGCCATGGACACAGACTTTTAAGATTAGTGCATCATATTTCTGAATATGAAAATTTTCGGCTGTTATTTTTACTTTTGCTATTTTCTCCATATTACAATACAGTACACTGGATTCAAACTTAAATCTCTGCGAGACTGTATGTGAAATATTTGTAAGACAATATTTACTATTTTATTTCAATAAGTAAAAAGTAGAAAATGAATAATAAAGAATTAATTATTTAATGAATTTTTACTTGGCTTGCTTTTTTATAATTTTTTACGCGTTGCTTTACGTCGCATAAACACAGATAGGTTCCATGGTGACGATGGAGCAGGAAAGGGCTAGGAGTAGAAAAGAAGCAGCCTGGTGTGCAAAGGGGAAACCATCTTCAGGGCTGCAGACAGTGGTGTTCGAACCCACTATCTCCTGAATACTGGATACTGGCCGCACTTAAGCGACTGCAGCTCGGTAGGCGTAATGTTGACAGAGAGAGGTAAAATACACTCACAATGGTGTAGTGTCTATCTTCTGAATAAAAGATAAATCCAATTCTTTCAGGCCATGACGGCCCTTCAAGCAGCATTCAATAAATATCATAATTTTGGACAAAATTGTGAATTGTGTAATTGAGATATTAATTTTCTGCTCTTTGAAAACATGTGCTTCGTGTATTTCTCTTGTTTGGTTATTAAGAATTCTCAATTGTAAGTGAGTATTTTTGAGGAGTCAATCAATCAATCAATCAATCAATCAATCAATCAATCAATCAATCAATCAATCAATCAATCAATCAATCAATCAATACTGATCTGCATTTAGGACAGTCGCCCAGGTGGTAGATTCCCTATCTGTTGTTTTCCTGGCCTTTTGCTAAATGATTTCAAAGAAATTGGAAATTTATTGAACGTCTCCCTTGGTAAGTTATTCCAATCCCTAACTCCCCTTCCTATAAATAAATATTTGCTCCAGTTTGTCCTCTTGAATTCCAACTTTATCTTCATATTGTGATCTTTCCTACTTTTATAAACGCCACTCAAACTTATTCGTCTACTAATGTCATTCCGCGCCACCTCTCCGCTGACAGCTCGGAACATACCACTTAGTCGAGCAGCTCTTCTTTTTTCTCTCAGTTCTTCCCAACCCAAACTTTGCAACATTTTTATAACGCTATTGTCGGAAATCACCCAGAACAAATCGAGCTGCTTTTCTTTGGATTTTTTCCAATTCTTGAATCAGGTAATCCTGGTGAGGGTCCCATACACTGGAACCATACTCTAGTTGGGGTCTTACCAGAGACTTATATGCCCTCTCCTTTACATCCTTACTACAACCCCTAAACACCCTCATAACCATGTGCAGAGATATGTACCCTTTATTTACAATCTCATTTATGTGATTACCCCAATGAAGGTCTTTCCTTCTATGAATACCTAGATACTTACAATGATCCCCAACAGGAACTTTCACCCCATCAACGCAGTAATTAAAACTGAGAGGACTTTTTCTATTTGTGAAACTCACAACCTGACTTTTAACCCCGTTTATCAACATACCTTTGTCTGCTGTCCATCTCACAACATTATCGAGGTCACGTTGCAGTTGCTCAGAATCTTGTAAATTATTTATTACTGTATAGAGAATAACATCATCCGCAAAAAGCCTTACCTCCGATTCCACTCAGAACACTATAGACAATTATTATCATTATCGGCACCAAGCGGGCTGATAGTGGTTAGCTCTCGGCCCAGCCGCTTTTGTCTCCAGGAATGCCCTTGCAGGCCTCCGATTTTTATGTGTAGGCTGAGTGAATATCAATGCCGAATGGATCCCTAGAAACGGGCATCTGGGTATCAGATTTAACGAATTACTAACGGGGAATCGAGCACGTCTTTACCAGTTGGGCTGGGTAGTCCATATATTCTGAGTCAGTTTTAGGAAATATCAGTGTAGTGAAAACTGGAGCATAGTGTGAGTGGAATATTACTTGTAGTGAACAATCACCAGAGAGCGGTAACGATAGCATGTACAGTTCCCATTCAGAATTTCTGAGCTCAATATGTCATGCATTCAGCTTGACAAAATAAGCGTGTTACTTCACTAATAATACTTTGTAAATGACAAGGGCTATTAAATTTTAACAAATATAAATTACAATTTTTCTTCATAGAATGTAAAGCTTTTGCATTTCTGAAATGTTAAAATCAAGGTTTTGATAAATATCCCTCGTTTATTTCATGAAAATGCACGGTTTGGAACACCAAACCAAAATTCAGACCCCCTAGCCTTCTGAGGCATACTAGATGGCAAATTAAACCGTACCTCTCTTGGGCATCAATGGTTGAGTTTTAATGAAATTATTATTATTATTATTATTATTATTATTATTATTATTATTATTATTAATTATTTTATGAGAATATCGTACCAAAAAGTGTAACGATTGTAATTACATTCAGCTAATTTTGAAACACCAGAACAAAGTAGGCAGTGTTACTTTAGATGTAGCCTTATTAATTGCCTTACAAATAATTTCCCATTGCATGTTCTAATTTCTATACCCCACTGGTAAATGAAAGTATATGAATTGTAATTTTATGTATTTATTCAAAGATGTAAGATGTATCATGCTCACGTATCAGTATCTTTTTTTTTTTTTTTCTTTCAGAATTTTCTTTACATTCGCACCGACGAGGGGATAGGGAAGGGCTGGGAGATTGAAGGAAACGGCTATGGCTTTAATTAAGGTACAGCCCCAGCATGTGCCTGGTGTGAAAATGGGAAATCAATATCCTTATTGACATAAAAATTAATAATGGAAGTAATAGTATTAAGGATAATAGGCTCGGGGAACAATACGTGCATTGATATATGCTGACATCATAAAAGAAAATCATTCTCAACCTACGACACTTCCCCCTGTCTAGAAGACTTTTAGCAGATTAAAATTGAGGATTGAATGCTTTAAAGAATTAAACTGATATTCAGTACTGTTATATAACGGTAAATGGACTGCGTTGTTAGAGTACTTTCGACCACTTTCCACGTGGTCGTCCTCAGCAACCGAATTTCTTTATGTGTACCATTGTTCTGATGTCCGTGTATACATTTCCTTTGTCTAGTAAGTAGTTAACAATTGTCCGGCTCCATGGCTAAATGGTTAGCGTGCTGGCCTTTGATCACAGGGGCCCCGGGTTCGATTCTCGGGAGGTTCACGAATTTCTACCATCATTGGTTAATTCCGCTGGCGCGGCGGCTGGGTGTATGTGTCGTCTTCATAATAATTTCATCATCATCATCATCATGACGCGCAGGTTGCCTACGGGAGTCAAATCAAAAGACCTGCACCTGGCGAGCGGAAATCCTCGGAAACCTCCATGCAAAAAAGCGATAAGTCATTTCATTTCAGTTAGCAATTTCAGATTCTGTACCATCATTAATTGCTCTGTTTATGTACGTCATTTTGAAATTTCAATCGGTTTGTCCAATATTAAATTTGAGTCTTTCTCTAAGTCTGTAAACGCTACGTTGTACAAGTTTGAATCTTGTTCCTGAGTTGAAATCTCTTTTAAGGTTTCTATTCGTAGTTTAGAATGCCGTGTTACACATTAATTATCTGAACGTTTCGGCACTGTGTATTTAAAAATGTTAGTGTATGCAGTTTTGTTATGTAGGAGACTGCATGATGCTCGAAAGTTATAAAAGCTCATGCACCCACTTGTATAAAGATCACTACAATACAGATTTCTCACTCATTCACTTCACCGAATCCGAGTTTAATGATCACGAGGTCCCAGTATTCTCGAAATAACTATCTGCATCTCCAAGTAGATTTTTCCTCAGGTGATATGTTGAAACCTGCGATCAAAAAACTATGATGCAATTTTCACTTTACTGTCTACTTGTACTGTGTAATTCTAAAAGCGAATTTCGATGGCATGTTCTTGAATTGGTCCAGCCTCTTCAATTTCCACACCCATACCTGTCATTCAGCCCCGCTCTGTTGTTCTTAGGTTAGCCCTACATAACAATTTTCTGACATTCCTAGAGATAAATACAAATAATGCCGTGACTTCTACTAGTCCTATAGGACTCTCATATCATCCCATTACCGCGAGACTCCTGTTTCAATCCAAGTCGGTTATACTCACAATGTTAAATTAAAAACGATCCAACAGACCAGAGTTAAGATCCAGAAATCAAACCAGTTAAGAGGCAAACAGTGATGTCTCCTCTACATCATAAGTCTGACTCTGGAATTTAAGCATTACTGTATCAAATACTGGCTATCCGTGTTGGATTTGCATATTGCAGCCTTACACTGTGAGGTGTTCCCGAAATGGTTGCACTTTACAGCTGACCTCCGAACATACCGGCTTTGAGAGGTGTTCGAGTGGATGGTGAAGCAGGTAACGTAAATTGGTTTATAATAGGCTGCAGTTACTCGCAGCCTGTTCAAAATTTGTAATGCGAATGAATTCCATGCACTGGATCACGGTATCATTACGGCGCAGCAGCAAAGCAAGGGTATCAAGGTCGTAATTAGAAGACTCGTGTCAAGAATGAACAAGCGGCAGCAGAAAGTGTTCGGCAGAATACCTAAAGAAGTAAAACAGAATTCGAAAGTGCAGATGAGTTACTGATACATGAGCGTTTCCTCATTAGTCGGATGAGCCAAACTTTTATAAATTACTGCAGCTTCTTTTAAATGGGAGATTCTGTTTCTCGGATGGAGACCTCACGAACACAAGTAAGAATTTTAGTCACGTTACCTACTTTAGATATCTCAGTACGAATCGTGTCTCGTAACTGACAGAGAAGACGTCCTTTCAATTCGCTTTACGTTGCACTGACACAGATAAGTCTTATGGCGATGATGGCACGGGGAAGGCTAGGAGTGGGAAAGAAGCGGCCATGTCCTCAATTAAGGTACAGCCTAGTGTGACAATGGGAAACCACGGAAAACCATCTTCAGGGCTGCCGACAGTAGGGTTCGAACCCACAATCTCCCGGATAAAAGCTCACATCTGTGGGTCCCTAACCCAAGAGAATATTTGTAACTCTATGAGATAATTAACATTTCCATTATAATAGTAGTAGTTCTCAGGAAATCAGCTTATTGAAAGGAGAGTTCCTTAAGAAAAAAGGCTGTGAAAAAATAAATTTTGATGCAATTCCCGTAAAATATTATTATTATTATTATTATTATTATTATTATTATTATTATTATTAAAAGTTAATATCAATTTTTCCGAAAAAAGAATTCAGTCACTATTGCACAGTAGTTCGACCAAAATGCCTCTACGCTGCGAATATACTAGCCAAATTGAAGTTTGAAGAGTGGGAAAAAATCTCAACACTCCGTATTATTGTCATTACTACTATTATTATTATTACCATTTTAAAGACCGCTGGAGACTCATTCGGCGTCGTCCCAGCCTTAGGGATCGTTTTGTATAGGTCCACTTTCGCTTGTTTATCAGAGACCAATCGAAATATCAAAGTTGGTATGTGGACACCCTAAATGGTACCACGTCAGGAGGACTCTTTAGTAGTAGTAGTAGTGGTAGTAGTAGTAGTAGTAGTAGTAGTAGTCGTAGAACAGGGTGCTGCAAAAGTAACTTTGCACCTCATACGTGATTAAATTCTCTCCGTTATTTAATTTGCCATTAACCTTATGTTTCTAGTTGGTGATACGTAATATCATCAGCGAGAATAGGAGGAAATAGTAAAGTCACATCAGTAACAAAGATAATTTTTAAAAACATACTTATAATTGTTCCATTGAATTTCACTAAATATAAGTCTACTGTTCACAGTAATAGTTTTTAAACAAAAATAAAACAAATCTACGTCATATGAAATAAAATATTCTACGTTACACTGGCGAAAGTGTTCGCGTATTCGTTTCGAAATACTCACACTGGTTTATCATAGTATTACAGCAATTCGATCCCTACTCTGACATGCTGTTTTAAATGAGCAGAGTGCACACTTAAGGCAGAAGCTCACTTAGTAGTAGTAGTATGGCCAGGTTTGGAATAACAATTTAGGCCTATTCCAAACTATAACACCACAATTCACTAAATAACTCAACATTCAACCCTGAAAAGAGCCGTTTCTTAAGAAAAGCTTCTTCCTCTTCACTTTTATTAAATTCTACATTAATTTTATTCCAAATTAGCGGTGAAGAGGGGGTTTCCCCTCTGGCTTGGAGGAAAAATTTGCCTCCAAGTTACATAGATTTTTCCACCGCCAATGTAGTGAATTAAGATTTTCCGACTCATCGGAAAACAGATTAGTGATAGGGCATAGATTTTGCCCTGAGAGTCTCCACTATTCGACCCCCTCCCTGCTGAAAAAAGACAGAGTGTTCACGGATCACGGCTGTCTGTGGCTTTGATCATTCCAGCTCTGGAACTTTGGACTGTTAATATCGGCATCGTAGTCCTGTTCGTTAAAAGCGAGAAAATGTGTGGTTTTTCAATTGATCGAGTATTTCATATTGAGGCATTGCATTTAATCGCGCCATTCCTACTGAGGTCACTGTAATGACGTGGTATGTTCATTTCAGTTGGGAAAACCACTAAGCCAGTCTTTCTGAGGATTTAAAAGTGCAGGCGGAGAGTGAGTGTCTACCATTTTAATAAAAACTCCCCAACCTGATTGTGACTGATGGTAGGCAAGCAGGCCTGTCATTACAATGAAAATTCCCTAACTCAATCTTCATATGAGAAAAGATGTTTGCTGACTTCCCCGTAATTTTCGAAAGATTCAGAAATTAATACCTTTCCTTTGCGTGAATGTTTTCTTCTGTTTTCAATAAGCAGTAAAGGAGAGAGATTTTTGAATATATTTTCAGCTTGCAAGCTGGTTACGTCTTCAAGCTTATTCAGGAAATGTACATGAGCGCTAATGAACCAAGGCATGTGAACAGAAATTACGTTTGCTTTCAAGCTCACTAAGGAATTGAGAATAACTACGTACCGGTAAATCTAGAGAAATCTAGGGGCTGGAATATTTGAGCACCATGAACTCAATACAAGGTTCTGTTAGGTTGATAACGATATTTCCTTCCTTTTCAACTGATTCTCACTATGTTAGAAACCTATCATAGAAAGGAGATGATAATAAATTCTTACCCTCGATAACGTTGCAACTTTTGTTACCATTGTCGTATCACTGCGGTATTTGTCTATGTCTGCTACGTCTTTTTCAATTCCTTGTAGATAGCCTTCTGAAGAGATGTTTGTAGAAGAGATGGAGTAGGTTCACTTTTCGGAGAAGTCCTTGCAGAATTCCCTTGCTTGTTCATCATCATACACAAAAAGGCTAAGCCTTGTCGCTGCAACATTCTCCTCTCAATCCTGCTGTTCTCTTCACTTTCTTGTAGGTTTTACATCCCATCAAGTATCTCATATGTCTTCCTCTTCCTTTCTTTCCTCGTATTTTCCTTCAAAGACGTTTACTTGGAAGTCATCATGTCTCAGGATATGACCCACAATTTTATCTTCCTTCTTTTTATTCCCTTTATCAGTCTCCGTTGTTCATTGATTTCCTTTAGAACCTCGATTCGTCTTTATTTCGGTCCAGCATGTCCTCTCCATTTTCCACCAAATCCACATTTCAGTTTCTTCCTGTGAATCTCTTTCCTTTTTTGCAATACTCCAGCTCTCACAACCGTCAAGTAGTACACTCCAGGCAAAGGATTTTACAAATACCTTCCTTCTTGGGTATTTGTTAAAAGACTCCTTTTATTTTGAAAGGCCTGTCTAGCAAGAGCTAAAGAGCTTGTTAGACTTCTTAATTAAATTCTACAGAGTGAACCGAAATTCGCGCACTCGGGCGTCGCAGCTCAACTCCTCACATGCCAGCAAATATTTAAAAAAAATGTCTGTCACTAAAGTTCGTCATGCGAGTATATCCGGCAGGAAAAGGACGTTGATGAGTGGCAATCTGGCAACATTGTGTCCACATGTAGGGTAACTACCTCTGTCAGCACATATTAGTCATGCTGTACAGTTGGTGCACTGGATAGAGTTTTGGGTTAGCATGCAGGAGGTCGAAGGGTCGATCCTCGGTTGAGGCGCATATTTTTTTATTTCGTAAATGTAGTCCAGGTGGTATGGTATCTGGCATCTTAATCGTCAACAGCACACTAACACGCAGTTACCTACACATGGCAGATGCCGCCCACCCTCATCGGAGGATCTGCCTTACAAGGGCTGCACCCGGCTAGAAATAGCCACACGAAATTAATTATCGTCAACAGCGAATGAATTCACGCCCACGACGTGGAAAGGGCGTCTTTTAAAGCTGACCAATGAAAACGATTGTTAGTCCATTTCTAGGAACGTAGTATGTAAGTGTAAGTGGTTTCTAGAGGACTCGCTGCAGGCACAGTGACAAAGGATACATAGATACAGATTGCGCATGCGTACAACAGTTCATTCTGTAGTTCAAACCTCGTTCTAATCCTTGAAAGGAATTGATGGTGTTACTGAATGAAGGGCATTTGGACTAATCTAAAATAATATGTTCATGTGCTAACGTGCTCGTGAAAAGGAGTCGCCACTGAGTAATAGTTTGTACCGAACTGTCACTTCTAATAAGGGAGAGATCGTTATAGCCACTGGCAAACTGAATTATATCAAGTAAGTTCGTAACAAAAGGAAGGTCCTTATAACTACAAGAAGTCTGCACCTGGCCCTTGAGAATGTACGTAAATTGTCCTAATGATCCGGGAAGCACATAAAACGAGGTGCGTTAAACATACAGGTCCATTTCCACAATTTATTCAGTCTTTATTTTGGTGATATGATCGCCTGAACGTTTCCAGTATCAATATTTTACTTCATCACATGTTTTGAGCAGGTGCAGTATTTCGACAGTTCAAGAGACATTATGAATTGCGGGACACAAGAGCAGCAGCACATAAACCGTTCACCACAATCAACGAGAAGGTTGACACCAATATTTATCTTGTCTAGAACTGCCTCTCCAGTCTGCCACCTTTCGGAAGTAATCACCTGCTAATACTGACCACAGGCCTACTAAACCAGAATTGTTACCGGGCGAGTTGGCCGTGCGCGTAAAGGCGTGTGGCTGTGAGCTTGCATCCGGGAGATAGTAGGTTCGAATCCCACTATCGGCAGCCCTGGTTTACCGTGGTTTCCCATTTTCACACTAGGCAAATTCTGGGGCTGAACCTTAATTAAGGCCACGGCCGCTTCCTTCTAACTCCTAGGCCTTTCCCATCCCATCGTAGTCATAAGACCTATCTGTGTCGGTGCAACGTAAAGCCCCTAGCAAGAAAAAGCAGAATTCACTACACGCATGAATAAAAGTGTTGATTTCACATTGCTTATTTTACAATCCTTTTCAGTTGAATGATAATGGTCAAAGGTGTTCTTAGTTTAGTTGTTTATTTTTGTCAGTTTTCTTTTTGTTCTCGCAATGAAAACACGATTAGAAATCATAATATGATTAATTTATTGTAGCAAATTTAGGGATATATTCTCCTTTATACCCTTTATAAATTTGTATAATCTATATATATATATATATATATATATATATATATATATATATATATATATATATATAATAAGAGTTTTGTCTGTACATTGCTCAGAATTTGAAAAGAATGGTATTTCTGTATCGGTCATGTACACAGTAACAAGAAAATGCATTTTTTTTACTTTTCCGTAATGTCTGTCTGTCTATCTGTCTGTCTGTCTGTCTGTCTGTCTGTCTGTCTGTCTGTCTGTCTGTCTGTCTGTCTGTCTGTCTGTCTGTCTGTCTGTCTGTCTGTCTGTCTGTCCACTCATCAATAGAAAACGGCTGAAGATAATTTAATGAAAATTGCTATGTAATGTAGGGTGATGAACCACTGCAATCTAGGCTACGTTGAGTGAAATGGTAGTTTAGGGGAAGGCCTGAAATGTAATTTTCAAATAAGTTATTTATGTTATTAGTGGTCGTAGCGATAAATACTACATAACTAACATAACTTTAGTTATGTCGTAAGTTAGTAGTAGTTATGTAAGAAGTTATTAATTTTCCGATCACTTACGTCTTATACATTGTTACCGTACCGCATATAATCAGAGATACAGTATACATGAATGTGGATTTTTGTTACCAAGTCCATATCAGCGCCGAGTCACGAGAAAATGGGTAAACAGAATTTAGTGAAAATCGGTATGTAAAGTCTGAGAATAAGGAACTACAGTCTACGATATAAATAATTTTGTAAGACACCCTAATATCACAGAGTCGAAAGAAAACTAATGTGAAGGCCTGCAATATAGAAAGCTCAAACGTTATCAACAATAACAATACATTGACCATTGTTTGTTGTGTGTGCTTTTTGTCTTCGGTTTCCTCTCACCCCCGATAGATAGGATTACTGCAGCGTACCGAGGTTTTTTTTAATTTGCTTGACGTCGTACCGACACAGGTAGGTCTTATGGGGACGATGGGATAGGAAATGAATAGTGGTGTGAAGGATGCGGCCTTGGTTTTAAGGTACAGCCTGGTGTGACTGGTGTGAAAATGGGAAACCACGAAATACCATCTTCAGGGTTGCCGGCAGTGAGGTTCGAATCCACTATCTCCCGGATGCAAGCTCACAGCGGCGCGCCCCTAACCACACGGGCAACTCGCCTGGTCGTACCGACTGTAACAGTCTGCCTGTATATTGGCGGGAAGTAGCTGGGGAGTAAGATAACTTACTTCTTTAGCATGCCATTCCTCCGGTTCATACATTTTCTGATATATCTGGTACGTAAGACGCTGGTTTATCATAGTATTCGAGCTATTCAATCCCTACTCTGAGGCACTGATTGGAATGAGTAGTGTGCATATTTAACGGAATAATGACAGAGGAGTGTTCACGGCAGTCTGCGACCTGGTTATTCCAGCTCTGGAACTTTGGACTCTTAGATCGGCACTGTAGTACTCTTCGTTGAAAGTGAGAAAGTGTGCGGTTTTTCATTTGATCGAGTATTTTATATGATAATATTGCTTTCAATCGCTACATTCCTACTGACGTTTTTGTAATGACCTATGTTGAATTCAGTTAGGAAAACCACCAAGTCAGTCTTTCTGAGAATCCCGTAACAAAGCACGGGTACATCAGCTAGTGTACATATAAAATAACGTGTCCTGACTGAATGATTTATCATCGCCGAGTCAAAACTACTGGACATGAAGAAATGAAATTTTGAAGATACATTTATATTACAATGTATTATAATGTAGGTGCTCATCAAGGGAGGATATTTGGATTATTATTATTATTATTATTATTATTATTATTATTATTATTATTATTATTATTATCTTATGGCATTTACAAGCATAATGTGCATAAATATACAATGAAGATATAACTTAAAATACAGAAATAATTAAACTAGAATGTCCAGCTTCGACAACCAGTCCACTGCACTTGGTGTCAATTCATGCAGAGCCCGCGAACCGCCTGTTCTGAAACGGTTGAGTTTTGACCACTCATGTCGAGGAAGATCGAAATCTGGCACTTTCTTCGTAGGGTCTTTAATCAGAAACGCGTTGGTGGGCGGGCATCGTTGCCACTACTGTTACACTAAATTTTTCATGGTAGTGTAGATCAGTCCAGTGTGGATACCGGGATTTTAACCTCATCACAGATGGATCTCGTAAGGCATTGAGCAAGAGTGAGTTCTTGTGTGGTAAGGTCTTCTTGAGCAACTGCACTTCTGCTGCTTTTCCCCTCAGATCTGGAGGAGGAATGTTTGCTAAAACAGTAGGAGTGGACCTCACAGTACCGTAACAACTCTCATGGTTTCATTGAGTTGTACGTCAATCTTGCTCGAATGTATGCAGTTTTCCCCACACAGGAGCGCAGTACTCACCAGCCGAGTATGCTAGAGAAAGTGAAGCAGTGTGAAGAATGTTTGCATCTGCACCCCAGTTGCTGCCCGCTAGTTTATGCAGCAAATTTACTCTTGTACTCGGCTTCTTTGACAGATTCAGGCAATGTTGTTTGAACGACAAGGATCGATCCAGTATGACACCCAGATAATTTTGGAAAGAAGTTGTGGAAGACTTCTGTTCCGTTAAAAGCCGTCGTTAAGGAGGTGAAAAGGCGATGATTTTATAAATGGGCGTATCTATATCCCAAAAACTTAACTGTTTAAAGACGTGAAAACTGGTAGTTTGAATGTTTTTTAAAAATAAGGAAACGATTTTTTCCGGAAAATCCTCTAACGGGGAGGGGGCTGGAAAAAGGGGGAAAAGGGGTTGAATACCTTTTATGAGGACACTTAAGTTTCAGAAACTGAAGGTGTTACACTCATGAAAATTGGCATTTGGAATCTCCCTTAAAAATAAAGAAACACGTATTTTTTGTTTCTGGAAAATCTACTTAAGAGGGAGTAAACAGGAGTGAAAAATGGGAAGAATTTTTTTAAATGAGTATATCTACAATATATCTCAAAAAACATAACATGTTACAGACGTGGAAACTGGTATTTGGAATCTCCTTTATAAATAAAGACGCACGTATTTTGTGACAGGGCATGGGATGGGGGAAGTCAACTTAAGGGAGTGTAAAAGTAGTTGAATTATTTTTATTAAGATACAAATAAGAAGTGGACTTAACACAATAGACCTCTAAGGTGGTTTTGACTAGCAGGGAGTGAGGAATGATGACAAAAATACTCATTTATATGAAACCGTTCGAATTATGAAGTTAAAATTTCAAATGAAATACCGGTACTAGGCGTTAAATAACAGAAGGTTTGAAACAAATTTAACCACCCAGAGATTTAAATAGGGGTTAAGATCCGCAAACAAAGGTATTCATTCCTTCCTCCGAAACGGGTTAATGTTTGAAGACAAAATTCCAAATAGCGGTATATATTTTAAATCCTATGTGTGAAATAGGAAACATGTTTTAAGATTCCACCCCTAAAGTGTTAAATGAGGTTAGCTCCGTAAACAAAATTATTCATCTCTCCAAAACCGTTTGACATACAAATTTGTAATTTTACGAGAAGGGTTTTCTTTTATGCCCTAGGTGTAAAATATCGTATACTTAAAAATATTTCTCCCCTAAGGGGCTTAGGAGGTGGTTGACACTCAAAAACACAATATCCATTTTTCCTAAACCGTTTCAGGCATGAACTTTTTTTAAGGGTGGTCCTCTATACCCTAGATGTTAATAAATATTTAAAAACATTCATCCCTTAATAAAATATTCATTCCTCCATTTACTGTTCGACGTACAAAATCAAAATTTCACAGATTGATCCCCTTTACATCCTAGAAGTTAAATAATATAGGTTTTTAAAACATTCAAATTCTTCTGTCTGGGGTTCAAATGTGTATTAGATCAGAAAATAAATGATCATTCAACCAAAAAACGTTTGACGTATGAACTGAGGGCGTATTCTACAGGCTCAACTGGCAGTGGACTCTCCAAAATATAAAACATTGACTAATAACTTTCAGTTTAAAGCCGAAGAGAATCGCGGGTTGCTACTAGTAACAACTGGCGCAGTAATAGCAATAATAACAATAATAACAACAATAATAATAAATAAATGACATAATACCATGTATAAAATACATAACCTACAGTAGTAGAACAACAGTTTAAGAATTCTTTCATTACAGTTCCATTTCAGAAACATTCATAAACGTTATATTCCAGAAGGGCAACTGTTTACATGTAGATGAAGCACTCCTTTTGACCTAGGTATGGTGGCAATTAAATTACCTATCATTAGAAGTTTTTGAAGTTCAAGATTTTTCCACCGCATAGCAGAAGTACTAACAATGAAAAATTATGTTCTAATATGAGTTTGAATTGTAATGAAGAACCAAGTAAGCAACACTATTTCCACTAATATTCGCCTAATAAAGGAGTGAAGGAACGGCAGCATGATGAGGCTATTGCAGCAATCGCGCTAAGGAACATCGGAACTATGCCAAGACGCATTGACGATATTTTCAACGTAAAGCGATTCAGAAATAAATGTACTGGATTTAAATACTTGAAATACTGGGGTTGGGGACGGGGAATACTGTAAAAACTATGTAGGCTATAAAGTGAACCAAAGCCAAACCCCATGGCACTACAGCCCTTGAAGGGCCTTGGCCTACCAAGCGACCACTGCTCAGTCCGAAGGTCTACAGTTTGCGAGGTGTCGTGTGTCAGCACGAGTCCTCTCGGCCGTTATTCTTGGCTTTCTAGACCGGGACCGCTATCTCACCCTCAGATAGCTCCTCAATTCTAATAACGTAGGCTGAGTGGACCTCGAACCAGCCTTCAGGTCAGGTAAAAATCCCTGACCTGGCCGTAAATCGAACCCGGGACATCGGATAAGAGGCAGACACGCTACCCCTACACCACTGGGCCGGCATAAACTGAAATAAAATCATAAAGTAATTTTTCAATAATTCCTCATTTTTGTCTACTCACTATACATTATACATAAGCAGATTTCTTCTTCTTCTTCTTCTTCTTCTTCTTCTTCTTCTTCTTCTTCTTCTGCTTCCTGGCCTTTAGGGTCGAAACTTGACAAGGATTAGGCTCAGTTTTACAGCCGGGTGCAATCTTATGTGGAGGGTTGTATTCACTATTGCGTGTTTCTATGGTGGTTAATAGTACGGTGTGTTGTGTATAAATGAAGAAAAGTGCATTTAGGTGATCACACACAGCCAGCCGAGCTGAGTGGCGCTGGCCTTCTGACCCCAACTTGGCAGGTTCGATCCTGGTTCAGTCCGGTGGTATTTGAATGTGCTCAAATACGTCAGCCTCATGTCTGTGTATTTACCGGCACGTAAAAGAACTCCTGCGGGACAAACTTCCGGCACCTCGGCGTCTCCGAAAACCGTAGAAAAGTAGTTAGTAGGACGTAAAAATAATTATTATTATAAATACCCAGTCCTCGAACCAGGAGAATTAACCATACGCTGTTAAAATCCTCGGACTGGCTGAAAATCTAACTCAGAGCCTTTTGAACCGAAGACCAGTACGCAGCCATGGAGCTCAACATCATACACACGCAGACCAACATGGAACAATATTGCCTAATATTAGAGTCACAATACAAGTAATCAATCCAGAGGCTGGCTGGATCCTCGTGATGCACCATCGAAAGTTATTCGGTTATATGACTGTGTTATCATGAGTCCTGCAATGCATAATGAGGAGTGAGATAGTTTGCCATTGCTTTCCTCGCTGGGGCAAGGAGTGTTACTGCAGTACGTCCGGCCCTATGAGTAGTACCTTTCAAAACGTCCAGGCACACTATTTGCGCCCCGAATGCCATTACTCAGTGCTATCCATACCGCAACAGCTTCCATACAAAAGGTTAAGCCTTGCCCCATGCAGCCATAATTTCCTTTCCTCAACAGTTCATTCCACGTCCAAATGACAAGAACATTCCATATCATTGACCATACTTATTACATTAGTAGTTCTTTGTCGTTCTTGTTTACTTCCCTAAGATCTTGCCTTCAAAATGTTCTGTAAAATAGCGTTATTACAGGAAATGAATTTCATTTTAGGCCCGTCTTGTCTCTATTATAAACTTTAAGTTAATAAAAAATTCCACCCTTACGATATACTATTAGATGTCTTAATCTTCAAGTCAACATGAAATACGCTAATTCAGGACGCGTTTCGTCCACGTTGTGGACATCTTCAGCTGATATACAAAAGGCAATAAGCATGTTATTAACACAATAAAATATGATTCGGTTGTCGAATACGTCAAGTAAAACGCGACATTCTTAAAAGAAAATGTCGAAATGAGAATGTTTAAAACTGTAAAAACCGGTGATGATGGCACTACTTCTAAAGCTAGAAGTTGTTGGCATGAGTTTTGTTAGTACACAAAAATGTTTTTGTTGAAATAGTGGTTGTTGAACATAACTCCTGATGTGTTGGATTCGAAGATCAGTGAAATTCCTTTGGGTGATAAATAGGAGGAACTTTTGTTTAAAAACACATATACCAACTGTCAGGTATGGGCCTAAAATGCAAATGAGAATCAATAAGTTATCTTTAAATGTGGACGTGTGTAGAAATACCTATATGACAAAGGTGCGTCTTAATATTAAAGAGTATCATGGCTAAGGAATTAATTAAGTAGCTGTCTTTCCTCTCCTATTTCTTGCAGAACCATCTCATTGCTCTTCCTGTCATTCAAGCTAGATTTAGTAATTATCTTCCAAAACGACATATGCGCTTCCTCGAGACTGTTTGGCTAACGTTCGGGTTTCACATCCGTATGTCAAAACACTCCCTACAAAGATTTTTAGAAGTCTCTTCTTAGTGTGGACGTTGATGTTCTAGTCCAGCGGAAGATTCTTTTTTTATTCTGGAACGCGTTCTTGGCCAATGCTATTCTTCCCTTTATTTCGTTTAGACATCTATTATTTTCCTCCACATTGTTACCGAGACAGCAAAACTCAGGTGCTTTCTCGAGTCACTGTCTGCCTGTTCGTAGACGAGGATAATCCCAAAAAAAGGCCTCCTATTTTTTTATGAGTACGAGGAACCGTTTATTTCTATATTATTTACATTATTTTACATAATACATACATGAATACATACATACATACAAACATACATACATACATACATACATACATACATACATACATACATACATACATACATACATACATACATTACATGCATTATCATTATGCCTTTCAGCGTTCAGTCAGCAAGCCTCTGTGAATTTCCTAAATGTCGCCAAAATCCTCGTTTTGCAACTAGTGCTGTGGTCTCATTTAGTTCTATACCTCTTATCTGTAAATAGTTAGAAACTGAGTCTAACCATCGTAGCCTTGGTCTACCTCTACTTCTCTTACCCTCCATAACAGAGTCCATTATTCTCCTAGGTAACCAATCCTTCTCCATTCGCCTCACATGACCCCGCCACCGAAGCTGGTTTATGCGTACAGCTTCATCCATCGAGTTCATTCCTAAATTAGCCTTTATCTCCTCATTCCGAGTACCCTCCTGCCATTGTTCCCATCTGTCTGTACCAGCAATCATTCTTGCTACTTTCATGTCTGTTACTTCTAACTTATGAATAAAATATCCTGAGCCCACCCAGCTTTCACTCCCGTGAAGCAATGTTGGTCTGAAAACAAACCGATGTAAAGATAGTTTCGCCTGGGAGCTGACTTCCTTCTTACAGAATACTGTTGATCGCAACTACGAGCTCACTGCATTAGCTTTATGACACCTTGATTCAATCTCACTTACTATATTACCATCTGGGAGAACACACAACCTAAATACCTGAAATTATTGACCTGTTCTAGCTTTGTATCACCAATCTGACATTCAATTTTGTTGAATTTCTTACCTACTGACATCAATTTAGTCTTCGAGAGGCTAATTTTCATACCATACTCATTGCACCTATTTTCAAGTTCCAAGATATTATACTGCAGGCTTTCGGCACAATCTGCCATTAAGACCAAGTCGTCAGCATAGGCCAGACTGCTTACTACATTTCCACCTAACTGAATCCCTCCCTGACATTTTATACCCTTCAGCAGATGATCCATGTAAACTACGAATAAGAAAGGTGAAATATTACAGCCTTGTCTAACCCCTGTAAGTACCCTGAACCAAGAACTCATTCTAACATCAATTCTCACTGAAGCCCAATTGTCAACATAAATGCCTTTGATTGATTTTAATAATCTAACTTTAATTCCATAGTCCCCCAGTATAGCGAACATCTCTTCCCTCGGTACCCTGTCATATACTTTCTCTAGATCTACGAAACATAAACACAACTGCCTATTCTTCTCGTAGCATTTTTCAATTAGCAGGCGCATACCGAAAATCTGATCCTCACAGCCTCTCTGTGGTCTGAAACCACTCTGGTTTTCATCCAACTTCCTCTCAACCAGTGATCGCACCCTCCCTTCCAAGATGCCAGTGAATACTTTGCTTGGTATACTAATCAATGAGATACCTCGATAGCTGTTGCAATCCTTCCTGTTCCCTTGCTTATAGATAGGTGCGATTACTGCTCTTGTCCAATCTGAAGGTACCTTACCAACACTCCATGCTAATTTTACTACTCTATGAAGCCATTTCATACCTGCCTTCCCACTAAACTTCACAATTTCAGGTCTAAATTTATATATTTCTGCTGCTTTATGACAATGGAGTTTATTTACCATCCTTTCCACTTCCTCAAGCGTAATTTCACAAACATCATTTTCCTCCTACCCATGAGCTTGGCTGTTCGCAACACTAGGATGATTTCCTTTTACATTGAGAAGATGTTCAAAACATTCCCTCCACCTCTCCACTGATTCCCTGGGATCTATCATGAGTTCTCCTGAATTACTTCAAACACTGTTCATTTCTTTTCTCTCTCCATTCCTAACATTCTTTAATACTGTCCAGAAAGGTTTCCCTCCTGCTTGTCCCAGCCTTTCCAGGTTATTACCAAAATCTTCCCATGACTTCTTTTTGGATTCATCAACTATTTGTTTCGCTCTGTTTCTTTCATCTACGTACCAATCCCTGTCTGCCTTGGTCCTTGCTTGGAGCCATTTCTAATAAGCCTTCTTTTAACGTTTACAAGTTGCTTTCACTTCATCATTCCACCAAGATGTTCGCCTTTTCCCATCTTTACACACAGTTGTTCCTAGACATTCCCTTGCTGTTCCTACTACAGCATTCCTGTATGCCACCCATTCACTTTCTATACCCTGAACCTGCTTACTGTCTACTGTTCGAAACTTCTCACTAATCATATCCATGTACTTCTGTCTAATTTCCCCGTCCTGGAGATTTTCTACCCTTATTCGCCTGCAGACAGATTTCACTTTCTCTACTCTAGGCCTAGAGATACCTAGTATACTACAGATCAGATAGTGGTCTGTATCATCGAAAAATTCCCGGAAAACAGATTTCCTGAATTCGAAGTCGGTTAAGATATAGTCTATTATTGATCTGGTACCCCTTGCCTCCCATGTGTAGCGGTGAATAGCCTTATGCTTGAAGAATGTATTCGTAACTGCTAAACCTATACTAGCACAGAAGCCCAGCAAACGCTTCCCATTCCCATTAGCTTCCATATCTTCCCCACATTTACCAAACATCCTTTCGTATCCTTCAGTTCTGTTCCCAACTCTCGCATTGAAATCGCCCATTAGCCCTATTCTATCCTTGCTGTTGACCCTGACCACGATGTCACTCAATGCTTCATAAAACTTGTCAACTTCATCGTCATCTGCACCCTCACATGGTGAATACACGGACACAATTCTAGTCCTAATTCCTCCAACTGAAAAATCTACCCACATCATTCGCTCATTTACGTGCCTAACAGAAACTATGTTGCGTGCAATGGTATTCCTGATAAAGAGCCCTACCCCAGACTCTGCCCTTCCCTTTCTAACACCCGTCAAGTACACTTTATAATATCCTATCTCTTCCTCGTTATCTCCCCTTACCCGAATATCACTTACTCCTAGCACATCCAGATGCATCCTCTTTGCTGACTCAGCCAGTTCTACTTTCTTTCTTCCATAAGCCCCATTGATACTGATAGCTCCCCATCGAATTCCGTTCCGTTCGCCAAGTTGTTTCCAAGGAGTCCCTCACCTGTCAAATGGGAGAGGCCTCCGTTACTTCCATAGGTCCGAGGCGTGCTTAAAATGTTCTGGGCTCGGTAAATTCATGAAGCAGGATGCTACCCTACTTGCACATAGTCCAAGTGAGGATCTCTCCTCTAACGGGTTATGGACCACCGGTGAATTGTATAGTCCTAGCCGCCTGAGCACAAGGAGGGCCATGACTCATAATATGTCCGAGATGCCCACTCCCATTCCATAGCAACTGGTATCCCGACTCTCAGGACCACTTACTAGGCCAGTCAGCTGTTGCCCACGGTTCACGAACTAGGACGTGACTACAGTAACCCACACCATGAACCATTACATTATTTTAACGGTTGAATATTTATCTCTTTGTTTTGTTATCACCATTTCGGTCGATGCCCTTTTGTAGACGCTGTGACAGTTTTTGTATGTCCATGTCATACCAGCTCGCCGCCGTGCCGTTGAGGAAGCGTCGAACCTTATCGTTCACCTCGTCGGCGGTGTTTGTTTGAATTTTCGCAACTTGGACAAAGAGGGATACCGCCACTTGCGTGATTGTTGTTCGTTCTTCGCCAACATGCAGTCGAAAAGGACAACATTTTGGACTCGATTGTCACAGGTGACGAAACCTGGGCATTCCACTCACATCTGAAACCACACAACAATCATGCGAGTGGCGGAATCCCTCTTCGCACAAGCCGCGGCAATTCAAACACCGATAACGAGTTATGGTTCAGCGCTTCCTCAACGTGGTTTGGTTTGTCCTGCATCAAGGGACAGACGTAAAAATACTGGATTCATCAATAAATAGCAACAAGCTATATACATGGATAAATGGTAGTAATGCTAAAGTAACAATCTAACAGAAGTAAATTTACTACTTGAAAGAACGTAACGATAGGTACTCGTGGGAAATATTAAAATATCGCCCTCAGTATAGAGGAAGAAAAATAAAAAGACGGAATTGATGGCCAAGAGGGAGGAGGAGTAGAAACAACTTTGAGGTGACAATTAAAAGAGGATTCATCCACGTTTTACAAGCACCTCGACAAGTTAAAATGTAGAGCGGCTAGACATACGTCCGACGTCTACTGACAGGAGATTTCGTTTTCGAGCTGGGGTAACGGTGAATTTTAATGTAGGTGCTGCTCACATTTCAAACACAATTCAAGCCTAGATTGTTCTCAATTATCAACACGATTTAATGTGCCGATTATTATTAAAAATTGATGGAAGGAAAGACGTCTGAGGTTACAGAAGGTAGACTAAAACAGTTTCCTTGCTTTTCATTATTAGTGTTGGTTCCAAAGTTAAAAATTATACGAACAATTCATTTCAATGCAATGCATTTCACTTTACTTCATTTAATTACTGGCGGATGGCAGTGGAATTTAGTTGACTCAATATATCTTATTCATACGCTGAATGTAACACATAATTAAGTAGAGAGAATGACTGCCAGTACGGACAGACAGTAGCAATGGCCAAGAGGACACATTGAATGCAGAAGTGAAAGCTAAAACAGAAATGAACTTGGTTAATGAAGCTGTGCGTACGAACTACGAAACCATATGACGTGAATGGATGAAGATAGGCCACCCAGGAGAATAATAGACCTTCTGTAGAGTGTAAGGGAAGCAGTGGGAGATACACTCAGTATCTAACGACTTCAAGATAAGAAGTATAGAACCAGAAGAGGTCACAATGTTAGTTGCAAACATAAATCGTGAAAATGTACAGTTTATTCACTGAAACTTGCAGGCAAGGCTGAAAGGCATTGCAGTGTATAATGAAGATGTATGTATGTATGTATGTATGTATGTATGTATGTATGTATGTATGTATGACATCTTGACAGAGGCTAGAGTGTCGAATGGACTCTTTCCATTCATAAATATTCGATATCATGTGCCGCGTTTGAACCCGTGATCTTGGGTAATGGAAGCCAACACTTTGTCCTGATCTCCAGAGGGAGCTTACGTTAAATTTCATGTTCAGACTATGATATTTCACAGAAATTGGTGTCGCCGATACTACAGCAATGCTTCGTAGCTCCTACAAGTAAACTAGTTCCTAGCAACCGGCATTCATTAATATTCAGCATGATGCTTGCCTCGTCTCTTACAGTACTTACTTCGATCCTCATTACCGATAATAACAACTTTTCACGTGTGAGAATATTTTGCACATACTGTATACTTCCGCTGTGAGAAAAAAAAATTGTAAATAAGTGAAAATTATGTTCTGGATAGGTTACCATAATGCAGATAAATATAATTGAGCTATAAAAATCAGTAGTCAATTATTTCTCATTACTTCACGTGAAAATAAAGAGGAAATGCAGATGTAGAACAGAAACTTCAGAAAAACGCCTTAATAATAATGTTATTGGCTTTACATCCCACTAACTACGTCTTCCGTTTTCCGAGACGCCGAGCTGCCGGAATTTTGTTCCGCAGGAGTTCTTTTACGTACCAGTAAATGTACCGACACGAGGCTGACGTATTTGAGCACTTTCAAATACTAACGAACTGAGACAGGATCGAACCTGCCAAGTTGGGGCCAGAAGGGCAGCGTCTCATCTAAGCCCAGCAGTAACGATTTTCTTAAAAGTTGAAACATACAGACATACGTTACAATAACTTGTTTCTCTTTTACATTTTATATTGCCTCAAAAATCGTTTGTTCCGTACAGACACTTAAGCAATATAGCCGGAAGGGTAGGACTGAGGATCGCCTACAACAAGACAAAGATATTGAATACCACTGAGGATTGGACAACACCGGAAGGCACCGTGCAAAAGGTGGTCAAATTCAAGTACCTAGGAGAATTTATAACAGGAAGGAATAGGAGCAATGAGGGAATAACAGAGAGGATAAAGAAGATGCGATCAGCCTTCTGTATGACCAGATATATATACAATAAAAAGAATATATCTACAGACGCAAAGATTAGACATTACAAGGCAACGGTGAGAAATGCTGTATTATATGCTGCTGAGACAATAGCACTAGGAAGAAATGGTGCGGAACAACTAGAGAAAGAGGAGAGAAAAATATTGAGAAAAATACTAGGCCCTAAGAGAGGAGGTGAGAGATGGATGAGGAGACCCAGGGAATAACTATACCGGAACATGAGGACAATCTCAGAAGAAATCAGACTGAAAAGAGCAAGGTTTGCGGGACATATGGATAGAATGACGAAAAGAGTATGGGAAACAACAGCGAGGACACGAGGAAAGACAGGAACGAAGTGGGTAGTTGAACTCCGGAAAGATTGGTCGGAATTGGGGATCAAGGTGGAAGAAAAGGAAAATTGGAGAAGCAAGTACATACCGACTAATATGCCAGAGATCAATGATAGGGATGGATACAGGAAAAGGATTGAGAGTCACCAGTGGAGTAGACAAGAGAAGAGGATACTGAATATCTCGGAAGAAGAGCGGGAGAGAAGAAGAGAAAGGATGAAGAGGTTCTGGGAGAAGAAGAAAATGCAATCCATGAAGGAGCTGTCCGTGGTCCTACAGAGGCCGTAACGCAAGAAGAAGAAGAAGAAGAAGACACTAAAGGTCAAGAACAAAGTCAGAACTATCTCCGTACAGGTGGTAAAGACTTCTGGAAGGGTCGTAACCTCGTAACCTCTACAGTACAGCTGTGGTTACCTCGGGAAGCGGTACCTTAATCTAGTAGCTGTAATATGACTGAATAACGCCACAGAGCGACTTGACGGTGAACAAGGATGTATTTTAAGCTAGAGCCAGGAAATTATTACAATGTGTTGTGTGCTGATCAGTTCTCGTATTAAAGAAATACAACCCTTAAATACCCTCATGACCATGCTAAAATAACAACCTAACAGATGTAAATTTACTACTTGAAAGTACGTAACGATAAGTACTGGTAGAAAATATCAAAATTTCTCCCTCAGTATAGAGGAAGAAAAATAAAAAAAGACGGGAATGATGACTCGGAGGGAGGAGTAGGAGGAGTAGGAACAACTTTGAGGTGACAACCAAAAGAGGATTCATCCACCTCAACAAGTTAAAATGTAGAGCGTCCGACGTCTAGTGACAGGAGATTTCGTTTTCGAGCTGTGGTAATGGTGAATTTTAATGTAGGTATTAGTCACTTTTTAAGCACAATTCAAGCCTAGATTGTTCTCACTTATCAACAAGATTTTATGTGCTGATTATTATTACAACGCTGATGGAAGATCGTCATTTTAATTATTAGTGTTGGTTACAACGTCAAAAATTATAGGAACAATTCATTTCAATCCAATGCATTTAATTTTATATTATTTAATTATTGGAGGACGGCAGTTGAAATTTAGTTGACTCAGTATATCGTATTCATACGCTGGATGCAACAGATAATTAAGAAGAGAGAATAACTGCCAGTAATCACTACTGATCTGCATTTAGGGCAGTCGCCCAGGTGGCTGATTCTGTTGTATGTCCGTCGCTCCCTTCTCGATCCGCCAGCCAGGTACACGCGTGCCAGTGTGTTATTCTTCGAGCCTCGACGCGCAGCCCTCAGTGCGCGTGCCTGGAACGTCGTGTGTGCTATAAAAAGGAGCTCCTAGCATGTCCAGACAGCCCACTGACCTCGGTGTCCAGCTCCAGAATACACCCTACGTCGAGCACGGAGGCTACTCCTCTTGAAAATGTGTTTCGGCCAGGTGGACTGAATTTCTGGCAGTAAGAGGTCTCACCTCGGGTCACCGCTCCTCTTGCCTATTCCGCTGTCCATGCCCAGTCTTACCATTATATGCCACTATCATTCCCTAGCTAATGCAAGCTCCCATTATCAACTTAGTTTCGCTAAGTAGGAACTCTTCAGTCATTGAACTTACGTTAATGAACTCAGACACTTCAACAAGGAAGGACTCTCTGAGATATTTACGTCAGTGCTTCTGATAGTTTTCGACTATCAAGAACTTTTCATGTCACAAGGACTATCTTTCCGAAATAGTAGTGGACGTGAATACTCCAACGTGTATATAGTGTACAAAGACAGACTCTTTCTCCAAATTCATAGTTCAATTTGCTTCGAGATAACTTTCAGTTTCGTTAGTGTAAATATTGTAATTTTACATATGAAGCAAATAAAGAATTTGTGTTTTTTGTAAACCCAACCTTGTTTACAACAGATTCCCTATCTGTTGTTTTCCTAGCCTTTTCTTAAATGATTTCAAAGAAATTGGAAATTTATTGAACATCTCCCCTGGTAAGTTATTCCAATCACTAACTCCCCTTTCTATAAACGAGTATTTGGCCCAATTTGTCCTCTTGAATTGCAAATTTATCTTCAAATTGTGATCTTTCCTACTTTTAAAGACACCACGCAAACTTATTCGTCTACTGATGTCATTCCACGCCATCTCTCCACTGACAGCTCGGAACATACCACTTAGTCGAGCAGTTCGTCTCCTCTCTCCCAAATCTTCCCAGCCAGAACTTTGCAACATTTTTTAACGCTGCTCTTTTGTCTAAAATCACCCAGAACAAATCGAGCTGTTTTTCTTTGGATTTTTTCCACTTCTTGAATCAAGTAATCCTGGTGAGGGTCCCATACACTGGAACCATACTCTAATTGGGGTCTTACCAGACACATAAATGCCCTCTCCTCTATATCAATACTACAACCCCTAAATACCCTCATAACCATGTGCAGAGACCTGTACCCTTTATTTACAATCATATTTATGTGATTACCCCAGTAAAGATCTTTCCTTATATTAAGACCTAGGTAGGCCTTCTTACAATGATCACCAAATGGAACTTTCATCCCATCAACGCAGTAATTAAAACTGAGAGGCCCGGTGGCACAGAGGCCTAGCCATGCCAAGCCAAGGTGACTAAATAAAGAAAATAAGGCCGAAAAGAGAGAAGTAAATTTAGAAGGTCGTTAAAATCATAATCATCCAAAATGAAATTTGAGGAAGGGAACGATGGTACCAACTCGTGTTCCTTACATTTTAACGAGTTCCCATTAGGGGAGTAATTTTAAAGTCCGAAGACTAGCAATAGAAACCTACATTTAATTTAAGTTTGAAAAGAGGAAAATAAATTATGGTAAATTAAATTGGATAAGAAGGTAGAAGGAACCGACTGTGGTCTATGAATAGGAACTCTTCCAGCATTTGGCTAGATGTGAACATGGGAAATTCAGAAAACCATTTTCAAGACAGCCGACGGTTGTTTTCGAGCCCCTCGTCCCCCGAATGCAGAGCTCTTTGCTCCTTATGCGTAGCGCGCTACCCCGTGCGGCCACTCCCCTCAGTAATGAAACTCCACAGCCTGCTTCCACTCATTTCACCAGGTCAGGGATGGAATGAATGAAACCCCTTCTAGCGGCGAGGACAGGAATTGTGCCGGCTGCCGAAGCCTGCCGCACTCCACTGGGGCAATGATTAACAATTGGAAGATGAAATTAATTGATACTGGAGAGTGTTACTGGAATGAAAGATGACAGGGGACACCGGAGTACCCGGAGAAAAACCTGTCCCGCCTCAGCTTTGTCCAGCACAAATCCCAAATGGTGTGACCGGGATTTGAACACGGAACCCAGCGGTGAGAGGCCGGCGCACTGTCGACTGAGCCATGGAGGCTCACCTCCACTATGTAATAATAATAATAATAATTTTTACGGACTTTTCCGTGGTAGGTAGAGGTGAAAGAAGGTGCGGGTGTGAATGGGTTTCAAGCTACGAAATTATAGTGCAATGTAAAATTAATTTAAAAGTTAACAAGGTTATATTTTCTTTTCGAAAACAAAGAAATAACAAGCATGGCAGGTACAAGGTGGCAATTCAAAAGGGGTTAATTACAATATTTACAGAATTTGGGCTTCGCGCCCTGACTTCACAATGCTTGGGCAATCAGCTCAGTTTTACCTCAAACACAAGTTTTAACAGAGGGGGAGAAAACCCCATTCATACCTAGGAGCCCTTGCTCCAAATTACACTGAAAAACCTCCATGAGGCATACAACCCAGAATTTTAAAAAGAGCCACTCGCTCTCAAAATTTAAGCCTCTCCCAGGCCACACCAAACTCCACCTTCAAGTTGTCCTCAACGGACATAAACACAGGGGTAAAATACCCAATCTACTGAGGTCTATAAAAGAAAAGCAGGTTAATTAAATGACCTCTAAAATAACAATTTGAGAGGAGGCGAACTTGCACTCCTAATACACTTTGATTAAGACCTACTTGGCACTAGGCCGTTAATACAAGGGCTAATCCCATGCTAAAGAGGTGACTTAAGAAAAGAACAATTTGTTTTACATTAACGAAAAATAGGTTGAGAAAATAAGTTCACCTCAAGACAATGTGAGTGGGAGCTCGAGAGGGTTAGCACTCTCTATCCCAATATGTCGTTTTACAAGAGAATAGATGAAAAGAGAAGTTACATTTTAGGAAAAGGTTACATGGTTGAACGCTTAGAACCCGCCCCGAAAGTTAAACTGCTGAGCTAGCAAAGAAAGAAGTTATTAATCGGCCATTACCTTGTGTTGAACGGCTGGAGAAGAAAGAGGCGCTTCCCGCCCCCTGCTATGTACTTAACACACTGAAAGATGGAACAGAAGTGGCCTAGAGACCCAAAAATCAGCAGTTTAAATACTCTCGCGGAAGTTTCTAGGCGTTAGGGGAAAGAAAACACCCTCCCACAAATTCTTTATTGGATAGGACCCCGCAACAGATTCAAGTTGGGGGAAGATACATCTGATTGGATAGAAATTAATTTAAGAAATTCGGGATTGGTTAGGTTCAACACAAGGGGAAAGAAGGGGTGAATATTGCCAACTTAAACAATGACTGAAAGAAATTTAACAAAGAACAAACTCTTGAAATAAAATTTTCTCCACACTAGGTTGCACTATTGTAGATCTTCAGTAGTGTCCTCTAGAAGAGAAAGTTCACACTTCTTACTTCAAGCGAAACAAAAACACATCAAAAATGACACAGTTCAAAAACTCAAACTTTTCCACGTGGTGACATCTTCTGAGAAGGTAGAAAATTAATACTGTCAATAAAGTTCAGACTTCCTCCAGCAGAGGAGTTTCAACAGGCGCACTTTTTAAATTAGCGGAGTTGAGGTGTACCGCCCGGTACAATAATAATAATAATAATAATTTTACCGGGAGTACACCTTCTTCGGCCAGTTAAACTGTGTGCCTTCTATAAGGCCATTTATGTAATCAAACTTGAACTGTTGTTATGCAAGATACTTGGGTTTTCAACCGTGAGATATCTCTACCACCGGTGTGAGTGCCCCCTCTGGCGGGATCAACGATAATTAATGCTTAAGGGAAAATTGGTTTTTAATATTGTTTATCCTTAATTTTGGAAGATTGTTTTGTTCATGTTTCAAAAGTCAACACTTCTGCTGGTTCTTTCTCCAATCTCAATCAACCTATCAGATTTTGTAAATATTTTCTCTACCCAATTATAAACGGGGGTGTGTACAGAAATCCGGCCTATCAGTAAAGAGTTCTGGAATCTTCCCCTCAAAAATAATATAAAAACTGGGCTCTTTAGGGCCGTATTGTCTTCTTCATTGCTCCAGTTATTTGAGTGCGGCGTGTACTATGGGGGCAGGGGTCACGGGTGGCGTTCGTAAGGCGCAGCAACGCACGGTAATGGCAGAATTCTCATAAACATGTGAATGATCCTGCAGATAGCTTGAGGGGAAAGTTTCAACCTCTTTTATTTCATGTTAATTTCTAAGTTGGTGGTTTAAATGTAGAATTTTCGGACAGTCTGAGGACTCTGTTCTATTCCCTGCTGGGAAATATATAATGTAAGGGAACAAAGAGTGATTACCCTCTGTTGATTCCCATTCAACTTGGTATGGAGTGGCTAAAGTTTCTAATCCTCTAAAATTCTTAACACTCCTTTGGCATTTAATGTTTCTCATTTAGTCACCCCGGTGTAGAATAGGCTTAGTCTCTGTATTAGGATTTTAAAATATTTCTAGAAGGAATGCGAGTGTTTCACTTCCTAGCCTTTCCTTCATAGCCAATCATGTTAAACCATTTCTTTTTACATTAATGCCATTTAGTATGGGCATTCATTGCCCCTGTTTATTCGGTATTTGTTTCTGGAACAGTGTGTAAGGAACTGTTGAGCGATAAATAAGCGCACCTCAGGGCAACGAGGTGTAAATTCTTTAATTAAGAACAACCGACAGGTTCTAGGTGCGCTATTAGAAACTGATGCCTCTGCGAGGCTGGACTATGATATAATCGGAACGCAAACTCCCCTATATTGTAAGAGATAGGAGCAAATCGGGCTCTTGTAAATTGTATATCTGCCAAGGGTAATTTAGCTCTTGTCTGTGTAATTTACCTTTTGTAACTCTCTCAAGTTTTGTACCTGATATTTGGACTTCTAAGTCCACAATATTGTTGAAGATGACGCGTCGTCCCCATTCTACTGTTTATGTGCCGGAGGGTGAGTGCCCGGCTTTCGAAAGATGATCCCGTCTATCTAGGCTCCGTTTGCCAGTCACATTTACAGGTTGTCGGAAAAACGAAAAATTATCTCTGGCATCGAGGGTACAAGCTTTATCTCAGATTGCGCCCAAAGACCTTTACGATCGTCTCATAAATCATGAATTGCAGTTGCTGATTTTTTTCTTTTTGCTATTTGCTTTACGTCGCACCGACACAGATAGGTCTTATGGCGACAAAGGGACAGGAAAGGCCTATGAGTGGGAAGGAAGCGGCCGCGGCCTTAATTCAGGTACAACTCCAGCATTTGCGTGGTGTGAAAATAGGAAACCACAGAAAACCATCTCCAAGGCTGCCAACAGTGGGGTTCGAACCCACTATCTCCCAGATGCAAGCTCACAGCTGCGCGACCCTAATCGCACGGCCAACTCGCCCGGTAGTTGCTGAAACATGAGGAATTTTGACAGTGAGGAGATAAGACAGTGAGAAATCTCGCTGTAAAACATACTAAAATTAGATCCAAGTCTAATAAACTTTTCATTAGGAAAAGGACCACAAGATGGACTGAAATACTACTTCTCCGTCTATTATTTCTTAATACATGATAAGATTTTATGTATGTCCTCTTTAATATGGAAATCAAGAGTTCAGCCGCACTGTGTTCTCTGTACCGAGTTGATTCGAGCTATCTGGCTTCCGTAAATTACATACAACGAGCACCACTCTTGTCCTATCTCTAATTAAATACAGTATGGATTGTGTAATATCATAAATGTACATTTTCACTCGCTCTGGTAATACATGTAGTTTTTTATTTGGTATCTGCGTATTTCAAAATTGGCAGATGAATAAATAATAACCATGGCCCGTCTAATCACTGCTCTGTTCATGTAATTGAAGTCATGATGACGCGGCTTAATATTTCATTTAGAAATTAACACCAGGATCTGAAATATTCCACATTTCTGGTTACTTATTTTGTGTTCCACAGATATCAACAGAAATTAGGCCCTATTTAGTATGGCACATTACACGAAATCAATCAGTAATTAAAAGTTAGTCCCACTCTGTGATCTAGTGGTTAGTGTGATTAGCTGCCACCCCGGAGGCCCTGGTTCGATTTCCGGCTCCGCCACAAAATTTGAAAAGTGATACGAGGGCTGGAACGGGGTCCACTCAGCCTCGGGAGGTCAACTGAGTAGAGGTGGGTTCGATTCCCACCTCAGCCATCCTGGAAGTGGTTTTCCGTGGTTTCCCACTTCTCCTCCAGGCAAATACCGGGATGGTGCCTAACTTAAGGCCACGGCCGCTTCCTTCCCTCTTCCTTTTCTATCCATTCCAATCTTCCCATCCCCCACGAGGCCCCTGTTCAGCAAAGCAAGTGAGGCCGCCTGGGCGAGGTACTAGTCATTCTCCCCAGTTGTATCCCCCGACCTAATGTCTGATGCTCCAGGACACTGCCCTTGAGGTGGGATCTCTCGCTGAGTCCGAGGGAAAAGCCAACCCTGGAGGGTAAACTGATTAAGAAAGAAAGAAAGAAAGAAAGAAAGAAAGAAATAAGAAGTTGTGTTTAATACCAATAGTTTACTCGTAGTAGTGCTAAAGTCTATACCGTTTAAATTTAACTCGACTTGGTATCTATACAAGCACAATCCTAGTTTCAAGTTTAATGTCTAATTAAGTTGATATTACAATAATTTTCGTAGCATATTGTTATACCTGTATCTTATTTTACGTAGACGCTACATAAAGGTGCTTTTCAGTCTCTTTGGTATGTACATAATACCCGACTCCTTGGATGAATGGTCAACATACCGGCCTTAAATTCAGGGGGCCCCGAGGTAGACTTTTGGCCAGGTCGGGGATTTTAACTGCGGATGGTTAATTTCTCTGGCTTGGGGGCTGGGTACTTGTGTTCGTTTTAATGCATTTATCATCATCATACAAGTCGCCATATTATCAACCACCTCAAGAACGCGCAATTGTGAAATCCATCAACATATTGCTGGCGTCAGAAGGGGCATTTGGCCGTAAAATTTGGCCAAATCCATACCAAGTGCCGACCCGTAAACTTGGACAAATCCATACCAAGTGCCGACCCGTAAATTTGGACAAATCCATACCAAGTGCCGACCCGTAAATTAGGCCAAATCCATACCAAGTGCCGATCCATAAATTTGGACAAATCCATACCAAGTGCCGATCCGTAAATTTGGACAAATCCATACCAAGTGCCGACCCGTAAATTTGGACAAATCCATACCAAGTGCCGACCCGTAAATAATCAATACGTTCAATTCAATTCAAGCTTTTTTTTTTCTGGCCGTCCTTAGTTGTGCAGTTGGGCAGTCACTGGCCTCCTTCCACCATAGACGGTTCAATATCGTCTGAGGTCAGTGGCATTTGAGGGCGTTGAAGTGCAACAAGTTCGTGTCATTCACTTCCGGCACGTTGAAGTATCCCATGTAGGGCGATATTCCGACATCCTGGCGTGAGGAATCTGGTGTCAACGGAGAGTGGGGAATATATTGTTACCAGAGAACAGGCAGCCACATAATTGCTACACTCCAATAAAAGATTATTAGAAAACAGGGAAATTCTTAACTACAGAGATTTATTTCATTCAAGCCGCAAAGTCAGTTTAGCCTGCTCACTGTTTCGCATACTATAACATATTTGTCAATACCAGCTGGTGTGAGAATTAATTTCTTCAAGGAGATATACATTGAGATAGATTTGTAAATGCATTAGTGGAAGTCTGAAGTGGAGATTAGAAGGCTATAGTGACAAAATTATTTTTGAGAGTACTCAGTTTTTAAACTCAATTGTAGGGCCAACGCCGCCCATCATTAGAAAAAAGAAATTAAATTAAAAATCAGTCTTACATGAATATAGATAAATTGCCTGAACGTAGGCAGTCAATATACAGCGTTCTACTTGCTTCATTTCACTTCATGTGATTCTCATTAAAAATTCGCAAACATTTAACCAAATATGGATAAAATTTGCTAGTTAAGGTAATACCCTGCTAGTTAGCCGTGTGGTTAGAGGCGCGCGGCTGTGAGCTTGCATTCGGAAGATAGTGGGTTCGAATCCCACTGTCGGAGCCCCGAAGATGGTGTTCAATGGTTTCCCATTTTCACACCAGGAAAATGCTGGGACTGTATCTTAATAAAGGCCACGGCCGCTTCCTTCCCACTCCTAGGTCTTTCCTACCCCCATCATCGCCATAAGACCTATCTGTGTCGGTGCGACGTAAAGCCACTAGCAAAGAAAAAGTTATGGTAATAAGAGTAGCAGCTGTCAGTTCATATTGGTACAATGAGATGCTATTTATATTGTAGTCTATAATTTTTATGTGAGTGAGATTCACACTTCTGTGAATGGAAATTATGACAGAGCTCCCGCTGTTCGGTCGGTACTTGATTCCACTTGGCGGAGTTCCCTAGAAAATGTCGAATATCAGACTTACAACAGACCTAAGTATTAATCCAGGTGCTATTTTATACACTACCGAGCGAGCTGGTCGCGCGTAGCTGTGAGCTTGCATTCGGGATATGGCGTATTCGAATTCCAAAAAGGGCAACCCTGAAGACTGTTTTCCACGGTTTCCCATTTTGGCACCAGACAGATGCTCCGGCTGTATATTAAGTAAGGCCACTGCCACTACCTTCCAAGTCCTAGCCATTTCCCAGCGCCACTCGGAGCATGATTAATGCGCCTGGATATTATGAAAGGAAGGTGCTCATCATAGGGCGATTCATGTTCATTAGCACCTTTTACGGTGAGGAAAGCAATGGAAAACTACCTCAGCCCTCCTTGAAATGGCGTATGGCTTTTAGTGCCGGAAGTGTCCGAGGACATGTTCGGCTCGCCAGGTGCAGGTCTTTTGATTTGACACCCGTAGGTGACCTGCGCGTCGTGATGATGAAATGATGATGAAGACGACACATACACTCAGCCCCAGTGCCAGTGAAATTAACCAATCATGGTTAAAATTCCCGACCCTGCCGGGAATCGAACCCGGGACCCCTGTGACCAAAGGCCAGCACGCTAACCATTTAGCTATGGAGCCGGACGGTATGCCTTGCAGACATCATTACAGCACCACCATCGCTTTTGTAGTTTTCCTTAAGTCGTTATTTGCGGATCCAACCAACATCCAGACTTCACAGACATGCATTAGGAACACGAAAACGATACAAGGAAAAAGTAACTAGACAAGCACGTTCATACATACATATTCATTATAGACCGTTATGCCTTTCAGCACTCATTCTGCAAGCCTCTGCGAATTTACCAAACGCCGCCACAATCCTCTATTTGTAACTAGTTCTATGGCCTCGTTTAGTTCTATACCTCTTGTCCTTAAGTCGTTAGAAACTGAGTCTAACCATCGTCGCCTTGGTCTTCCTCTACCTCACTTACCCTCCATAGCAGAGTCCTTTATTCTCCTAGGTAACATATCCTCCTCCATTCGTCTCACATGACCCGACCACCGAAGCCGGTTTATGCGTGCAGCTTCATCCATCGAGTTCATTCCTAACTTAGCCTTTATCTCCTCATTCCGAGTACTCTCTTGCCATTGATTCCACCTGTTTGTACCAGCAATCGTTCTACTTTCATGCCTATTCATTCTAAATTATGAATAAAATACCCCGAGTCCACCCAACTTTCACTCCCATAAAGCAAAGTTGGTCTGAAAACAGACCTATGTAAAGGTAGTTTCGTCCGGGAGCTGACTTCCTTCCTACAGAATACTGTTGATCGCAACTGTGAGCTCACTGCATTAGCTTTACTGCACCTTGATTCAATCTCACTTATTATTCTACCATCCTGGGAGAACACACATCATAAATACTTGAAATTATCTACTTTTTCCAGCTTTGTATCACCAATCTGACACTGAATTCTTTTGGATTTCTTACCTACTGACATCACTTTAGTCTTTGAAAGGCTAATTTTCATACCATACTCATGGCACCTATTTTCAAGTTCCAAGATATTAGACTGCAGGTTTTCGGCACAATCTGCCATGAAGACCTAATTGTCAGCATAGGCCAGATTGCTTACTATATTTCTAAAATCGGAATCCCTCCCTGCCATTTTATACCTTTCAGCCTTGTCTAACTCCTATAAGTACCCTGAACCTAGAACTCATTCTACTATCAATTCTCAATGCAGCCCAATTGTCAAGATAAATGCCTTTGGTTGATTTTAATAATCTATACTTAATCCTATAGTCCCCCAGTATGGCGAACATCATTTCCTTTGGTACCCTGTCATATGCTTTCTCTAGGTCTACGAGCATAAACATGACTGTCTATTCCTCTCGCAGCATTCTTCAATTACCTGGCGCATACTGAAAATCTGACCCTGACGGCCCCTCTGTGGCCTGAAACCACACTGGTTTTCATCCAACTTCCTCTCAACCACTGATCGCACCCTACATTCCAAAATGCCAGTGAACACTTTGCCTGGTATACTGATCAATACACGAAATTAAATTAAAGTAAAAATTACACGGAAGCAAAATATGCTCTTGAATCTTTTCTCTAATTCATAGTGTCATCAGCAAATGAAGTCCTGTTAACAGAAGTATGGTTAATCAATGATGTTTCGTGCAATCTTCAGGTATGCGTCTGAGACGGAAGACAATAAATATGTTTAATAGCTTCATTTTGAATATCATCAAGTTTACGTAGTAAATCTTTGCAGTAATTTCACTTTATTACCCTAAGGGTCTATTGAATGTGATCATGAATTAGTTACCACACAGGCCTACGTTACATGTGTGTTCGAAACATTACCTCACTAATAGGTAATGTGACTCATGAAACAGCACTAACTCATGAGACCGTCTCCAAAGCGGACGTTGGAAATATGTACACGCGTACAATCTTGTCTGTGGGTAGTAGATAATATCTTCACTCGGCAAGTGGGATGAACAAAACCTTCTCATCTGAAATATTAATAACTTATAACTCATTCGAATTGTATAAATAAGGACGAAGGGAGCGACGCCGGGTATATCAATATTACAAGGGAGTCGTGAGGAGGTGAGTTATAACCTGACTCGTAGCTAATGAATATTCAAAACGAACGGAAGTGGCACGTGATTCGGCAGAGACGACGATACACGTACCACTTGCTTGTACATGGCGGCTGAAACCTAACAACGCGAGCGGGTGAAGTGAAACCTGGAATCAACATTCCACACTGTCACACATTCATTTCCGCATTCCCTGGAATCATTCAACAAGGAGGAATTTGCTCTGCGAAGATAATCGTACTAAGACTTGCAGAAAGTATGCCACATAGTTAAAATCTGAGCCAAAAGCGCTCTCGTCTTGACTAGCATTTGTAACAGGATGGAGTTACTGGCACAGTTTGACACGTGTTGTAATGTCACACTGCAAAAATGTTCCGGAACTATCAGCTTTCTTCTGCGTGGAGCATAAGATATACAACGGATGTAATAAGTAAAATATCTGTAGGCCTATTTATAAAATATGAACTTTTTGAGCATCAACATGATACTTGGCTTTTATAATCGGATAAGACAAATAATGGCCTATGTTGAGTTCAATTGAATTTTTCTCTTCCTCTTAGAACGTCACGGGAATATGGTTGGTGGATTTTCATGAAACTTGACAAGTTCGTATCCCACTATCGGCAGCCCTGAAGATGGTTTTCCGTGGTTTCCCATTTTCACACCAGGCAAATGCTGGGGCTGTACCTTAATTAAGGCCACGGCCGCTTCCTTCCAACTCCTAGGCCTTTCCTATCCCATCGTCGCCATAAGACCTATCTGTGTCGGTGCGACGTAAAGCCCCTAGCAAAAAAAAAAAAAAAAAAAAAAAAAGAAACTTGACAGATTATTTACGTTTAGGATAAGGGCGAATAGAATCTTAGCTACAAATTTTGTTTAAAAAATCACCACGAGGGGGCTTCAGAAGGGTGCCTAAAATGTAAGATTGGATATATATACAGTGATCCAAAAGTCCGTTAACATTTGACCAGGCAAAACTTCACGGACTGTGGGAGGTAGAGAGATAATAATTGACACACATGATAGGCATGACGTGCGGTTTTATTGACACCAAAATAAAGTACAGTAAAGCTCCACTAACAGCACCTTTTCTGGTAACGTCAACATGCCGCGATTACAGGCGCATCTGACTACCTCCATCAAGTCAGCTCCTTTTACACCGTACGCGGATCTCATGCTGTATCACTGACGTGTTGCTCTCCTGCACCATCTATTGGCCTGTTTGTGCACTTGTTATTGGTGTCAATAAAACCTCATCTAATGCTAATCATTTGTGTTAATTATTACTTATCTACCTCCAATATTTTTTAAAGTATTGTCTCGTCAAATGGTAATGGACTTTAGGGTCCTCCTGTCATTTTACGGTTGGTTTTATGTGAAAGTTACTTATGATAAAATTTTCTACAGTATCAATTACAAACATTTTTCGGTGCACTTCTCAGCTACAGAACGTTATAACATCCCAGACTTCTTTATAAAATTCGGGAGAAAGTTCGAGATCCCTGTGAAAAGCGACGATAAAATTGTCATTGCTGGTTTTCGAGGTTCTATTGGCACACTGATCTCATCTATACGCACCATTTTGATTTCCTAATATAAACACAGCATTTTTTCTTAAAATACATATGTAATGTAAGGTAACTTACGGAGATCCCGACATGAGGGAGAACTCGACACTTTTAAGCTTAGCGCCACTGGTAGCCACAGTACTCTACAGGTCGAACTAGTGACTACATGTATTGGAGCCGTAGGGTGTTGTGCTCATGGTGATCCTGGTAGCAGACGATTATCACTATAAATACAAGGCATCTGAATAGTTGAAGGTGAGTATGTAAGTGATATATGATGGAGAAGTAACGTACTATAAGATAATGAGTAGGTTGTATAACGAAATACGTAGATATGCAATATTTTTAAGACAATGTTTGAGGTTAGGCGCACAAAGCACGTTTTGGAGAAGCGGCCATGTCATTTCCAAATCGCCAATCATTCAGCGTGGTAAGTGCTGCCACCTCTTGCCTGCCAATGTAACTCGGGGAGATGTCGACATGACAAGCGTGGGAGATCTCAACACTGTCGAGATCTACCTGAATCTCTAAACGGGGATGCATATTTGGGGGTAGGATTCAATGGTGCGTTAATACTACAGTGTAGTAGGATTAATCAATGATGGTAATGTAGTGTATTAGGATATTTATAATGGTTTTGTAATGCACTTTAATAATAATAATAATAATAATAATAATAATAATAATAATAATAATAATAATAATAATACTGTTTGTATCGTTTTGTTATGTTAAAATTAACGTACGAAGTTTGGAGACTGATGATAAAGTAGACGTTTCGCGTTAATAGTTTTGCATCTTATTGGTTATAGGTGGAGGATGCCGCAGAAATATGTATACAAAGGTCTGCTTGGACGATGGAATGCAGAAGATATGGCTGCTGCTATTAAGGACGTGAAAGAAAATGGAACTCCGTTGGCAACAGCTGCGAAGAAATTCCATGTTCCAAGGAATACACTCAGATCCAGAATACTCTCTGGTATATCTACCAATAGGCAACTGGGAAAAGGAGCAACAATGGACAAAGATATGGAGGACAAGTTAGTCAACCATCTTATTCTTCTTGATTCTAAAGGTTTTGGACTAACAGTGACCGACTTACGAGAACTGGCTTTTAGGTTCGCTCAGAGGAATGGTGTGAACAACAAATTTAATAAACACAAGGCTATGGCTGGGTATGACTCCGTTTATTCCTTTCGTGACAGACATCCAAATTTAAGTATTCGCAAGGCTCAAGGTCGATCATATGCGCGCTCAAAGTGACTAAACAGGGAAGAATTAAAAAAAAAAATCTTCACACTGCTTAGTACAGTGTATGATCAAATGAACTTATGGGACGAGCCTGGTAGGATTTTCAATGCCGATGAAACTGGTGTTCAGCTCATATTTAAGGCAGGGAAGATTATCAGTGAGAAAGGAAAGAAAAACGTGTTCCACAGTACCACGGCAGAAAAGGGATCTACGGTAACAGTAATGGTGTGTGCTAATGCTGTTGGATATGCTATCCCACCCTTTGTTATAATGAAAGGGGTAAGGCAAAGAGAGACTTACTCTAAAGGAATGCCCAATGGATCAGTTGTTAAAATGTCTGAATCAGGGTATATGACCACTGAGGTATTTTCATTGTTCCTTGATCATCTAAACCGTTACAAACCATAGGGCAGGATTCTGTTGATAATCGACGGACACTCAACGCACTGCAAAGATCCGAATGTACTTGATAAGGCATCATCTTTAGGAATGGAGATATTGTGCCTTCCCCCACACAGTACTCACCGCTGCCAACCGCTAGATGTGTCTTATTTCAAGAGTTTCAAACATTTCTACAATGAGGCCACCAGAAAGTTCGTTCGCGCTCACCCGGGAAAAGGGATCACTAAAGATAATTTTGGAGACCTTCTAAAGATGGCTTGGGACAAATCGGCAACAGCAGGAAATTTTACCGGCGGATTTAGGAAATGTGGCATTTATCCGTACAATCCCGATATCCTCCAAGAAGACATTTTTGAATACGACCTTGTGCAAGACGAAAATGGTTCAAATCACGTACATGTTGGAGAAGATATTGCTGTAGAAGCTAAGGCCAGTAGTCCTACATTATCACAGGAACATGAAGCCTCACCTGCATTTACACCTCCGAGTTGCTCAGTCCAGGAGTTATCTCCTGTTCCGATATTAAGACTCCTATCTGGAAAAGGAAGTAGAAGAAGAGTGCAAGAATCCGCTATGGTGACTTCTCAGGATTACCGACAAAAGTTAAGGAAGAGGAAACGCGGAAATGAACAGAATCCCTCAAATCTAAACAAAACAACGAGAACTCGGCGTGTTGGCAGTGGGGAAGCTAGTTCCTCAAGCAGTCTTAATTGCTCTGAGAATTACTGCGCAGTATGTGATGGCTATTTCTATGACGACAACCGAAATGAGGCATGGGTCCAGTGTAGTGGGGAATGCAGGAAATGGTTCCACGAGATGTGTGTGGAAAATGGAAACGACGAACAGTTTATATGTGCCCACTGTGTACAATAGTTGTGTAACTCTTCCGAGATCGTACCTAGTGTCAGGTTCTCCCTAAGTGCGGGAGAAGTGGACATTTTTGCATCGTTCATTTATTTTCTAATTTACAATGATATGAAGTGTTATTTTTTGCCATAAGTAATAGAAAACATACACTAACTGTGTACAAATTCACCAGGTAAAAATTGAACTATTTTGCAAATAATGCATGATCAAAATTACAGGTTTTTGCTTAGCGTGTCGAGATATCCCTAAATGACTATATTAGTTTGCCACTTTAGCAACCCGTTCATGCAACAAATTCTTGATATAGTCAATAAATTAACATTTCTACGAGAAATATCACAGGTTGTCGTTAAGTCCAAAAGCCGATAATTCGATGCAGAGATGCTTCTGAGATCATTCGGGCAACATTTTAACCCAGATAAGCCCACTGCTCTGGCCTAGGATGGCATACATTTTGGAGTTTTAATCTTGTTCAGCCATTATGTGGGTTGTTGCAGTTGTGGGAGTATCTTTGTAAAGATACTTATTATAGTTTGCAAGATTTCCAGTGTTGTAGGTACCAATATAGCTGAGAACATTGTTTGCTGACAGACAGCAAAAGCTGCTCACCCGTGGCAAATCGTTCATACATATTTTTTCCTCTTATACAAATATAAGCTATGTTATTGTATTATTTTGTACACTGTTAGCATACCTGTGTAGCATCCCATCATGTCAGAATGCACTGTAGTTGTTTCTAATTACATAAGTTTTCACGTCCTATCAAACATAGGATGTATATAGGATGGTAAATGAAAATGAAATGGCGTACGGCTTTTAGTCCCGGGAGTGTCCGAGAACATGTTCGGCTCTCCAGGTGCAGGTCTTTCGATTTGACGTCCTTAGGGGACCTGCGCCTCATGTAGAGGATGAAATGATGATGAAGACGACACATACACCCAGTCCCCGTGCTAGAGAAATTAACCAATGATGGTTAAAATTCCAGAACCTGCCGGGAATCGAACCCAGGACCCCTGTGACCAAAGGCCAGCACGCTAATCATTTAGCCATGGAGTCGAACTACAGGACGGTAGGATAATACGAAAAAGTTCATACTCACTTCGTTGTATTACATCAGTCTAGTTAACTGTAACACCGACTCATGTCTTGTATCGTCGTCGTTAAGAAACGCAATGTAGAAAGCCACCAAACCTAGACCAAATCTTGGAGATATTGGAAGTTAAACAAGCAGATGAGTCTTTCCTAGTCCTGAGGTTTTCATTTGATGATGATGATGATGATGATGATGATGATTGTTGTTTAAAGGGGCCTAACATCTAGGTCATCGGCCCACGTTTTCATTTCATTTCCAGATAATGCTGCCTGGAGATTAGGATCCGACATAGAAGGTGGCTTAAGTGGTAATGTTGTATTACAAAGTTGTGATGTCTTGAAGGTTTTGAATCCAGATGCCACGTATCATTTCTTTGACATTTCTTACAAGTGTTCCTTTGACACTACAGCTGAAAGGATCATAAAAATCAAGGCTACAGACATAATACCAGGCAACAGGTTATCGAATTACGCTTTAGTGGATACTGCTGATTTGAAAAGGAAGGAAAGAGGTTCCTTTTATTTCAAAACTGCTGAGGGGCTAGTAATTATTTGTTTGTGGAACTGTAATATCGTTAGCGTAGCATCAAACGCTGTGCTTGTATACCAATTGCAGCGTCTTTCTAGATATTTTAGGGAAAAAATTCAAATTTCTAAGTATAAAAATAGGTCCATTTACTATAGATAAATGGTTACTAGATCGCGTATGCCAAAATGCATCGCTGTATAGAGTAGCCATTTGTAGTAAGTGGTGGTACTTTTCAATGTATTCATTTATGCACTGCATGGCATAGCATAGCTTCCTCACAAGCAAAGTAGTAGGATGCTAGACCACCTGGCATTCAGGTGACGTTTTTATTGCACTGTTAGGAACAAATAAGAGGACAACTACAGAAGTGGCCATATAAATCACCACGAATGGAGCACACTGATTCCAGATACGACAAGCTAGACCATTTGATTATCTCACAAGAATCTCAGAGAAATATGGACAATTACTCCCACCACAAGACAACACGGGAAGAAAATGGACACTGGTTTGCATGCCAGGTACCTTGTGGCATTTCACGCAAAGGAATATGTGCGATGTTCTGTGGCATTTCTTGTTTACAAGATTATGTGAGTTATGTGACAAGTGGTGTATATGACTCTCTAACAGTTTGTCAGTAGTATGTAATTACATGTTGTGTTTATGAATATTCTATTGTTAAAATGAGAAACAATGAATAATCTACACATCATAGCATTCCACATAGTTGGTTCAAATATTCTCACCTAAAGCCTACCGTCCGATAAGTAGGACACCTTTCTTTTCACAGAAGAAAAGGAATGCTTATTAGCAGGGTTAATATTTTTAGGTGGGCACCACTTCTTTTAGGGTAACAGTGTGAAATTTTGTTTTTCACGAACCTTTTTCTCTTTCATGGAACTTTTATCCCTTTTACCCAACCATACCCATAATCCCATTTTCCCCACTTTTTCCTTTAAGTTTAATTCCAATTTATTCTATAAGATTTCTAATCAATATAAAATATTTAACTTCCAATTAACGTCTCCTCAGCTTGCTGTGTACGTACCAATAGTAAGCCAACCTCTTTCAGTAAACAGCGCGCGGGAGTTGAAAGAACACCTGTAACAATGGAAATGAATTGTGTGTTCGACAAAACCTCTTTCTCTCGTTTTACCGCTATAATGTAGCCCACAAGAATGAAGTTGACAATGAGTGCTGTTGGTGTTGGTGTTGGTGAATGTTGGTGAATGTGAGTTTGTTACTGTGAGGGACGCCATCTGTTCGCATGGAGGCGGAGGCTGGTGACGCAGAGATATCAGCACCCGCGTGGTTCCTAGAAATGAGACTGGGTTCTGCTCGAAGCTACTAGAAATCGCTGAGACTGTAGTTCCAGCATGAATGAGAACATTCTGGAAACTGTCGCGGTGTTATAAGAGAGTGTGGGTAGCAAGTGAGCTAGTGAGCGCAAGAGTAAGTTGCATGATAGCTGCATTCAGTTAGCAAGTGAACTGGTGTTGGCTATTTGTTACATTACTAAACGAGTGTACTACTAAACTGTGCCATGCCAAAGGTGTCCATTACCCGATTTATTGCTCTGGCTCGGGAATCCAAACAAAATTTCATAGGCAGTGATGGAACTGTAATGCTATGTACTGCGCCCTGGTGGGGGTGTGATAAGCGTCATGCAATTGTAATTATTTATGGAGGAATATATATTTTATTTTCAGAAGCGAGAAGATCGTACTGTACATACAGTAAGAGCAGGCCAGGCCGAGATGGTATGGTGAAACATGCACAGACTATTGTCTCCACTGAGATTAACAAACACAATGAACGGCAGAATTAGAATTCTCAGAAATTGTGACGAAGGGGGAAAGAGAAAGGCACGAGTTGTTGACAAGTTGCGGAAAGTTTTCATAGCCCCGGGCAGAATAGGTAGTGGCCACAGCGCAGAGTGCCGGGTCCAGATTTCTAAGGAATGAGGCAGGGTATCTCCATGTACTAGCGGGAGTTGAACGCGGGGTTGGCACTGGAAGAAAAATATGAGCCTTCCCGGTCACGTGGTTTAGGTGGACCAATGGAAAAAATCACTTGACCAAAGCAAGGCGACAACTTCGTATTGTAAGAAGCACTAGCGAGGCTAACTCCGCGGATTAAATTGATAGAAGGAAGTGAGATATCAATTTAGAATAAGGTGGAATTTAGGAGCCTTATTATATTATAAAACTTATAAAAATTTAATAATTGCGGGAGATTGCATGGTGTAATTCTGAGAATTCATGAATGCTATCCGATGATTGGCTGGAGGCAAAGGACGCCACAATAGAGCGCGAAATCCCAGGCCGGGATACGGCAGCTAAATTCGCAAATATATCATTTACCAGCGAACGATAATAGTTGAGAATTGGTATAGAGCCTTTGAGAACATAATTACATCATTGGATATCATATTTAAGCCACGGGCCGAACCACAAATTGTCGTATGAGGGTATCGCAACTGCGTGTCCTAAGATGACCTCCTCTGAACTCGGAAGAGAGGGGATACAAGTATAAATATGAGGTCGTGGACAAGGACTGACAACTACTTTTGACAAAGCGTTCGAGCGGATACCACGCCTGGGGTGCGTGACAACTTCTGATATTTTGTTCGAGCCGTGATTACGCCAGGGGTGCGTGTGTGTACTTACTCGTGGAGTAGGGTTCGAAGTATTATATTGTTACATAGTATAGTGATTCATGACGTAATGTAGCTCATATTACAGTTTTGAGCAGTATACTAGTATGAAGTGTTTCAAATAGACAGGACTCAGTAAAGCATAACTTACGGAGTGTGAGATTCTACCAACAGATTAGGAAGTACATGGTGTGAGAACGATCACGAGTGTTTGATGTATTTCACATAGTAAACAGTCGATTATAAACTGATACCTGGTCAGCTGTGTGAACGCGTGACGGAAATTCAAGTGCGCGCACGGGCCGTTGTAAAGGGGATCCCGAGGTATCCCATGTTCCTAGTGTCCGGGAAAGGAATGAAGAATGTATATCTACATTAAGTGGGCTAGATACAAGGCCGAGAGTGTAAAATTTGTGAGTAGAATTTAGGGTGGAAATTATTCCAGAGTGCAACAGTTATTTTATTTGTTTTTATTCAAAATGTGTAAAGTTGAAAAGGGTCAAGGATTAATTCTTCAAGCTGGCATGAATACCAGTGGAATGCAGTGCTAAAAACCGGAGGGGCTAGGCTCCTTGTCCGGTTTTAGCAGACTACAAGGGCAGAGATGAGTAACCTTTTAAAATATTTGTAGATTGCTATCGTTAGGGGGAGGAAATCATTTTATTTTATCATGGTAACTTGATTGTGAAACGAGCCGTTTCCGGCTCGTATAAATTCAAAGATAGATGGACAAAGGGACAAATTAATATGTACATGATTAGATCGAGCACTCATCATAATTTTGATTATTAAATAGAGTATAGTAGGGTTGAGTTGTTCATTCAAGTGCTTGAGTTGTTTGATATGATATGGAACACGTTTCACGTAAAGATAATGTTAATATTCATTTAGAAGTGCTTCCAAAGTGTTTTTCCGTTATCGGAACGTTTATAGATATTAAGGTATGTTGTTAAGATAATCCAGAGGTAGGGTTGCCAAGTGATTTAAATTATAGTGGGACGGAATGAAGTCCATCGATTTGTTTGTAAATATCGCGAAGTTCGCCAGTGGACAAAATAATAATAATAATCTGTACAAGTGTCGAAGTAGTTACATTAATATTGGGTAATGTGTAAAGGCGTGTTTAATAATAATCTTTGAGAATAAAGGCACGGGCCTAGTTGGATAGAATGATTGCAAATTAAAGTAATTTAAATGTGGGGATGTCATGTGCCGTGAATATTTAATTTGGGCATTGAATCCGATTTTTACACGAATTGTTGATTTAACGTTTTTGGACTCCATAATAATCATAAATAATTTTGGTAGAAACGAGATAGGCATTTTGATAATATGGTCACGCTCTGTTTGAGACCCAGAGTGATTTGAGCCAAAGGTTGAGATTTGGAGTTTTATGGGACAGAAATCCGGCCCGAAATGAAAGTGAATTGTACTGATGTTGATGAAGAAATAGATGGATCTTAAGGCCCACATTGAGGTTGTATTTCTATACCGGTGTATTGAGTGGCAGAATAGAGTCCACACACCGAGAGTTAATTAGTGAAAATGTTTTGAAGAGTTCCAATGGATAAATGGACTTCAAAATGGAAAAGGAAGGAATAATTTAACACTTGCAGAGATATGAGGTATTTGCCCAACTGCGAGGTGTTATGGGATTTGAGAATTGTCTTAGGAGAATATGGTCTCCATGAATTAACGACAGTACGAAAATAAGGTTGCGGGTTCGAACACTATTATGTCCCGACCGATGTGAATTCGGATCTTGGTGATTTCTGTTTGGGAGAGAACGTATGTGACTAAATTATAAAGATAGGGCATAAAAATAAAGATTCTCGAAGGAATAATAATAATAATAATAATAATAATAATAATAATAATAATAATAATAATAATAATAATAATAATAATATTCCAAGTAAATCATGTCTGAATTGATTAGTGCCAAAATAAATCGGAATTGTAAAAGGGGTTATGCGTTAAACATATATAGAGTGGACTACCGTGTAACAAGCGAATTTTTTAAAAAATTAATAATAATAATAATAGTAATAATAATAATAATAATAATAATAATAATAATAATAATAATAATAATAATAATAATAATAATAATAATAATAATAAATATTTGAAGAAGAAGAAGAAGATTTTTTTAAATTTATGAAAACAATAATGATGGTGGGAATTGAGTTGAAAATATTGAAATTTTCAAACCACTTTAATAATGATCATATTTGAAGTATAAAAAAAAGAAGCAACTTTTTTTAAGAAGAAGAAGAAGAAGAATTTATTTTTTATATTTTGGACATAATAATGATGTTGGGAGCTGAAATTAAAAATTTGAGATTTTTAACTAATAATAATAATAATGAGAATATTTGAAGAAGGAGAAGAAGAATAAAAAATGAAGCTACTTTTTTATTTTTATTTTTTTATGAGAATAATAAGAGCGAGAAGTTGAAGTATTATAGCGAGGATGATTACGGGTTACGATAATCACGATTTCCACTATTAATAATAATGTTAATAATAATAATAATAATAATAATATTTTTATTTTATTATTTCGGATGCTGATGATGAATGATACTAGGGAAGTCAGCTGGCGAATTAACGTAATAATGTCAAGTGTTGTGAATAATAAGTTAAGTTAATAGTTGTAAAATGAAGGCAAATCCCTACATCTGGACCATTAGGTTAGAGTCTCTTTGTCGTTTCCTTCAACTAAAGATTAGCAAATCTTGGTTAGGAACCCGGGGAGAGTTTGTAGTTTCCCGGGTTGGTCTCATCTCAATCAAAGTGGAGGCGATAACATAGTCCATGTGATCGCGCCCACTTAGCCAACAGGTAATTGGTCCACGACCAAATATGGTCATGGTGTTAACGAAGGTATATCTGATACCTTCAGATATCAACGGTTCTACCACCCAAATGGAAGGGTGGTCAAAAGTGATAAATATTATGTAATCATTTTTCAGGAATAATTTGCCAAATTACCGGCAAATCAAGGGTCAACAGATTTTGATTGTGTGTAAAAATTAATTTGTTTACTTAAATAAAATGCTCCTTTAGCATTTGCAAGGAAACAGTTCCAGGTTCTTGTTCTTGTAGAATAGTAAACCCTTGGTGACCGTTTAAATATCCGTCCCTATCCCTAGGATGCAGCCTTCATAATTTCCCTTTGATCTGAATAGATATATAATTTATGTGTTTTATGATGAGCCTTAAAGTCAAAGATTAGAGTGTCCCTTAGTACTGATTGGATGGCGCCCTTACATTTAGTTTGAGATCTTATATCTCAAAATAATTTTTTTTATTGTTTATTAGTTGCGATAGATTCGCTAAAATGCACTTAGTTACTCGCCTAATCTTAATTATCAGTTAACATAGCCTCTCAATGAAGATTAGTGCATTACCGTTGTTAAAGTATACCTGAAATAGCCACAAGAGCCCAGTAAAATTCGTATGTGAAAGAATGTCGAAGAATCCACGTCCTTCCCTTGACATCATCTGCAGATTTTGTATTTCTTCATGTCACTGGAGAATCGCATGTTTAATATGCACCAAGCATGAAACAGTACGAATATACCGTGAATATTAACCAAGAAATGTTTCTACGAATCTGCTCTTTGAAGGCAGTTCGCTGAATAATACTCGCAATGTCTCGCAAAAATCTCCTTTAAGAATGCTTAGCATCATACCGCACATTTCTTGCCGTTTGTTTGTATCAGAAATTCAGACATTTATCTGTAGAACAATGGAACAACACGAACAAACCTAACGGGTAGACGCTAACGGGTATTTCAGTGACAGGTCATTTGAAATTAGCACGGGGGGGGGATAATTCTTTGGAAAAAAAGGTAAGTAGTTACGTCGAAGAGTCAAAGTTACAAAATAAAATCCATATAAAGAAGAAAATCATACAGCTTATACTCGTATCTTCGCGCTCACATTCATATTGAATGCAGGTACACATCTGTGTGACTGAGTGAAAAACAAATTCAGTAACGGGATTCCTATAACGGAATATGTTTGTGGGAGGTGTTTTGAAATTCTCAGGTAGAGCGGAGAAAAGAGAATACCTTCACAGATAATGTACGGTACCTACTCTTTACAAAGTACCGCACTTCCAATAAATCGTAGAGTGAGAACGCCTCTGCATGTGTCCCACGGCTCATCTCAACTGCAAAAACGTACTGAAGGTGGAGTTACATTCTCTGAAATTTTATAAGGTATATCAGGTTTATGAACCTTAAAATGCAGACACATTCATTACTCATTGCACGAACTATATTAATGGACACTTCAGACTGTATCAAAATTATTTTAGAGTAAAGTGTTGTTGTTGCTTGATATTTGGTCATTAGCACTGTGCACTAGTTTGTGCAAGTGCTTTATGAGGAAAATTTGTCTGGTATAATTCTAGTGAATTAACGTCGTATTGTTTTTTTTGTTTTTTTGCAAGTTGCTTTACGTCGCACCAACACAGATAGGTATTGTGGCGACGATGGGACAGGAAAGGGCTAGGAGTGCGAAGGAAGCGGCCGTGGCCTTCATTAAGGTACAGCCCCAGCATTTTCCTGGTGTGAAAATGGGAAACCACGGAAAGCCATCTTCAGGGCTGCCAACAGTAGGGTTCGAACCTACTATCTCCCGAATACTGGATACTGGCCGCACTTAAGCGACTGCAGCTATCGAGCTCGGTCAGGATTTGTTAATATTAGGACAGGAAGCTGAGACTTGGAGAGACAGCAGCTGTATCTTTAATTAAGGTACAGCTCTAGCATTTGTCAGGTGAGAAAATTGGCAACGATCTTCTGAGTTACAGCGGTGGAGTTCGAATCTACCACCCCCGCATCGCGTAGACAGCTTGCAAAGACACTGTATTGCGTTTTAATTGGTACCGAGTGTAAGGCAGTATGCGTAATAATTGGAATCTTTGTTTAGGTTTTAATATGTGACCACCCTGATGAGCTGTTTGGATCCTCAAGAAGCATCAACAAAAAACCTCTGTGTATTACTAAACCCTTCCACAATCCTCCACTTATAACTCGCTCTGTGCACGCGTTTAGGAATATACCTCTTATTAAATCATTATAAACTGAGTCTAACCATCGTCATCTTGGTTTTTCTCTACTTCTCTTACCCTCCATGACAGAGACCACAATTCTCCTAGGTAACATAACCTCCTCCATTCTCCCAACATTGCCACCGAAGACGGTTTCTTACATCTTCATCCATTGAGTTAATTCCTAACAGCCTTTATATCATCAGAGTACCCTCCTGTGATTGTTCCCATCTGCTAGTACCAGCTATCATTCTCGCTACTTTCATAACTGTTGCTTCTTACTTATGAATAACATATCTTTAGTCCATCCAGATTTCACTCCCGTACAACAAAGTTGGCCTGAAAACAGACCGGTGTAAAGAGAGTTTCGTTCGGGAATTGACTTACTTCTTACTGAATAGTATTGATCGTAACTGCAAGCTCACTGAATTAGCTTTGCTGCGCTTTAACTCAATCTCACTTACTATACTACCATCCTCGGAAAATACACATCCAAAATACTTGAAATGATCTAACATTTCATTCACTTAGGTTTTTTTTCCCTACTTGTATCACTTCACTCCTGGAAATGCTAATTTCGTATCATGCTCACAGCAGCTATTTTCAAATTCCAAGATATTGTATTGCAGGCTTTCAGCACAGTCTGACAAAGATCAAGTAATCGGCATAGGTCGAACTGCTTACTACATTTCCACCTATCTGAATCCCTCATTGCCATTTTATACCTTCCAATAGATGATCCATGAAATCTGTGAACGACAAAGGTGAAACATTACAGCCTTATCTGAACCAAGAACTCATTCTACCATCACTTCTCACAGCAGCCAGATCATCAATATGAATGCCTTTGATTGTTTGTAATAATCCACCCCAAATTCCACAATCTCTCAGTACGGTTAACATCTTGTCCTCACTACGGCATAATCATTTAGGTTTCGTGCCAGGTGAGGAAAGTGTTGGGCCTTGTGGATGTTTGTTTATTTCTCGATGTCATTTATCCACGATTATTTTTACGTCCAACTCCATGACGATCCTCGACATTTCCTTGTAATATAAGTTTTAAAACATAATATTTGTTTTCTCGCATAATGTGACCACCAAAATATTCTAATTTGTTTCTTTAATAACTCTCGCCCATTTCTTACTGTTCAAAATACTTTATTATCATCATTTTACAGTTCCAGTTTCCCAGGGACTGTCAGCGAGCCCCTTCCGTTCTGTCTTATTGAAATACGTTTTGTTGTTAATGACGTCCTCCAGTGTCCTCCTCCGATCTGCAATGTCCATCTTTACGTTGGCCATCCAATGGGTTCTCGGTCTTCCCGCCATCCGTTTTCCCGCCACATGTCTCTCCAAGTTAACATATGCTGTCCTTGTTGGCTCCATCCTCATCACATGCACAAACCACCTCAATCTGGACATGCTGACCCGATCTAACAATGATGTTACAATCCTAGCTTCCTTCCTTCATTCCTTAACTTGTCTAGTTTGGTTTTTTGAATTATAGACCTGAGGAACTTCATCTCAGATGCCTGCAACCTTGAAGAGTCTTTCTTAGTGAGGGTACAGGTTTCGATAACATAGGTTAACATTGGTATGGAGTACTGTTTGAACATCACCAGTTTTGATTTTTTAGGTACTTTGGGATCTCAGAGGAGTGTTTGTAATTGTTGGTAAAAGTGAGAGCTCTTCTGCACTCTATTTGTCACCTCTTGTGGGATAGTGTATCTCGAGATTTTACACTGCCGAGGTATGTAAAGCTTTCCACACTTTCTAGTGGATGGTTCCCTGGCGTGATGGTCGCTGGCGCCCCTCTCTGTTTGTTGCCGTCACTACTGTATTGGGTTCGCTTATCTTGAGACTGAACTCCTGGAACCTAACCTCGATTGCACTTGTTCCTCAGTTTCACCCTAGATCATAACATCATCAGCGACAGCCATTGCATTTAGTTCTCCAGAAGTTTTCTTGATATTCTTCATTATGTCATCAATGATGGTGATAAACAATAATGGGGATAATATTTAGTATTCGAAATTTTGTGGGTCCTAAGTGATATTAGGTATTCGTCTATGGACCCACATTTCAAAACCATCAAGCCGTTTCATAGATGAAGACTTTGAATTCTATGCCTCCATGCCGTATAAGAGCTCAGACTGACAATAACTCCTAGGCCTAAGCATACTTTGGCGGATCTGGAGACCAAGGTTGTCATTGCAGAACGGTGATCTCATCTTGTTGCCCTAACTGTTTCAATGTTTGTCCAACCCTTGTCCCGTTTCCCTACGGGGTTGGGTATGAGGTGAGATGAATTTGTCGTGGCGGTTTTTTATGACCGGATGCCCTTCCTGAGGTCAACCTCATCAGAGGAGTTAATGGGAGATGAAATGAATGACGTGATATATGATAGTAGGGAGAGGGTGAAACCCGGTGCCGGCACATAGCCTACTCCTGTCGAATAGCACCAAGGGGTCTGCTCAAGGCTTAACGTCCCCATCCGACGGACGAATCACCATCAACAGCGTCATATGCCCTCACTCCATATGAGCACTGCGGAGAGGTTTGGAATTTAATCCAGGCTTTTGGCACGCAATCTAGTGCCGGCCAACATTCTGATGGTGAAAATTTTTCGACCAACGGGACTCGAACCGGCTAACCTCGGTGTTAGACCGTTTTAGACTTCAGCGCCTTAACGATCATGGCCACCAGGCGGGCTCCCTAACTGTTTCAACACCGCAGCGAATTTCGCGTTCAGGGTCGGAATTATCTGAAATGATCTATCCCGAATGCGTATAGGTATTATGTTTTTTAACAGGTTAATCATTTACAGTATACATATTGTAAAGTATCGGTGTGTTTGAAAGCTAAAGACCATGATATTTTTTATCTTGCTGAATTGATGTTAAGTCCCCAATTAATAGTAATGAAGTTGATCTTCTTTAACAAGGTTGGAAGATTATCGGCGTCATCGTCTACAATTTTGGTGTCATCTGGATAACTGAACGCGTTGATGTGTTGTTTTTACACCCAGTTCTGAACTTTCGAGTTCTTCTTGGAATACCTTGTCTCGATGCAAGTAAAATGAAAGAGGAGACAGTATGTATCTTCGTCGTACACCTCTCTGAATATTAGCATCAGATGTAGTAATTTTGCCTATTGGATTAACCCCGTTGTCCCACTGCTATTGTATACATTGTCGAAAAGGCAACGTGTAATTAAAAGTCACACGATTTCCACTTCAAAATGTTCAGTTTCTGTTATTTCTCATAACAAAAAGTCAGTACCTATGATTCCTATAGAGAGAATTTACAATAACAGAAACATTATCAATTCAAATGACCACCACCTAGGGAGTATGAATCCGAATTAACATGCTGTCTAGAATTGTACGAACATGTCGCAAGGTACGAATAATGTGGCTGTATGAGAATGTATATTCACAGCGGCTTAACGCAGAATTAATTGATAGCATGAAAATATGATATAATAGTCGATAGCATTTGCTTGTACCGGATCATTCTACCGTACTTCCTGGTTAAGCGAAGTGCAATGTTCCCCAAAATGCGACTACTGCATTCAGAGTCAGACAAAACATTTGTGATGATATGGAATTAATAATAATAATAATTTGCTTTACGTCCCACTAAATACTCTTTTACGTTTTTCGGAGACGCCGAGGTGCCGGAATTTAGTCCAGCAGGAGTTCTTTTACGTGCCAGTAAATCTACCGACACGAGACTGGCGTATTTGAGCACCTTCAAATACCACCGGACTGAGCCAGGATCGAACCTGCCACGTTGGGGTCAGGAGGCCAGCGCCTCAACCGTCTGAGCCACTCAGCCCGGCACAATATGGAATTAAAAGTGATGAATAAATGAAGAAATTGCCCTAACATTCGTTCATTCAACTCCAGCTATTAGATCCTCAAAATTAGATGCAGTTTTCAACCACGCGCGATATGTGTCGTGTTATTGGGCATTTAACAATAACAAGCACCCTCTGTGTATCAGTGGTCGTGAGTCAGCCTTCAAGATCGGGAATTTAATCTCGGCAGAGGTATTCGAAGTAGGAAGGTCAGAAATAATTCCATTCGACAAATAAATGTCTTATGATATCGGTATTAAAAACATCCCTGGAGATACGTTCGATGTCTACTCCACGAAATCAAAGTATATTCCAGAGGGGTGTAAATAATCTCTTAAGGATACGTTGATGTGAAGAGGTTATACCGCTATCTTGACCCACGATGACTTGGCTATGAACATGGACATTCTCATGGTTTTCGATTTGGACAGTTATTACTAGGCTGTGTAACTGATTTTGTTATTTTTTGCTATGTTTGTTATATTTCATCTGGATTTGGACAGTTATAAGCAGGCTGTGTAACTGATTTTGTTACCTTTTGTTATGTTTGGTATATTTCATTATCAAAGTTTACATTTGTTACTTAGTCTGTTGTAGGGGCCGATGACTTTCGATGTTAGGCCCATTTAAACAACAAGCATCAATTAAACATTAACTAGCAGGACGTTTTTAAAGAGAGATATAATGAACCACAAGCGCTTCAATAGAAATTTCCGTTCTTTTGTAGTTTGAGGTATTATATTATTTGAAAATTGAGGCGAGGCAGTTATGACGACAACGGGAAAAGTTCAAATTACTTTCTTCTCTATTCAGTGAACATGAATGTTTTCGTAGGAAAATAGTCTATGTTTTATTACCTTTCGCCTTCAAAAAATAAAAAATAAAATGCTTTCTGTTCGATCCAGCAATACATTTTGAGAATGTCACGAGTGGATGAGGACAAGAAATCTACCGTATTCACTTAAGTGACAGGTACAATACCATTAGAGAAATATGGGAAGTGAATGGGCTTCTCTTTGGAGCCGAAGATACCTCCTTTAAGGGTTCAAGCTTTTCCCTCAAGAAGCTGGGATCCTCACTCAAGGATTTATAATATATATCGCTTACGGTTCTAAAGGAGTCTTTATTCATTTCAGTTACTCATTTGTATTTTTGTTTCATTTGTCTTTTGCAGTAGTTTTTAAAAATGTTTATTTTTTTATTATTATAGCGACATGCTTGAAGCTCAAATTTAGTAATTACCAGATTTCAGAGGCTGAAAGACGAACTATCCTGGTATTTTCGATGCGTGAATGTGGTGTTCCCTGCGGGAAACCTCGCGTTCTGAATGACTCTCCAATGTCAATTAAATCTAGGTTAGAACTACCCTCAATATAATCGACTGACAACTTAGTGTAGCTGATTAGGTGCTCACCTTGTGTGCTGAAATGATATAACTCAAAAGCATGGAATTTGTGAAATAACCCGTTCTCAGATCCGAATTCCGGCTCTCTGAGGTCTGTAGAGATAAACATCCCTACAAATATTGTCTAACACACGGGCTTCCAAATGGCGGCCCGCGAGGGCCTTAACAAACAAATATTTTAAGAAATATGGAGCAAATTTACAAAAAAATATTTCATTGCTCGTTCAAAAAGTATTAATTTTATACTCTTTATACACCTTAGTCAGAACTAATTCATCCTTTAATATTATTTCCACCTGGCTGAGTGGCTCAGACGGTTGAGGTGCTGGCCTTCTGACCCCAACTTGGCAGGTTCTATCCTGGCTCAGTCCGGTGGTATTTGAAGGTGCTCAAATACGTCAGCCTCGTATCGATACATTTACTGGCACGTAAAAGAACTCATGCGGTACTAAATTCCGGCATCTCAGCGTCTCCGAAACCATAAAAGTAGTTAGCGAGACGTAAAGCAAATCAAATTATTATTTATTATTATTATTATGATCGTTATTATTATTATTATTATTATTATTATTATTATTATTATTATTATACCAGGAGGTACACCTCAACCCTGCACATTCAAAAGAAACGCCTTTATGTACTCCTCTATCGACCAAAACGTGAAATTGCCAGTACAGGAATTTGGGACATTAATCTGAAGATGACACTAGTAAATAATTGAGGAGTTTATCATTTCTAAGTTTCCTAAACTGATTGGATTTATTTTGTTTTGTTTGGCTGTAAATCAAGAAGTTTGGACATTTCTTCATAGATGCCATCACAAAAACGGAGGTCATGCACTCTGGTGCTAGGTGGAAGAACTTGTAATTTAAAGAAGTCTTGTGTTTCTAGGTTATCATAACAGAATCAATGTTCATTTATTTTTGGGTTGGCAACACTTCTGTTTCATGTCGCCAGTTTTGAATCTGGCCAATCATGAATTTTTGTAATTAATTTTCAACCAATCCCGCATTTCTTGTTCCCTTTGAATTAGCCAATAAAATTGAGAGGGTGTGTCCGAATTAGTCCAGAATTCTCTCGAACCTTCCCTGAGGGTATATAAGTTGCGGCTTTTCAAGTTTCCTTGTCTCATTGATCGTCGTGTTTCTGAGTGTGTGTGTTAAGGCAGGAGGCGAGACGCCTCATTCTTCGGCAGGCAGAACATCAGCCAGGTAATGGCCATAAAAATTCTATCTTTCTTGCTGTCTCCGCATACCTATCCGAGGGGAAGGTCCGAATTTCTAACTATGTAACCAACATTTTCTAAAATGTAAAGTTCCGTTCGGCTAATGTAAAAATTTCATAAAGTCTTTAACTGTAAATCCGGGATAGAGAGTGCGTTACCCTCTCGAGTTCCCTTTCAACTTGGTTCGGGGTGACTACGACTTTGTAAATGTTTTCTTCTTTTCTGTAATGCCTTAAAGTGACCTTCATTCGAGTCACCTCAGTAACTGGGGATTAGCCCCTGTATATCTGGGCCGAGAGCCCCGTTAGGATTTTATTCTTCATTATCTAGGAGTGCAAATATACGCCTCCATTCATTTTGTGTTCGGGCCAGTAATCGAACCTGTTTTTCGTACATGAAGGCCCAGTAGGTTGGGTAGTAGATACCCCTGTGTAAAAGTAACTTCTATTGTAAATCGTGCCTAGAGAGGCCAGAGAGGGTAAGATTTTTGATGTAATGTTGCCTTAAGCGGGCTGTTAGGAATTTGTTAATGTTGGAGAGCATGTAAGCTCTTAAGTTTTCTGTAATTGTCACAGGACCTCTGGAAGGCTAGAGATTTTAACTTTTGGAGCAAGTGCCCTTGAAATGGGGGATTTCTGCCCTTGCCTAAATTATACCTCATTTATAAAATTGTAAATTGTGTAAACTTGAGCTGGTAGCTCCGAACTTGTAAATCTGGGGCTTGTAGCCAAAAGCTGTTGAATTCCCTATTCTGGGGTTCTTTATTTTTAATCCCCAAATTTGTCATTGTTATTTCACTAAGTGAAAATTTGTTTTGTTGTTTTTGAAGAAATACAACCTTCAGTTCAAGTTTTAAATTAATTTTGGTATTGTAGATAGACCCATTCACCCCAGCACCTTCTTTCACCTCTCTGCGATCCACCAAAACACGGTAATTATTATTATTATTACTATTATTATTATTATTATTATTATTATATTTCATTTTTTAAGTATTCACTTGGTCCTAAAGTATTATTCTTTTTTATTTGAAAAATGTAAAATCCAAACTTCGGCGGAAAATGAGCACTCACAAATACCATTATAAAAATTGCTATCGGGTCCATATCAAACCTTCAACTTCATGCCAACCTCATTGTGGTCATTTTATACAACGTAGCATGCAACGTAGCATGCAACGTAGCATGCAATGAATACCAAAAAAATACTTCAATTGCCGTTGGTGTAAGAAGCGGTCTCAATTCTTCGTTCTTCTCTCATTGGCAGTACTGGCTGGTACAAAGTGCTGCACACTCGATGAAATGTTCCGGAAAGGACTCCTGGAAGTACATTGCCGGGACTTTTGACCCTTACAACTGTATATCATTGTTCCCTTTACATTACTCCCACTAAATTGTCATTTTTGTTTTGACTATATTATTAATTTCAGTTTGTCTTTAGGCACTTTTTCCCTTTTCGTCATTTGACAAATATTAATTCAAAAAAACTGTCCGGCTCCATGACTAAATGATTAGCGTGCAGGCATTTGGTCACAGGGGTCACGGGTTTGATTCCCCGCAGGGTCGGAAATTTTAACCATTATTGGCTAATTTCGCTGACATGGGGGCTGGGTGTAAGTGCCGTCTTCATCATCATTTCATCCTCATCACGACGCGCAGGTCGCCTACGGGTGTCAAATCAAAACACCTGCATCTGGCGAGCCGAACTTGTCCTCAGACACTCCCGACACTAAAAGCCATACGCCATTTTTTTTCATAAACTTACATTGTTTGGTGCTCTCCTTCCAAATTCAATTGTCCTGTACATAACAGTGTTAATTTTAATATCACTATTTTATGCAATTGTTAAATAATCTTTTTAAGTATCAAAATGACTAAACCTTCATTTCAATTGAACTGTGCATGTTATTTCGTACTGGTACTTCTATTTGCGGAATTTTATTAAAACGAGGCCTATTATTATAGTATGGCCCGCGATTTAATGTGGCCCTCCAGCTCTTACTAATTGGAAACCCCTGGTGTAACATATAACATTACTATACCGTGTATTGTATTCTCAGAATAGACGTCTTAGTGCTTGTGACTATGAAGGCTAGTAGGGCTAAGCCTACATGTGTTGGTCCAATCAGAACGTCTGCAGACCATAACTGAGGACTTATTATTATTATTTTTGCTAGTGGCTTTATGTCGCACCGACACAGATAGGTCTTATGGCGACGATGGGATAGGAAAGGCCTAGGAGTTGGAAGGAAGCGGCCGTGGCCTCAATTAACGTACAGCCCCAGCATTTGCCTGGTGTGAAGATGGGAAACCACCATAAACCAATTTCAGGGCTGCCGATAGTGTGATTCGAATTCACTATCTCCCGGATGTAAGCTCACAGCCGCGTGCCCCTAACCGCACGGCCAACTCTCCCGGTCTTATTATTATTATCATCATCATCATTATTATTATTATTATTATTATTATTATTATTATTATTATTATTATTACTATTATTATTATTATTATTATTATTATTATTATTATTATTCAAAGAAGCGAGAGAATTTTCATGTTTTATGTAATGAATAGCGTAGACCTACATAATTTTAAACAAAGTCATTTAATATTTTTAAACGAATTATATAAATACTAGCTGATGTACCCGTGCTTTGCTACGGGATTCTCAGAAAGACTGACTTGGTGGTTTTCCTAACTTAATCCAACATAGGTCATTACAAAAACGTCAGTAGGAATGTAGCGATTGAAAGCAATGTTATCATATAAAATACTCGATCAAATGAAACACCGCACACTTTCTCACTTTCAACGAACAGTACTACGGTGCCGATCTAAGAGTCCGAAGTTCCAGAGCTGGAATAACCAGGTCGCAGACTGCCGTGAACACTCCTCTGTCATTATTCCTTTAAACATGCACACTACTCATTCCAATCAGTGCCTCAGAGTAGGGATTGAATAGCTCTAATACTATGATGAACCAGTGTGTTACGAGCCAGATATATCAGAAAATGTATGAACCAGAGGAATGGCATGCTACTTCCCGCCAATATACAGGCAGGCTGTTTCAGTCGGTACGACCAGGCGAGTTGGCCGTGTGGTTAGGGGCGCGCAGCTGTGAGATTGATATATATAGATTTATCTATACGACCACTAATGACATAAATAACTTATTTGAGAATTACATTTCAGGCCTTCCCCTAAACTACCATTTCACTCAGCGTGAATAAAATAATTTATAGCCTAGATTGTAGTGGTTCATCACCCGACATTACATGACGATTTTCATTAAATTCTCTTCAGCCGTTTCCTCTTGATGCGTGTACATACATACATACAGACGGACAGACATAAATTACGGGAAAGTAAAAAAATGCATTTCCTTGTTACTGTAGACATGACAGATACAGAAACACCATTCATTTCAAATTCTGAGCAATGTACAGGCAAAACACTTATTTTATATATAGATTACATTTCAGGCCTTTCCCGAAACTACCATTTTACAGACAGACAGACAGACAGACAGACAGACAGACAGACAGACAGACAGACAGACAGAAATTACGGAAAAGTAAAAAATGCATTTTCTTGTTACTGTGAACATGAACGATACAGAAACGCCATTCTTTTCAAATTCTGAGCAATGTACAGACAAACTCTTATTTTATATATAGATTACATTTCAGGCCTTCCCCTAAACTACCATTTTTCTCAGCGTGTATAGCCTATATTGTAGCGACTTATTTCACATGTTTGTCTACCGATTTTCATTCTGACACGACCTCTAAGAACATAAATATTTGAGAATTAAATTTCAGGCTTCCCCTAAACTACCATTTCACTCAGCGTGATTAAAATAATTTATAGCCTAGATTGTAGCGGTTCATCACCCGACTTTACATTCCGATTTTCATTAAATTCTCTCCAGCCGTTTTCTCGTGATGCGTGTACATACATACAGACAGACAGACAGACAGACAGACAGACAGACAGACAGACAGACAGACAGACAGACAGACAGACAGACAGACAGACAGACAGACAGACAGACAGACAGACAGAAATTACAGAAATGTAAAAAATGCATTTTCTTGTTACTGTGAACATGACCGATGCAAAAATAACATTCTTTTCAAATTCTGAGCAATGTACAGACAAAACTCTTATTTTATATATATAGATAAGCGGTATTTTAATGCTATCAAATTGTATTAAGGGAATCTTCAATTGTGCTTGAAAGTTGGTGCTATAAAAATACGTTGTCCCCATTGTTGGAGTTATGTGCTACCCAATTTTTATAACAACTTCACTTAGGTAGTATATCTTGAGAAATTGTATTTCTTCTGGTTTTTCGTGGCTTCCCATTTTCACACCAGTTAAGGCTCGGGCTGTACATTAATTAAGACTACGGCCGCTACCTTCCCAATCCTAGCCCTTTCCCGCCCGCCCGTCGCCGAAAACTTTTGATGTGGTAGTGCGACGTCAAACCACTAGCAAAAAAAGAATATATCTTCCGGATTGATGTTCCTGGTGTTAAGTCTCACTATAATATTCAAGTAATAGGGATAATGATGTGTCTGGATTAATATAAAAATAGAATGTTGTTTTATAAGGTCTGTAGTGATGAGAATTGAAGAAGCAGAAATGTCATTACCCTTAAACGAATGTAAGTATCAGCTAAATTTTAAGGGAAGAACCGTAACAGATTGGACGTCGGTAGATGCAGAGTGGGTCTCTGCCCTTAGGTGGCCACGGCTGGTCCGTGGTCCAACAGCTCTGCACTCTGACCGGCCAACCAAGCAGAGGAGGAGTGGCCACGGTCTTACCGTGAGACGGGACCGGGCTAAATCTCATGGCTAGCCCCAACCGTCGGCTGTCCTAAGAATTATTTTTCGTGGTTTTCCATTCTCCTGCACTAAGGCGAATGCCGGGACAGTTCCTGGTATAGGCCACGGCCACCAACCCCCTCACCTTCTCCGAAAATCTCTTTCACCGCCACAAATCTCCCGGCCTTAGAGACAGCGTCACTGTGTAAGAGGCCCGCCTTCCCCTTCAGGGGATTGATGGAAATATTTTAGTAGTAGTAGTAGTAGTAGTAGTAGTAGTAGTAACAGATTGGAGAAATAACGACTTGCAAATGTACTACTGTTGGAATGTTTAGGGAAAAAGAATTAAAAGCGATGAGGATACATGAAGGAAGGACAGGAATTGATGTTTGAGCTAATAATGATCTTATCGTGACTTTAATTGCTAAAGATTTTAAAAATACTGGATGCGGATATTTTGAGCTAAAAAGGCGTCCTACCGAGCTTGATAGCTGCAGTCGCTTAAGTGCGGCCTTCCAGTATTGGGGAGATAGTAGGTTCGAACCCCACTGTCGGCAGCCCTGAAGATGGTTTTCCGTGGTTTCCCATTTTCACACCAGGCAAATGCTGGGGCTGTACCTTAATTAAGGCCACGGCCGCTTCCTTCCCACTCCTAGCCCTTTCCTGTCCCATCGTCGCCATAAGACCTATCTGTGTCGGTGCGACGTAAAGCAAAAAAAAATGCGTCCTTAATACGCCTATGAACCTAATGACACTGATCTGTTAAATGCGTGCATTCTTAAATGCAAATTGACTGTGCTGGGATTCAATCCCGTAACTTTGTGGATGGGAGGTGAAGATTTCAACACAATACACTGCGCATCCGGTCTGTCAGTAAATACATTTTATTATAGGTTAACGTTATTGGATTTTGTTGATAGTTGAGGATAGGTACGAATCTAAAAGAACACAGACGAAGAGTAATAAATCTCGAAGAAAAGTGGGAGGTTTTGTGTTGTGTGCGAAGGCTCATTTATTCTAGCAAGGCTGTGATTAGAAAGGAATGTGAACTCGAGACTTGAACTAGAAGCTGTAACTCTGCTAAGTGGCCTTGAATTATCCTGTCCTGTACCCACAATTATAGTGCACGTCTTCGTAAATAAAGCACACTATTAATTGTTTTATTATTCAACCTTTGAATGGGCGACTACTGCATTACGCGAGATTGCAGATCAGCTTGATGATAGACTTTCGAATCTAAGGGAGTAACTCGCAATTATTCAAGATAAACATTTCTCAGGTATCTACCATCGGTGTCAATGTCAAATTATTACAGATAGGTCATAGTGTTCAGTCCCGTAACCTTGAGCATGAGAAGTGAGTACCTTAACTAAATAATGCAGCTGATCTGTCAGTATATTCATTGTATAACAGGTTAAATGTATTTGATTTATTTAGTGTATTGAAGTAGTATGAAAGGAAGTGTGAGGATTTACATTCTCCCCAATCTACGAAATAAAAAACGAAATGAGAAGGACGGCTTTGAAAATTAATTCCTACGATAGGGGCAGTTGAATGAAGTATCTTTCTGCTAAGTATATTTATTAACGATTCTTGCATGCAGGCCATCTGTCACTCAGAATTCCTATTGAAAACTCATAAGCCTATGGATAGAGAGCTGGATAAATAAGGCGCATTGTGTCTAAAGGAGAATAAAATCAAACAGTTTATAGAATACTCCCTTCCCTAGTTCCGGATCAGCAGAGACTGAAGGCATGATATTAGTTTATTAGAACCCAAATTGCCTTGATGTACCAACTTTATAATCATCCTTCATTCTTCTTTTTGTTCGTATTTACTACATTAAAATTTACAATTAAATCGCCGTAGCGTTGTTATAACTATTTTACACATTATCCGAAATTTTACTTGGTACATGTTATACCGGTGTTCCCAGAGGTTTTGCGTGTGATCGGGGAATGGATAAAACACCCCAAGACAATCCACAGAGTCCCTATGCATACGTCCTGCAGTCGATCGCTTGCGAGCTATGCCTGTTTAAGTTATTAACTATAATGGGAGTAGAGTTTGTATTTAAAGTTTGGAGTCAAGCATGAACAACTTTACCCAAGAGTAGATACTAGCCCCGTGGTCCTCAGTAGGCATAAACGACAAAGAAGGAGGAGTCAAGCATGCCGTTACGAACGTGTCAGACCACTTGACGTGGGATGTACTAGGTAAATAACAATAGTTCCCATACAAAGTTGGAAAATCTGTAAATCGTAAACGATCATGGTAGGACATAAGGTGATAGAGTATTTTTTCTTGTTTTTGTTTTGGAGTGTACCATTCACCCTCTACTACTTCCTACATGTTTGGGAATATTTTTTTCTCTTCCACCTTGGCATTTTCCCGTTAAGTTGCGGGGTCCACCATAATTCTACATTGGCCCTTCTACTTCGTCCGGTCAATGGAATCAGCAGGTTGCATGCCGCATATCCTCATGGACACAGTTCATTCAGAGTTTTCTTGGCCTTCCTCTTGGTCTCCGTCCATCAGAGTTAAGTTTGATCAGCTCTGACCACGTGCTCATACCAGCGGAGTTTTGGCTCTCGCATCTTGCACTGTATCGGGGCGATTTTGAAAGAAGCCCGGATGGCTGCATTCCCGATGTGATAAAGCCACGTGACTTCCAGTAACCACCTTACAGCATCTTCATTGCCATAGTATGAAGCATCTGCTCGTGTCTGGTAGTCGAAGGCCAACCCTCCACCCCATAGAGAGCCACTGGGTGGACAATCGTGTAGTATACCTTTGACATCAGATGCAGAGATATCTTCTTGTCATAGAGGACGACTATAACCAGTCGCTATTTAAGCCAGGCAACGTTTACACGAGTTCGAACACTCGAGAGATTGCCACCACGGCTGACAAGCCAGGCTCCTTAATGTTCCAACTTCTTCCAAATATCTGCTGGGAGGATGTCATCCAGTTCAGTTTCCTTGCCATTTCTCATGGCACATATTACAACAATAACCTCAGATGCTATATTGGGAGATACTGCACATTTTACAGAATTCGCAGTTGGAACTGGCGGATGCTGAACCTCCTCATTGCATCGAAGTAATTGTACCAATGAATTAGAATGTCTGCATGTTTTCGCCGAATACTTCCATGTCCGTCTTTAATGTGCACGACGTGGGCAACACCTTATGTACTCCGGTGACGAGACTCAAGTCTCTTTGAACCCTCAGGTCTGTCGAGACGTTAATAAAGATCATGTAGGTGTTCGGACTTAGCTGCTGCAACAGCCTGTTTGGCAGCAGATGTAAGAAGACGATAGTTTGATAGACCGGTATCAGTCCTGGAGTAGAGCCAGATTTGGAAGGTAGTTTTCTTGAATTTTATGGCATGCTTGATGTTTTCATTTTACCAACAAACCTGCTTGTCCACAAAATGCCTTCCTGGATTTATTACATGCAAAATTGCCTTAGTGCTTGTCTGAGTTCGAGTTGTAACTTGATCCCTCGTAGCATTGTACGTAGGGAGTGAACCGAAGTTATCCATTAAGTTGGTTTCCAATGGTAGGTACCTTCCACCATTTCATCCGTTCCGTGGTTGTGACGAGTTTAGCACGTGAATGGAGCCGAAGATGAACCTGGGTGACTGGGAGCTTATGTTGAGGAACAATATTATTTGAAGGGATATTCAAATTAGTGCTCATGTTATGTTGTTTTATTTCCCTTTCACACATACTTTTTATAATACTAAATAATTTTGCTACATTTGTCGGTGTGATCCACTCTTATTTTTCTATTTTAACCCTAGATTCACTATAAACATATATTCACGCCATCGTTCTCTCTTTGGCCCAAAGTGTTTATTTTGCAAATGCTATGAACACTTTATTTGATATACAGTAGTTTAAGGGTTTGTTTACAGGTAGGCATAATGTATTTTTTCCAACATGGACTTCTAATTGAAACGTTATGTAGGCCTACTCAGAAGAGAACTGTCCAAAGTAAAGTACTGAACCCAGCTCGTGGATATTATTGGCTTACGAATATAATGACAAAAGTAATATTAAATGAGGTAGAGTTCATATTTGAAGGAGGTTATATGTAGCAGTCCGGCCTGATGAATCACATCTTTAACGGCGCACGTGTAAAGGAGCAGCGGAAGTTGCATCAGAAAGAGGGTAATGGAAGTTTCCACTGTGAAGACAGAGAAACGTGAGATCGATGTGAGACAGAGATACTGAATTATGTTGGCAGAATTTTCGAATCAACGAATCATGAGGTAGCGCACGAAGGAGGAGCTGATGCAGTAGCAGGAATACCAATGTGAAGGTACTGTGAAATAAGTCTAAATGCTGAAGAAATGATTATTAAAAGCAAATGAGACTTTCATATATCTGTATTTTTTTTTGCTAGTGGCTTTACGTCGCACCGACACACATGGGTCTTACGGTGACAATAAGAAAGGAAAGGCCTAGGAGTTGGAAGGAAGCGGCCGTGGCCTTAATTAAGGTACAGCCCCAGCATTTGCCTGGTGTGAAAATGGGAAACCACGGTCACCCATCCAAGTACTGACCACGCCCAATGTTGCTTAACTGCGGTGATCGGTGTATTCAACGTGGTATGGCCGTTGGCTGGGAAACCATGGAAAACCATCTTCAGGGCTGCCGACAGTGGGATTCTAACCCACTATCTCCCGGATGGAAGTATATTTGTAAAAATGTAATTAAGATATCCTGGCAAACGTCTGTGATTACATATGTGGTTACCAGAGACTGGACGTGGTGAAGTCGAGCCGGGGAATCCCTGAGACATTTGGTCTACAAGGCACGCGGGTTGGATGACGCCACGCGCTGAGGGGAGACACTGTAAGCTTCGGGACCGAATGTGTCGGATGCGTGTTGTGATCGTCGCTAAAACAGGTGAATACTGAGCATTTTTTGAGGTAGGAACAATAACTTTCTTTTGCTCCTGGACTTAATCCGCAAGGATTTTTTCCATAAAGGTATTAGTAGTACTAAACCGTCACAGATTAGTAATTATAAGGGTTAAGTGCCGAGAGACTTGTTATTCAAGCAGTGTTAGAACTGGATAATAATGAAGTTGCGGAGCACGCTGGAACTTGAATTAACATTACATTGAATAACAGATTCCGGTGGGAATAAGATACAAATCAAACTGTTACGTGAATGGAGTGTTTTTGAGAAGAATTATTTATTTTGTTTGTAACTTGTGTAATAACTGATTGTATGTTTTATGCTCAGTGAACCTCGGGACTGTGCGGACACGAGTGTACCAATTCTGCCGTAAATAAAATAGTATCGGGACCATGAACTTCAAGAGGAGAATTATGGAGGAGAGCTCTAAAGACGGTCGTATTTCCGTCGTGAAGGAGTGAGCACCGCATCGATGGACCGACCCGATGGCTGAGATGGTGCATTGCTGAATCATGGACCGGAGCGGACAGGCATGAGTACATCTAATTTTATTTAATTTCATTACATGCATGACTAGCTGCCTGTGTAAATTTGTAAATAGTAACTTCTTGCATGTAACGTTTAAGATTTGTTTGTTTTAAATATGTAGCAAGGGTCAGCTAGATGTATATGGTTAATTTGTGGCACTAATGCCTTGGGGGTTTGTATTTGTGTATATAATCTTCGTGTGATAGTGTTAATTTGATCTTCAGAATCTATTCTTAAGCGTGTGTTATATAATCTTCTGGAATAATATCAGCGTGTGTTAGTGTAACGTTTATAAGACTGGATGGCATTAATAACATTTTAAGTAGTTCGTGGGGCATGCTAGCGGTATGGCATGTTGCATGACTATTTTTCGCTCTTCGAGAAAGGTTCATCAGTGCTGTGCTACAACTTGAACCAGTGACTATCAGTGAATATTATAGTTTATATTTAGAGTCAAAATTCATGGATAAGTGATTTGATTTTTGTCAGGTTAACGATATGTGCTGTGAGTTAGTTCATGTTTTTGAATATTTTGTTATTAAGTTTTTTTGTACCTTGTTTGAGATTTGATACTTTAACATTCAGAACGGCAATGAGATGAATAGAACCAGTGATGATGTGGAATAAAACATAACGAGGTTGATAATTGAATACAAGGAATTCTTGAGAAATAATTTAGCGAATCCTGGTGAGGTTTGAACCAGTGAATGTTATAATTGAAGGCAAGGTATTATGTGTTCCTAAATGCAGATTGTGAGGAATATTTGTTATGAGCCCGAAGGAGACCAGTTTATATAAGATATTTGGAAGGGACTGGGTGAGCTTGCCTTGCAGACAGCGCGGAGCGCTGAGAGATATATTAAGCCAAGGTGCGAAGAAAAGAGATGTGTTTACTTACGAATCAATCCTCTCCACGGCGCAGCGTTCGAATATCATTGTAGATTGATTACGATGTTATCTTATACAGTCCCAGTTGATCAGGTAGAACCACAGCGCAAGGCTAGTTAAATATTTAAGGTCATCTGAGTATCACTTTAGTTAAAGATCAGGAAATTTCAGGTTACTGTAATTGAATGTCCTGAGGGACATCTTGATTCTCGACCAGGTCAATGGACTTGGGTTTCACTGATGTCCATCATTTCTGGATTTATTTTGTTGTTCGCTGTGAGTTATATGTTTGCTGTGTACTTGGCAACGCAGACTCTGTTTTGTCGTTGTGATTTTATTGATTGTTGATTCAGTTCCATATGGTTAGTATGTTTGAGGCAGGGATTCCATTCTCACAGCAGTAAAGCCAGTGTAGATGTAAGTTTTGGGGTGATTTGTGTTTATTTATATTACGTAGGGCCCTTTGTTACAGATTTTTTTATTCAGTGCGATTATTAACGTATAGTTTCCATATTGGTGGAACTTAGTATTGAGACAGCTGGTTATATGTGTGTGTGAAGTTAAACCTTTTCTAATCAGATTTTCTCATGTTGCAATTAGATCGGATGTACTTGTCGGTCCGCGTCAGTTTCGTGGTAGTTATTGTAGATGAGATTCAGCAAGCAAAGAAAAATGGTGATTTAATTAATTGTAAAGAGAGGTTCAATGGAGGTATTGAATTTAATAGTTTGATATTTGAGAATTCAATAATTTAGTAATTTGATTTTGATTTCATAAAATGTAATTCAGTGATTTAATGAATGTAACTTAAATTATCTTGTTAAGGTAGCACACGTCAACTATAGTTTTGGAATTAATGTTTAGTAATTTAATAATGAAGCCCAATAAGAATTAATTAAAAATGAAATGAATTAACAATTGAAATCGGTAAAAATTTGATATAATGAAGCAGTAAATATGGATCCATCAAACTATGTAATGAAGTTTCAACCACTCAATATGTATTTTTCTTAGGAGTTTGAGATTAAGAAAAAGTATTGTTTTTAGTCAGTTATTTTATGAGTGGAATTGAATTTAATTTGAAAAAGGCCGACCTATTACATTTAACAGATGAAGCATTTGTGCTTGTTGGAAGATAATGTTCCAGTAGGCCTATATAACCAATGTTGTACAATTTTTATTTTTATAGTGTTGTCATTTTATTTTCGTTATCATTCTGCCAAAATTTTAAATAAATTTGTTTGCAAAAAGGTTCTCATTCATAACTTTTTAAAATTATTTTCTCTCTTTTATCCTTCCTGCTTATTAATTTAAGATTAGTTTATTTTATTTAGAAATATCACCGGAGATCACCCGTGCGCGATCCTGGGATTAGAGCTGGCGCCCAAAATCATAGGCGGGAAGGGTAGAGTACATATTACGTGGCCCAATAAAGTGCATCACACCTGATAGGGATTGTAAAATTTCGTCTATATGCAAAATGTTAGCTGCCGAGAGCAAGAGGAAAACCATTACAGATGTGAGTTGATAGAACCAGGAACACTATACAGATTTAGTTGACGATGTCTTTTTTCTGGTCATCAGCATGGAGGATGGTTGGATGATCCTCAAGTAGTACCATCGAAGATTGTGCAGTTACAAGAAAGCCTCAAAAATCGACCTCGAGTGCCATAATGAGGTGTATTAGGCAAGATAAGGACTGTGGTAGTTTGCCATTGCTTTCCTCACTGAGTAAGACTGTTATTCTATCATGACTGGGCATGTGAGTAGATCTAATGAGACAGACCTTAATGGGAACTACGTCGAGCTATGGCCTGGACCAAAAGAGAGATGCAAAAACATCTGCATTCATCAAGAAATAGCCACAGGCTGAACTATTGTTTAGAGGGATAAATGTCGTATATCCAAACAGATTATGGCATATTTTATTGCAAAATACAATATCAAAATCAATATATAATAATTTATGAAAATCAATTAGGCGTTTGATCGAAGCTGTTGATGGAACTGAATGAAGGTATAAAAATTCTTCACTATGTCTGAGTTTGAAAAACTGGGAATAGGGACTGTGGTAGTTTGCCATTGCTTTCCTTAAATAGTCAGATTTGAAATATAGTATAGGGTATTCAATTGATATTTTTCGTCCAAAAGAAAACTGCTCATAAAATGTAGATTCCCCTTCCATCGGGTTCACTAAAAATGCTTTTTGTCTAGTCACGGAGAAATTTTGTCTCAATTCTGGCAAATTCGATCAGCTTTCATTCTGCTGTGATTACTTGTTACAAAATCATTCAACAATTTAACAGTAGTGTTAACAATATGAAAACTCCTTAATAGCTATAGAATATTAACAGACGCCGGTTTGTCGGAATTTTGCGCTGCAGGAATTCTTCAGCAATGTGTAAGCCAAGGATACGGAATTGAAGAATTTCTTACAACACACTCAGATGCCACAGATCTCAGTCAGGATAGAGCCTGCTATCAAGAAAAGGACAATAGCTAACCCACAAGTTCTAAGTTACAATAAATAATAAGTGGTAAATGATTCTATTTTTTTTGAAATGCATTTCCCAGCGCCTCTGTATTTTTATTTCCAAATTACCAAATCAAAGCATGTTTCTTTTTTTACATTACCCTGCTGGAAAATGGGATTTTCGCGCTACACTTGGAAGGTAAGCAAACATAGTGACATAATAGTCTGAATGCATCACCAGGCCATATTTTAACCACCACCAGTGGGGAGCTGGAATCGTAGGAAACGGCACCCCTTACCATGACATCAATCATTGCGGCGGTGTGGCACGCTACGATGAAGTTCAGGGTCATGGCGCTGTCCAGGATGTCTCCTGTCTAGAATTCGTTGAACATCTTGCATCCAGGCAGAGCCGTGATTCGTCGCTGAACACCACTTGTTGTCAATCTGCAAGCCGCCATACTTTTCATTCCTGGCAGAATTCGGAACATGCTCGGCGATGCTCACGTCGTTACAGCAGACGTCGTATGGGATGCTGCGACCGCAGATCTTGCTGTGCTAGCCCTACTACTGGGCACAAACGTATCCCCATCTGTTGTGACATGTCTCTCAATGGATCCGCAACGACGCCATTGGACTGCTTACAGTTTGTCGCACAATGAAATAATCTTCCCCGCTGCTGGACCGCCGCGTGTGTGCACCCTTAAGGCCGGTCTCCACTGGTTAACATTTAACATCATATTAAATGTTAACTGGTGACACCATCAACATGTTAAATGTTAAATACTGTTCCATTTAGCATTGTGTCCACACTTAATAAACACGTTAAACTTTACTTCCTTTGTTTATATACAGGTGGTTCATCATATCAATTTGTGGTATTACATTTAGGTAGGTGGTTCATCATATCAATTTGTGGTATTACATTTAGGTGGTGTCTAGTATTTTTAAACAAGGACAATGGACTCAGATGAAGAGCATTTGGCCTTTGTTATTGCCACTGTTGCTTCTTGTTATGATTTAGAAATGCAGTTTTGTTAGGCATATTTCCTCCCCTCTTCCTGCTCATTGCTTCAAAAGCAAACCGCTTTGAATTATAAACTTCGTCCGCTCCCGCTCCCGACTTCCCGACTTTTCTGTTTTCGCAATTCTCAACTGTACTGGAAGCGGAAGGGCGCTAGTTTTTTTTTCGATGCACACGCAGGAACACTTATAGATAATTTCGAGTTCCTGGAAACTGTCGGCTTTCGTCCCTTTATCTCTGTATTCCTTTGATGAGACAACCCACAAACAAGGCCTTTCAATTATGGCATTTATTAAGTCCAGTAATCTCCTTGCTCCACTCCATTTCTGACTGTAAATTTCAGTATAGTGCAGAGAGAACAACACACGTACGCGTAATGTATTTGTAGCTTATAACAAAGAGAATGAGTGTTGCGGAATGTTATAACTATAATACTACTTCACGAGAAGCACGTCGTTTGCGTCGTTTAGATTATCTGTTGGCATGGAAACAGCACGGAAGTTGCCGAAGCTGTGCCGACATCTCACGAACAACGAATTGACTTGACATGTTTTCCACTTGGAGCGGAAAACACGCCAACATCTTAAAAGTGTTAACCTCAACATTCTGAGTTACCATGCAAGGTCAATTGCACGACACAATCACAATATGCATGTCAATTGTAACATGTTAAATTTAACATGTTGGTGTTAAATGTTAATCACTAGAGACCGGCCTTTACGTTCCAACTGAGTCCAATACCGTTGCGCAGTGCAGTTAAGTGTCCTCATACCGAGGTAGTGCAGCTTCTTTTAGTCATACACCACCCCCCATGGAGGAGAGCTGCATGTACCATTTTAACAACATACCAGACTTCTTACCATTCTTAAATCCCTGGCAGTACCGGGAATCGTACCCGGGCCTCCGAGGACGGCAGCTAATTGTACTAACCATTACGCTACGTAGGAGGACACAGTGCAGTTAGAACGTTTCAAGTAGCGGTCAATGTGCCGAAACTTTCAACCTGCCTCATAAGTTCGAGGACGAGGTCTCTCTCAAACGCATCTATCTGATCAAACGCTTGTCGAATATGCCGTCGGGGCATGCTGCGTCTTCACTCTCCTACCTCTCTGGCGGCCTTATTGGGGGTCCTTCATCTAAGAAGAGAGAAGGTCACGTACATCCCCCTACTCCCACGCAAGCAGACGACATAAAACGCAAACGGAACGCACGCCAGCCTATGACAACCTTCGTTGTATTTGCGCGATTCGTCCATGGTGGGCATTTCTTATTGCAGAAGTCGAGTCCACATTTGTGACACTGTTCGGACCTACTACGCAGCAGGAGTGGGGGGAGAAAGGGAAAGAAAAAAGAAATATGGTAGACCGGAAGCGATCTGCGGTGACATTAATAGCATGCTAACAAAAATATTTCATTTATTCAGGAATCATGGTCAATGTCATGTCTATAGTATTAACCAGTTTCTTGGCTAAATGGTCAGCGTCGCTGCTTACGGTTCAGAGAGTCTCGCATTCGATTCATGGCGAGGTCCAGTTAATACTTCTGTGTTTAATTCAATACGCATTTCTTCACACACACACACACACACACACACACACACACACACACTACCTCTCTAGAATAAAATATCAACCACCACACAAATATGAAATATATATGGCGATATGAAGGGCATCTTGCCGTAAAACGGAGCCAAGTCCACATGTGTGACACTGTTCGCATCCGCTATCCCTTAAGAGTGTGCGGAGAAAGGGAAAGAAAAAGAAAGGCGATGCCTATAGAACTTATCTCCAATTTTTGATACCTGGGATTAGATAATAACCATGGAAAAAGAACGGTACATAGTAAACAAAACACAATACTGTACTATCAGTAAACTTTTGAGCATATCTCAACCTGGAATTAATTAATTTAAATTTCGTGTGGCTATTTCTAGCCGAGTGCATTCCTTATAAGGCAGACCTTCCGATGAGGGTGGGTGGCATCTGCCATGTGTAGGTAACTGCGTATTATTGTGATGGAGGATAGTGTTATGTGTGCTGTGTTAGTTGCAGGGATGTTGGGAGACAGCACAAACACCCAGCCTCCGAGCCACTGCAATTAACCGATGAAGGTTAAAATCCCCGAGCCGGCTGGGAATCGAACCCTGGACCCCCTGAACCGAAGGCCAGTAGGGTGACCATTCAGCCAATGAGTCGGACAACCTGGAATGTGAAGTGGCGACAATGATACCTTTAGCTGAGTCTAGCATTGTGATCACTTACTAGTAACGCGGTCCTCACTTTCATTCCTCTTAACTGACCTCTCTTGACTAATTCCTGTTCTCTACCGATCTCAACGACATGAAGTTTGTGAGTCCTAGGAATTATCTCATTGTTTTATCCACATTCCATTCTTTTTCCGATAACTTCATATACGGAGGATTTTTAAACGGTACCTTACTGACTATATTAATGACGATTTGCTGTATTTATTTATTTATTTATTTATTTATTTATTTATTTATTTATTTATTTATTTATTTATTTATTTATTTATTTATTTATTTATTTATTTATTCCCGGACATAAATCATCATTAATTTCATACTAGCTGTCTCAGGCAATGGGACATCAATCAAGATGAATTATAGACCGTAACGCAGGCAACTGGAGTGCATGATCATGTGTCATGATGACCTGCCCCTTTCTATAAAATTGCAGAACAAGTAAATGAAGAACCCCTTTCATAACAAACCATCTTCTCTAGGATTGACAGGAATCATTTTCTCCCAGGCCACACTTACAAGCACATTATCTAGGAAGCTTTGCAAATGATACCTCCTATTAAATGTTACCTTCTAAATCACTCTCTTTAAACCATTAAAACGCAATTAATGGAGCTCACCAAAATATTCTATACTTGAGAAGGGTTAATGATTGCATATTTTATTATATCTCAAATTTATTCCGTTAGATACTACTAAGTTTCTGACACGTTAAAAAATGTATAATCCACTTGATCTGATCCGAAATTTTACCCGCCCAGTAAAATTATCATAATGACTTTCAATAATCACAGAATATCAATGTATGAACACTTTAAATTACAACCGGTGCAAGAGCTGTATACAAGCACGCCATCATGAGGAGATTTTAACGCTAGCTCACTAATGACATAAAGATTACCATTAGAGAAACAACCTTCTACCTGAGTTGAAAAAAGCCAAACATGGTGAAGTGGGAGTCTGTTAGAGCCGAGGAAACACTTATAATAAAGAGTTCGTCTACATCAAGCAATTATTTAATTCGTCAAAATTTAGCAAATCCAATATTTTGATCAGCTGCAAGTTGGACATGTCGTATGTGTATCTTTGCGGGTTGAATGCACAGATGTAAAAAAAATTATCTACACAGCTGGCGAATAAAATTAAATATGTATTTCTAAAGAAATACAAAGTATCCTTTAGTGGGGATAGCTGAATATTATGAGAGACAGGGAATAGAGAAATATATTTTTCAGTGGCATCCTTCAATTAAATTCACTATGGAGATGGAGTCGGACGGATGCTTTCCTTTCTTGGATGATCTAATGAGAAACCGGACAGCTCCTTGGGGCACACTGTCTATCGTAAGCCTATCGACAAAAATCGCTCTCCATGCTGATACTCGCCACCATCCAGCACAAAATCAGGGCATTCTCACGAAACTCACCACGAGAGCGAAACGAATCTGTGGGCCATCAAATATCCGAGAGGAGATGGACACACTTAAAGTCACTGTCAAGGGTGATGGTTACAATGATGTACAGATTCAAAGAGCCATGAATTCCAGAGGGACGACTAAGGAAAGCTCACAGAATGAAGAAGTGAAGGGAACTGCTACCTTCCTTTCATCCACAATACCATAGATCGTACAGCTAAGGTCCTCCTCAAGAACAATATAAAAACCGTGTTTGGCATCATAAAAAAATATTGTTCAGAGTTTACTTAAAAGCAAGGATAAATTGTCACCACTACTATACCCTGGGGTGAACAAAATTCCCTGTACTTGCGGCAATGTATACATTGGCCAAACATGCCGGTCCATTGGTACTCGTATCAATGAACACCAACGAAATATTTGTCCCAACCAACCAAACAAGTCAGCAATAGCTGAGCACGCCCTATCAAGTGGTCATGATGTTCAATCCATCAATCAATAGTGATCTGCATTTAGGGCAGTCGCCCAGGTGTCAGATTCCCTATCTGTTGTTTTCCTAGCCTTTTCTTAAATGATTTCAATGAGATTGGAAGTTTATTGAACATCTCCCTTGGTAAGTTATTCCAATCCCTAACTCCCCTTCCTATAAATGAATATTTGCCCCAATTTGTCTTCTTGAATTCCAACTTTGCCTTCATATTGTGATCTTTCCTACTTTTAAAGACGCCACTCAAAGTTATTCGTCTACTAATGTCATTCCAGCCAGCCCCGAGGTGTAGGGGTAGCATGTCTGCCTCTTAACCGGAGGCCTCGGGTTCGATTCCCGGCCAGGTCAGGGATTTTTACCTGGACCCGAAGACTGGTTCGAGGTCTACTCAGTCTTGAACTGAGGACCTATATGACAGTGAGATAGAGGCCTCGGTCTAGACCCGCTATTGGCTTTACGGCGCACCGACACAGATAGGTCTAATGGCGACGATGGGATAGGAAAGGCCTAGGAGTTGAAAGGAAGCGGCCGTGGCCTTAATTAAGGTAGGCCCTACAGCTCCAGCATTTGCCTGGTGTGAAAATGGGAATCCTCGGAAAACCATATTTAGGGCTGTCGACAGTGTGATTCGAGCCCACTATCTCCCGGATGCAAGCTCACAGCTGCGCGCCCCTAACCGCACGGCCAACTCGCCCGGTAATAAATATGGACAAGAAGGATATCAACGCTCGCGATCCCCAGGACAAGGCACCTAAACGGCAAGGGCAAGAAGAATGTCCCCTCCCATAAATGCGGTTGGTCACATTACTCGCAGATGGTGGTTTAATAGTTCCTAGAAACAGAACGGGTGAGAAACTCTAGCTGGATATAAGTATTGTACTTTACAGTGAACATGAAGGAGATATCTTTACAGCTTCTCGGTAAGCGTTATAAAGATTGCCGCAAAAGTGAAATAGCATGTGATGTAATAAAGTTAACGTTTACATAAAAGGCATCTTCTCCAAAATGACCTTATTTCTGCGGAAGATCGTATCATTCATTTCTGGGAAGCTATTGTAAGAGGTCAGGTTATTGCCCCAGTGGACAATTCGACCATCATGGTAACAACTTGTCTAGACCACGAGGAGATCCGTATTGAGGCTTATGTATTGTCCCCACTCTTCCAATTATATATAAAAAAATCAGTTCAAATATTACAAGCTATATGAAACATTCCGTGGTGTAGGGGTAGCGTGCCTGCCTCTTACCCGGAGGCCCCGGGTTCGATTCCCGGCCAGGTCAGGGATTTTTACCTGGACCTGAGGGCTGGTTCGAGGTCCACTCAGCCTACGTGATTAGAATTGAGGAGCTATCTGACGGTGAGATAGCGGCCCCGGTCTAGAAAGCCAAGAATAACGTCCGAGAGGATTAGTCGTTCTGACCACACGACACCTCGTAATCTGCAGGCCTTCGGACTGAGCAGCGGTCGCTTGGTAGGCCAAGGCCCTTCAAGGGCTGTAGTACCATGGGGTTTGGTTTGGTTTGGTATATGAAACATTACTGAAATGAGTGCAATCTATGGACCGAAGAAGTGGGCGCTGAAAAAGTGGGATGAGGACTATGGGAAAGGATGTATTTTTGAGACGCATTAATGAGAAACGTCTTCGGTGCAAAGTATGAAAATTAATTGTGAGAATTTTTCAGAATCATCACTACGGTTTTTTTAAATTTATAATAATTCATTGAAAGTCATTTTCTATTTAGAGTGCATCTCACAAAACTTCGAGGACTTAGTAGTGATTATCCAGCAATTTTGGAAATATTCAAATCTATATAAATAAAATCGTAACGACCGTGTGGTTGTACAATGACTATTTTGGAGAAACTTCCGTACAGTTATCCGTTTCAGGTGTAGTAATAATAACCATCTGCATAAGTTTTAGCTTTGGTGGCTGTTTGTCTGAGTTCTTAGAACTTGAAAAACTGGATACATTTCTACCAAACTTGATTTTCAGAATCCACCTCTCCTTGGCTAGGTTTTAGGGCCAATATTATTTCTGAATGCCTACATTTACTGGAGGTTTATCCGAAACCAAAACCATGATTTTGCACTCCTACAAAATATGCACACCCAAAATTAATTGAAATCTACTATCCTTAATAGAAATGAATTTCTGAAACTTTCATCTCATGTGCATCATTTCGACAGGAAGATTACAGTAATATGGGAGATATTATTAACGGACGGCTTTTCAGCACAAGTCCCAAGGGACTTAACTCAAAAGCGGGTGCGTGTAAAGCGTATTATTTACAAGTTGAAAGCTGCTGAAGATATTTCAACCAAACTTTACATTTAGCATCCACCTGTCCAAAGGTAGGTTTTACGGTCCATACCATTCCAAATTCCCGGAATGGACTGGGGGTTTATAGGCAACCGAAACAGTGATTTTACTCTCTCACAATATATACAAGACCAGTCTGACTGGAAATCGACCAACCTTGGCGGAAATCCATTTCTAAAGCATTTTTCTCATGTACAATTTTTCGACAGGAGGATTAATAAGGTAGATAACATAATAATAAATTTGGTGTGGCTATTTATAGCCGAGTGCAGCCCTTGTAAGGCAGACCCTCCGGTGAGGGTGGGCGGCATCTGCCATGTGTATGTAACTGGGTGTTATTGTGGTGGAGGATAGTTATGTGTGGTTTGTGAGTTGCAGGGATGTTGGGGACAGCACAAACACCCAGCCCCGGGTCATTGGAATTAACCAACGAAGGTTAAAATCCCCGACCCGGCCGGAAATCGAACCCGGGACCCTCTGAACCGAAGGCCAGTACGCTGACCATTCGGCCGAGTCGGACGGGGAGATAATATGAACGGTCGGTTCTGCGGGGTAAGTCTAGCGGACATAGCCTAAATGGTGTTATATATGGAGCAGATACCTTGTGTGTAAGTTGGGTATTCAGCCCGAAGGCTTTTGTGATCCTCCAGAGTTCCGCCAATAGCTGTCATAGATAGCCTAGGCATCACTGAAGAGGCGTACTAGGGAAATGAGGAGTGAGGTAGTTTACCTTCGCTTTCCTCACTGGGTCAGAAGTTGCTATTACATAACAGTCTGTCAAGCCCACTGAAATACATGCACTAACCGACCCTATGAACGATAATTTTCACACCATTCGTAACAGGCACTGGCTGCATAACGAGTGGTATTACTAGTATCGCTCATACCTCGGTCACTATCATAGACTATTGTCAAAGCCAAGGATGAGACTGAAACAGGTCAATGAAAGTAACAAATTTATTCTAGGCTATACCAGAAGACATAGGGCACTGTACACACTATATCTCGCCAGGAAAGGCATAGCAGATTCTTTATTTATTCATCTATCTATATAAGAAATCGAAACGACCGTGTGTCTGTACATAGACTATTTTGGCGAAATTTTCGTACAGCTATCCGTTTAAAGGGTAATAGTGACCATCTGCATATTTTTTAACTTTAGTTTCCTAAAATTCCTAATTTTTACCCCTCCTCCAAAATCAAGATTGCTGAACCATCTACCAGACGAGCTAGAAAATTGGAAGTTGGCAAAATTATAGCATTTAGCCTGTAACTGGCAGAAAACTTCCAATATCTTTAAATTCTTCACTTTTTATCCCCGAAGAATATCGAAATATGGAGGCAACTTTAATGACGGTGCAGACCATCGTTTCGAGGTATTCTTGGCTGATCGGCAAGTTCTATCACAAAACGGATGGCTCAATCTCAGTTCAATTTGGAGTGATCTACAACTTTGGTCCTATAACTTTTTGTCGTATCTCTATCCTTTATAAGTCAGATTTGTCTCTATTTCTCGACTGTAAGTAAATTTCGCACATTCTACACGCATAATTCATACTTTGAATCACTTTTAAGAGATAGAATCATCAAATTCTACACTAACATTGGCCCTCTCAGCAGTCATATGTTAGCCAAATGCTATGTTTTTAGCTCTCGCATAATTAACCGAAAAGTAATGCACTGTGATACAGTCTTACCCAAATTTCACCCTATTCAACGTTGCTAACTCAATCTGGCCCATACATAGATGAGATACGAGAAAATATTGTAGGACCCACCATTTAGACCGCTTCTTACCCAAATTTCACCCTATTCAACGTTGCTAACTCAATCTGGCCCATACATAGATGAAATATGAGAAAATATTGTAGGACCTACCATTTAGACCGCTAAAAACGGCGTCATATGGTACAGTCCTTTCGTGGATATGACGTACCGTTTAGCAGCAGTTAATTTGTAAACTAAGGTCTGAAATATTGTAAAGGATTTTATTCGTATGTCGAACTATTCATTGATGTCGATTTGTAGCGATCAAGAAAGGGTGTGTCTGCTATTGTATTCAGTACTCCCCACATCGACTTTGACTGTCAGTAGGAATGGGGGCCTTCTCCAACTCCAGTGTAACTGTCATTAGTAAGGAGGGCCTACCATTGCAATGAATAATAGCCTTCTCGTTTTGATTTGCAGAAGACAAGGAAGCATGCAATTTTGTTCAAAACTCCCCTACCCGATTGTATTTGTTTGTAGGCAAGGGTGCCCGCCATTATATAGAAATGTACCCATGTAAAATGTGATTTGCATTAGGCATAGTGGTCTGCTATTTTAATGGAAACTCACCAACTCTGTGTGACTGACAGTAAGCTGGCTGTCAGTAGGAAAATGGGCCTGTCATTATAATGATAACAGCACAACTCAATTTTGATTGGCAGTATGGAAGTTGCCTACCATAATAATAAGAAACTCCCCTACTATAATCTGTCTGTTAGTACAAACCGGGGCCTGCCATTATAACGAAAACTCCCAAAATCAGTTGTGACCGCGCAGTAGACAATGGGGCCTGCCATTATAATGTAAACTTCCCAACTCGATTGCGAATGGCAGTAGGCAACTCACACTTTACATTGGACACAACGTATGGGGACCTCCCCACGCTGTTTCTCGGATAACGCTAAAAGACATGCTATCAAAAGCAAAGACACCTCCGTACAGGCCATGGAGGCCCTTGGAGGAGTGAAAGATAAAGGCTTCCACCATTGCTAACCTCGGCACGTAATGGGGTAGAGTGGTTAGCACTACGCCCGGCCGCCTTTGCCCCCAGAAATTAACCTGGTACTCATTTTTGGTGTAGGCTGAGTGAACCTCAGGGCCATATGCACCTCCGGAAGTGGAAATCTCGTTTCTTAAGTTTTACGACTTCCAGACGGGGGTTCGAACCCACGTCCTTCCGGGCAAACCGAGCACGCCTTTACCGCCTCGGCTAGGCAGCCCCTTACTACATGTAGGCCTACAGTAATTTGCTTTGATATCCGTATACAATGTGAAATACCGTAGTGAAGCACGGGTACATTTGCTAGTACACAGAATAAAATTGATACGTTTGTAAATCTCTCGAAGACAATGGAATGTCAATAATCCAATTAGTGAATCGATATAGACTTGAGTACAAAAACGTCAGAGATAGTTATCCAAGCCTGTTGCTCCAACAGGTACAAAAATGTACTCGAAGAAGTAAAATTAAAAACAGGAAAACAAGGATAAGACAATGTATTTGTAGGTGAGACTTATGTGGAGCACCGAACACTCGTTGAAAGAACTGGATGCAGAGGAACCGATAGTTCGCTAGCTGGAAGACGGTTGTCAAAGCCGTTTTTTTTTAATTTCTTGCGTACAATTTGAATATCTATGTCAACAAAACCCGATCCATTGAGTTTGACTACAAGCCTCTTAAACATAACTTCCCATTGGTTTTGTTTTCTTCATTCAAGCCGGGCTGAGTGGCTCAGACGGTTGAGGCGCTGGCCTTCTGACCTCAACTTGTCAGGTTCGAACCGGGATTAGTCCGATGGTATTTGAAGGTGTTCAAATACGTCATCCTGGTGTTGGTAGATTTACTGGCACGTAAGGAAACTCCTGAGAGACAAAATTCCGGCACCTGGGCGTATCCGAATATCATCAAAAGTAGCTATTGGGACGTAAAAACAATAACATTATTTTGTTTTTATTCACATAGTCACTGTGCCACGTATTCCACATAATTTCATACTCGTGCACTTGTCGTTTGAATTCCAAATCCCTCTTTCTTAAAAATATGTATGTTCAGTCCTTAGCCCGAAGACTGGTTGGATCCTCAACAGCTCCACCATCAGCTGTCACAGATGGCCTAGGCATCACTGAAGAGGCGTACTAGGGAAATGAGGAGTGAGGTAGTTTCCCGTTGCTTTCCTCACTGAGACAGACGTTGCTATTACATATCAATCTGTCCAGCCCACTATAATGCATGTACCAACTGACCCTATGAGCAACATTTTCACACCATTCATAGCAGGGACTGACTGCATAAGGAATGGCATTACTAGCATCACTCATACCTCAGTCACTTTCATATTGTGAAAACCGAGGATAAGACTGACAAATCAATGAAAGTAACAAAATTGCTCGAGCCAATACCAGAAAACATAGCGCACTGTAAACACTACGTCTGGCCAGCAAAGGAATCTTCAAAATATAACGTGGGTTGGTCAAGTGCGGTTTACATAGGCCTATAGACTGTAATGGCGTCAAGTCAGTCACGTGATGGGTTCTGCTTGATTGAAATATAACAACTTGACTCTGCTCTCCTGTTTACACAGAGAAACCTGGAGGTAAATTACTACTAAAATCCTCTGTGTAAATTAGCCTTATGGAACTCTCTGAAGATAGCGAAGAACTGAACCTGACGTACGAGAGGTGGTTATATAATATTAATTATTTTTGCTAGCGGTTTTATGTCGCTTTAACACATAGCCTACAGTTGTTCGGTGAGGCTGGGACGAGAATGACTAGAAACAGAAATATTGCAGTTTTACGCTGTGTTAAGCCATATGCCCTTTTTGTGGAACTTTTGTGTTTAGAATGTACCACATGCACTGGTCGGGATTCAAATCATGGCTGCTTACGGGAGAAGTCTATGGCAACGCTCCTCCGCTATCATGTTGGCTGGAATGCGAAAGGTGACGGCAGAAGCCTTAATTAAGGTACAGCCCTTAGATTTTCCTGTTATGAAAATGGGAAACTTTGAATCACCATCTTCAGGGTTGTGGATAGTGAGTATGGAACTCAGCGCTTTCCGAACGCTAGCTTACATCTAATGACCTGTACCGTGCAACCAACTACCTCTACTTCTCCTTCCTTCCAGCGTACGGTGAGTGAGGTGGTAAATATTTTACGCAGTTTCGAATGATTTGGAGGCAAGAAGTAACCATTCCACAGAGGTGGTTCCAAACAGAATTACATAGTCCATTCACAGAGTTGTGAACTGGATACTGAAGGGCTTAAGAGTCCGTAATGAAGACGTATGTACATTTACAGTACGTAGCCTATCGAATAAATGAATAATGTGTAATTCTATGCCTTCTGCCGCTTTTTCCCACACCATGGTTTGGTGAAGTTTGCGATTTGTGGCGCATAGATCTATGTTAACTTGGTTCTGGTTTTTACGACCGGATACCCTTCCTAACGCCAACTAATATTTAATATTGAATATTTCTGTAGTAGTTGGTAGTGATGTGAGTTTTGAGTGTGTGAAGAGATGTGTATTGGGACGAACACAAATACCCAGTTCCCGAGCCAGAAGAAGTAAATAGACGCGGCAAATATTCCCAACTCAAATGAGAATCGAACCAGGGCCCTTCTGAACCGAAGGTTGTGACGCTGACCCTTCTGTCAAGGAGCCAGACGAAGAAATAGACTATATATTGAATACTCAGCTTGAAGGCTAGTTGGATCTCCAATAGCTCATCATCAGCTGTTTTAAGTGTCGTAGGTGTCATTATGTGGCGTACTAGGGAAATGAAGGGCGAGGTCGTTTACCGTTGCTTTCCTCACCGAACAAGATTTATTATTATTATTATTATTATTATTATTATTATTATTATTATTATTATTATTATTATTATAGATTAGAGTCTGTCCGCCTCTTTTGTGTAATGGTTAGTATGAATAGCTTCCAACCCTGGAATCCCGGGTTCGATTCCCGGCTATGCCACGAAATTTAGAAAGTGGTATGAGGGCTGGAACGGGGTCCACTCAGCCTCGGGAGGTCAAGTAAGTAGAGGGAAGTTCGATTCCCACCTCAGTCATCCTCGGAGTGGTTTTCCGTGATTTCCCCACTTCTCCTCGAGGCAAATGCCGGGATGGTACCTAACTTAAGGCCACGGCCGCTTCCTTCCCTCTTCCTTGTCTATCCCTTCCAATCTTCCCATCCCCACGCAAGGCCCCTGTTCAGCTTAGCAGGTGAGGCCGCCTGGGCGAAGTACCGGCCCTCCTTCCCAAATTGTATCCCCCTAACTCCGACCCAAAGTTTCCCACTCCAGGACACTGCGCTTGAGGCGGTAAAGGTGGGATCCCTCGCTGATTCCGAGGGAAAACCAACCCTTTAAGGTAAACGAATCAGAAAAGTAGGAAAGAAAGAAAGATCAGAATCTGCCAACCCCGCTGAAATGCACACAACAAACAGAGAAACATATTTTCGCACCATTCATTATAGAAACTGGCTGCATTACTAGCATCATTCATACCTCAGTTACTTTCATATTGTCTAAGCCAAATGCGGAACTGAGACAGGTCAATGAAAGTAATTTGTTTTAGCGCATACTAGAAGGTATCTAGTGCACTATTAACACTAGGTCTCATTAGCAAATGCAGGACAAAGAAAATATCATATCAATATTTTATTATTTAGAAATAAGTTTGAAAGCATTTGATAGTGTCCCAGGGAAGTGGATTGAATGTTAAACAGGGGAAAATGAAATGGTTGGTTAGCATGTAACCCTACAGGATTTATCCTAATTCGGAACTACAGAAGCACGACATGGGGAGTAATTGTAATGTAGGGAATGTAATGGAGACCGCATTGCAGTATGGCTTTGGGGGGAGCCAATGGCGACACCTTGTCCCCACTAATTACAAGTTGTGGCGTATGTGGGCGGCGAGACTTGGCCAATCCACGTGATGAGTGACACGCGACATGTGTGCAAAGGACACTCCCACAACTCAGTAGGGTTCCTTCCGGGCAAAGACAAGGATATTGATTTCGTCTTCATACATTAAGCATCAAATTGATGGAATCTAGCATAATGTACAGTAATATCTAGCCAACACACCACTAATGATTTGTAGGAGTCATGGATTCAACATATTTTCTAAACGTACCGGTAGACTAGTGGTTCTTACCCATTAGAAAATCTGGACCCTAACTCATAAAAAATAAGGGCAACTTTGTAGGCAATGAATGCACTTCATTTTATTGAAAACAGATTGTCTCGTACAGTATAAGCCTATAACATACACAAAGTAAATTATGTTTTCCAGTCTTTATCATAATATACAATCGCTGTCCTGAGAAAAATTGTCCATGGTTCCCCATTTTCACTTTCAGGCAAATGCAGTTATTATTAGGCCACGGCCGAATCCTTGCACATCCTTACAATTTCATTCACCATCACCCACCTTCATTAGCACCTCAACTGAGGTTGGCGTCAGGAAGGGCATCTGGTCGTAAAACATATCACCTCATCCCCTACCCGTGGGAATAAGTGTTAGACACACATACATCACGAAATACAATCATAAAGCACAAACTGAACAGAGCAATATAAATTTTCAACTCAGCTTTATAATTCATTTCAGTAAGGAAGTTGTTGCTGTTTGACACGAATTAGAAGATGGCCACAAGGTCTCAATGGACCCACGTTAAGAATCCCTGCGATATTTAACATACCGCAAAGTAACTAACAAAAGACTTAGCTATTGTACCCGTCGTTGACGGATTAAGTTTGTACATTTGTTGTAGTACTACTACTACTACTACTACTAGGAGAAGACCGGACCCGTCATTGACGGATTAAGTTTGTACATTTGTTGTAGTAGGCCTACTACTAGGGGAAGACCGGACCCGTCGTGACGGATTAAGTTTGTACATTTGTTATAGTACTACTAGGGGAAGACCGGACCCGTCGTCGACGGATTAAGTTTGTACATTTGTTGTAGTAGGCATACTACTAGGGAAAGACCGGACCCGTCGTTGACGGATTAAGTTTGAACATTTGTTATAGTACTACTAGGGGAAGACCGGACCCGTCGTCGACGGATTAAGTTTGTACATTTGTTGTAGCAGGCCTATTACTAGGAGAAGACCGGACCCGTCATTGACGGATGAAGTTCGTACATTTTTGTTGTAGTACTACTAGGGGAAGACCGAACAAAGCGAATAAGTTACATTTACGGAAAATTACGCTAGGTGTCGCTGAGTTGCTTCTACAGGAAGTGCCACAATCTGCTGGAGACATAAGAATCAGTAGTAGAAAGATTGCAGTGGTAAACAGAGTGAGACTGGAAGTGTTAGAAGATTATTGCAATATTTCTTAAAATTTTATCAATGTAAGGCGTCTCCGAAGACCTAAAAAGTAGTTAGTGGGACGTAAAACAAATAACATTATTATTATTATTATCAATGTAAGAAACACACTGTTATTTATAGATATTTATAACTATTTTAAAAGTGATTACATTGCATTTTAGCATTCTTCCCAACCACTTATGGACACACTTTGCTTGCTTTTTGCTACATTACATTTAGGCGTTCAGTCATGATTTCCTCAATGGAGCACAGCTGAGCAAAGTGAATATTTATTCACTTTGTCCTGCCAGGTTAATGTTGTTACTATTTATTTATTTATGTTTTCATGCAAACCATTGTAAACTGGTAGGTCCAGTAGGATTGTAAACTGTTCAAAGCAGATTAATTTTAACAATTACTAAATAACATGAAAAAATTAACATATGAAGTGTATCAATAATAATCAGAATATTGTAATTTTTGTTTGCAGATGGTTTACAATTACAAACGAACCAGTGATCAGGGCAGCCAGTCCAAAGAAACGATGAAGAAAACTCTGGAGGAATGTAATAATAAATAATGTTATTTGCTTTACGTCCCACTAACTACTCTTTGACGGTTTTCGGAGACGCCGAGGTGCCGGAATTTAGTCCCGCAGGAGTTCTTTTACGTGCCAGTAAATCTACCAACACGAGGCTGTCGTATTTGAGCACCTTCAAACACCACCGGACTGAGCCAGGATCGAACCTGCCAAGTTGAGGTCAGAAGGCCAGCACCTTAACCGTCTGAGCCACTCAGCCCGGCCTAGAGGAATGTAGGACAAATCTTATTTACTCCATTGCTACAAAATATGGTCTGCCTTTTTCTCCGCTCTACCGGCACTACAAATCTGGTTCTAGCAAGAAGGAGTTAGGCAGATTTAGAATAGTTTTGAGTGAGAAACAAAAACTCGAACTGGTTGACTATCAACTTGATGACCAACGAAGCATGTTGCCATCACGAAGGTAGGCTAGAGATACCCGTTCTGGGTGAGATCTTATTGCAAAATGAGGTTGTCGATCTGCAACACGAAGGGAAGTATACATCGTTGCAGAATTTTCTGGATGTATCGCCGCACCGTCAGGGTCCCTTCAGTCACTACCAGCGGCGAGCACATTTAATTGGAGTGAAGTGCCACGCTTAAGTGAAGCGTGGATCACTGCACTGCCACTGGCCAGGACTTTTCCAGACTTGAATTCAGTGGTCGACTGTTTCCAGGCAGAACCGCAGTTAGTCGCTGAACTCCCCCCATCACCAATCAGCAAGCTGTCGTGCTGGTCGTTCCTGGTAGAAATGCAAACGTGCTCTACAATGCTCACGTCGTAATGCTGAACGTCGTAAGGGACACCACGAAGACAGATTTTGCTCTGTTGCTCACCTGGATATGAAACTGAAAGGCAGCTTATCCCCAGCTGCCGTGCTATGGATGGTGCCCAGCGACGCACGTGCAGTGCATCCAGTCTGTCGCACAATGAAACGATCTTTCCGGTGGTGGTCTGCCGAGATCGACTCAAGCCTTCTTCACAAGAGTGTGTACCGTCACGTTTCTACTGTATCCAAAACCGACGTACAGTGTAGTCAGAATTATTTAAGTGGCGGGTAATTTGTTAAAATGTCCATCCAGCCTCTCTTAGCCTGACGACGCAGCCTCTCTCAAGCTCGTCTTCAGCACCTGACCAAAGGCGTGTCGTACATGCAGTCGGAACAAGCTGCGTTTTCGCTCTCAACTGCCACTGAAGATACTACACCTGTCCACGGCAAGACGGTGATGGAATTCGCCATGGGACTGAGGACAGTGAAGCACCGTGTCCCTATAGCAAACATTGTGGACGACATAATAATTGGACTATTTCCTGATTGAAAAATATTTTCCTGGACATGAACTCCAATACGCTAGGGTATGGGATGAAAAATAGCGATGCGACCGACGCGATAAGACATTGCGTTACGCCAGGTGTTGCCTGCGAGACGACGTGATCATCCGAGCTAGGACAAAGATGGAGGCACCTGCAGACGTGGTTGGAGCTGCGAGTGGTTTAACGGCTACTGAGGAGCCTGAGTCTCAGCACATTCAAACGACGGAATTATTGATCGCCTAGACCTTGACCAACACCTCTCATCAGCCTTATATTCGACTGTCCAACCTGAATAAATATATCACCATCAACAAAGGCACAAAACTCTGAGTTTGCGACCCTGTTGTATGGATTGCCTGCTGCGAAGCCATCGTATCGGATCAGCCACTGCAAGCAAACATAGGAATGAGAGCAGAATGGAACACGCCATAGGTCTTAGGGAAGGTATATGAGGGATCTAGTGAAAACCTAGAGTGTGGGCAAAGGGAGATTCTAGAACTACTGCTGGAGTATCAAGACATCATCTCTCTAGAAAGCAACAAGTTCGGCCGGACGAAAGTCCTCCAGCATCGGATTGATGTGGGTGAAGGCGCGCCGATCAAGGCTTTCTTGTGACGAGAGTCGCTCGCGAAGCAGCAAGTGGACATATATGACATATATGAAGGAGCAGCAAGTAATACATAGAACTCTCGGAAAGCCCCTGGAGTACCCTGGTAGTACTGGTGAAGGAGATGACCACCCAACTAAGTTCTCTGCCGACTACAGGAGAGTGAATGACGTCACTAATAAAGAAAACTGCCTGCTGCTCTGATTGAATATACAGTGATATGATACCAGGTTCGAAGCAGTTCTCTACGCTGGATCTGAAGAGCGGCTACTGCAAGCACAGATTCACCCTGAAGACGACATTCTCGGTTGGATATGATCTCTGGCAGTTCAAGGTAATGCCATTCGGGTTGTGCAACGCTCCTTCAGCTTTCGAGAGATAGATTGAGACTGTGGTGAGAGGACTGCTTGAGCTACCTGGATGACGTCATTGTTCTAGCAAGCACCTTCCAGAAGCGCCTCAAGAGCTTAAGAGAGACTTTTGGAAAACTGACAGCAGCCCTGACGAAGTTGAGCCCGAAATAATGCCAGCTTAGCAGGAGGAAAGTACAGTACCTCGACCATATCGCCTTGTAGGAAGGAGTTTTTTCTTGTTGATTTTACGTCGCACCAACACTGATATTTCTTATGGCGACAATGGGGTAGGAAATGGCTAGGAGTGGGAAGCAAGCGGCCGTGGCCTTAATTAAGGTGGAGCCTCAGCATTTGCCTGGTGTGAAAGTAGGAAATCACAGAAAACCATCTTCAGGGCTGCCAGCAGTGGGGCTCGGACCCATTATCTCCCGGGTGCAGGCTCACAGCTGCGCGCCCCTAACCACACGGTCAACTCGCCCAGTAGGAGGGAGTCTGGACCACGGCGGTGAGGAGTGGCCAATTTCCAAAGGTCAATTCCCAGATTCGAAGTTTCCTGGACCTCTGCAGCTACCACGGTCGATTTGTCAGAGGGATTTGCCATAATGAGAAAGCAATCGCATCGCATTAGGAGAATATTCATCAATTTACATGCATGGAGGAATGTCAGACAGCTTTCGATCACCTGAAGCACACACTGTATAGAGGACCGAATTTGGCATAATCGAAAACTGGAGAGCTCGACACGGACGCCGGTAAATTTGGCATTGGGGGCTTCTTAATTCCGGTTGTTGACAACGAAGAGAGGGTAGTGGCATACTTCAGTAAGGCCCTCTCTACACCGAAAATAAATTATTGCTTCTCCCGAAAGAGTTGTTAGCTATTGCGAAGACCATCGAGCATTATCACGAATACACGCATGGCCAATAATTCCCCATCACGACTGACAATGCATCACTCGGGTGGCTTTTGAATTTCAAGAACGCAGGAGGACTACTCGCACGATGGCTGGAGAGACTGCAGCAGGACAAATTTGTGAATACCGCAAGGAATATTAAATTACAACGCTAACGCTCTGTCCCGCGGACCCTACCAAAAGTCTGCGAGTTCTGCTCCAAGAAGGTGGGTGAATACGAAGTCCCTTGCCGAAGGACCACCGTGAATTTCGAATAAAACTGGAGTCATGATGCGTGGATGAAAACGCAGAGGGATGACGAGGACAATGACTGCTAACCGGGTGGAAACGTAACCCTGTTCCGAGGCCTGGATGGACACACGTCAGTGACCTCCGTCCCAGGACTGATCCGGACTGTTCACAATGGGATTCGCTGAGGGATGTCGAGCGGACGGGGAAGACGCCTGCTCGAAAGGCAACGAGTGTGCGGCCAGAAAGGTACCAAACCATAGACGTAAAGGTCGAGTGAAGACGTAAAACGTGGGCGCGCCACTCAAGAGAGTAGCAATTGGTTGGGCCGGACCACTGAATTCCACTGATGCCGGAAACCGCTATATTCCTGCCGTCACTGACTACTTCCCGATGTGGTTGGAGGCGTATATGCTCCCGAGCCAGGAGGAAGGTACGGAGGAGGAAACCCTCGTGAACGAGTTCGTTAGTAGATGCGGCGCACCGTAAGAGCTACATTGCGACCAGGGGCGGTAGGTACTCCACATCAGCGATCTTCTAATCATGTGCTAACTGCTGAGAATTCGAAAACCAGGAACACGCCTCTGCATCACTAAGCGGATGGAATGGTGGAGCGATTGAACAGGACCATCGAGAATCACATTCGAAAATTCGTCAGCGGTCATCACGAGGTCTGGGACTGTCATCATCCCCTATTCCTCTTAGCATATCCATTTGCAGTACACGAGGCCACGAGATCCACACCAGCAGTGACGCTGTTCGGAAGACAGCTGCGCCTCCCGGTTGATTTAGTGTGTGGTCGACCTGACGATCATGCTGGCCCTAACGACCAGCACTGCCTGGATCTGACAGAGAAACTGGAGGATATAGATGACACTGTCCAGAAGAGACTGAGGATAGAGAGTGACCGAATGAAGGCACGATACAACCAACGAACGACGCTACTGGGTATCAAGAAAACGATCACGTGTGTCTGTATAATCTCGTAAAGAAGGAGGTTTGTCCGCAAGTTCCAGATATGGGAATAAACGACGTGCTCTATCGTATACAACGGAGCTGGAGAAGCAAGATGAGTGCGGTGCATCTGGATAGACTGGCGCCTTACCAAAAAATAGATGAAGGTAACTGGTCGGGATGATCATTTCTCGAAGAGGTTCAAAGTTGCGTGCTCAGACGACCGTCAGCCCACTCATAGCTCCCTTCAGTATTTACTGAAAGGGATGAATAAATCAGGCAGTGAACCTCCCAGCCAGTCCGATAGCGTGACTGGCCTCTCACTGCATTGTTTCAGTCCGGTTTCTCTACAGACCACTTGAAACCCGAAATGGGGATTCCAGTACTTCATCAGCCAGGACATAAAAAGGAATCTAGCCGCGGACAGGGGAGAGTGGGATATGCACGGCAGTAGTGCTAGCTGTCGTCAGAGTTATGGTGTGGCCGCTATTCGGTGGTCAGTGTTGACGGTGTTGTGTTTAGTGAGTGTCGTCGTATTGCTGGAGAAGAGTGGTGGTTAGCATGGTTGTTGTTATTTAGTGTTACGTGCTAAGCAGTTCAGTGTGTGGAGCAACCACTTTGGATATGAGTTAATTGAATTAACAGTGTTGACTGTGCGAGTCATCGGATTCTGGAGTCTGGAGTCGAATCAAGTGAAGAGCACTCGTGTGTTGTGATAGTCAATAGCCATGCATCGAATCTGTCTGCGTGCAGCTGCTGTCTGCAATGACTGAGCTTGTGAACCAAAGTGAAAGGTGAACAGTCATATAGGATTATCGCCGTCCCTGGTAATACAGCCAACCGGACTACCTGCTGTCAGGAGGACAGAGACGTTGTAAATAGCAAGTAAATAGGGAACAGTTGTCATTCATTTTCAAAATTGTGTGTATATGTGTGTACCAATTGGGTCATCCTACATTAAATTAAATCTATCAAATAGACAGTGCTTTATTCGTAACAATATAATATGAACACACTTTAAAATAATGAAGACTTACCAGATCAATAATAATGGAAATAATAAACGAAAAAACAATAAAGCTGTTTCTTTCTCCACAAAGTAAAGGGACGTGCCAACACGACTGAGCGCCCAGTCACTATTAGTCAAACATGTGACAGGACATTTTGTCCAATACAGCATCTTACCCCTATCTACCCTAAATTCATTAGAATAGCGTACTGAAACACCGTCAGTAATACATTTGAACACAGACTGCACAATCAATAGGATGTAACTGTGTTTTTCTGATGAAGCTGACAGCCATTCGGAGTTAGTGGGCCTAAAGAATTTAAAGGCAAAAATAAAGCAATATATTTTCGTGCTGAAAATGTTATCTTCTATGCAGTTTATGAATAGGTTTGTATATGATTTGTTTTATATTGATACACTGTTATTGTAGTATACGCTTCTTATTTAAATTAGTTCATTATCGGCTGTGGAAAATCTACAAACTGCATTTCTTGGCTGTAAATTTAATGCATCAATATATCATAGACTTTTTTAAAATATTTGTTTGTAAATCATCGGCTGCATAACTCCCAACATTCAAGTTTGACGGCCAGTATGATACGAAAAAGAAGGCTTGCGGTTTCTCAACGTACAGCTGTGGCCTACATCGACCATGTTTACCGAAGTTTCATCTGAAGAAGAAGACGTCACGTCTTTGAATACTGATGTTTTCCGAATCAGAAGACACTCCACAAAATGTTTAAGGCTTTTTATGGAGTCACAAGATAATCGATCTTAAACCGACTACGCTAGTCATCTGGAATAAGATAATGTTGTGTACGGACCTCGTTGTTTTTCCTCATACATCGTTTTCATCTCCGATTAGGTATACAATAGTCGGAACTGGGTTCAGTTCAATTGTTGTGTCTTGTCAGTCTCGAAGAAACGGCAGAAAACTGCTCGAAACTTGGAATTTATGTTCAGAGAAAGCTCGGGTGAGCACTAGACTACATATTATTTGATTCATAAGCAGTTGTCTGGTAATATTTAGGGGCTCGAAACAAAAAATGCCAAATTTCACCTTTAATATTATATTCAAAGTTATACATAATAAAAGGTCATTTCCGACTGTTTTACGTTTCATGCGTTTTGACCGCAGGAGGAATTGTGTTTTTTTGAAATTTACACAAACTTTCATTCATCTCTGGATATATAATTGTTGTAGAAATATGTATGTAACAAACATTCCACGTGGAATAATGTTCGGTCATCATGGTTACGAGCTAACCGGTGATAGTGATGATGGCTGTGATTTTTTTAAACTTCTAAATACCACGGCTATTATCTATTGATGAGCAACAATATGAAAATATCTGTCGAAATGAGAAAAAAGAAACGCGAATGAACGTTCACTCCAATAAGTGTTGAAAATAAATCATGAATATGAGAAGTGGGGGGCTTGTTTACCTACGCCTCCAATGCCTAATGTCACAGGACCGGAAGAAGACAACATGAGTGATGGCCTACTGTGTTCTAAGCGCCTGAAACTTAACAACAATATCAAGGTTGTTGAAGTGTGCTTTGTCACTTCTGGACCCACTGTGGGTGGGGGTGGTAAAATAACACCCACGGTATATGTTTCGTGTCATAAGAGGCGACTAAAAGGGCCCCAAGGGCTCTCAACTTGGGACTGTGGGTTCGCGACCATGGGGCCCTTAGATGAGCCCTGGCGTTGCTTCCACTTACTTGTGCCAGGCTCCACACATTCACGTATCCTATCCAACCTCTCTAGGTCTTCTTTTCCAACGTCGACGCTATTAGAGCATTCGAGGACTAGTTGTACTTCTTCATAATTTCCACCACCTGTCGCCTCCGGTACCACTCTACTCCACTTAACTGCAGTACTTCAGCAATTATAAAATATTAACCCGTCAGTAACAGATATAGGAATAGCTAATTTTAATAGATTATAAGTATGTAGGCTATACAGACTACATTCAAATATATAGCATGTAGTGAACTCTGTTATAATGAACATTCGGCTATAGTGAACCTAACCGTTTGGTCCCGATTAACATACATTATAATACATATTAAATTTTCGGTTATAGCGAACACGAAAGAGAAAAAGATGTAATAGATTACACAACATAAATTTGATTCTCGTTCCCGTCCTCCTCCTTTTGCTAAAATATTGAGAACAGATGGAACTCCAGGGGGCGAGGCGAAAGACCCACCCTACTAAGCTACGAACAAAACTGGGAAAAGGCAAACCTTCTCTCTCCTCCTTGTCATAAATTCTGTCCTTGTCAGTGTATTGACCATACTGGAGACGTACTGGATGCAGATTTTTATATGGCAAAAGAAAGCAATCAGGTGCATACAGGGTATTTCAGACAAGTAGGCCTAATCATGTAGGGACGTTCTCCAAAGACTGATAATAATGACTCTTCCCTCAATATATACTTACCAACGCATAATGGACATCAAATAAAACCTGATTAACTACCTATCACGGAAGGAGGTACACCAACATAATAAAAGATTAAATGTTAAATTAAAGAAAACGCAATTTTTTTTGCTAGTGGCTTCACGTCGCACTGACACAGATAGGTCTTATGGCAACGATGGGATAGGAAAGGCCTAGGAGTTGGAAGGAAGCCCCAGCATTTGCCTGCTCTGAAAATGGGAAACCACGGAAAACCATCTTCAGGGCCACCGGCAGTGGGATTCGAACACACTATCTCCCGGATTCAAGCTCACGGCCGCGCGCTCCTAACCTCACGGCCAACTCACCCGGTCAAAAATATCATAACTACACAGGAATGTTACTTTTTAACAAGCTCCCATTGGAATTAAGAGATATGTCGGTGAAATCCTTTCAAAACATTCTAAAAACTGGCTGATAGGAAACAGCATTTACAGTACACAGGAATTTCAAGAAAAATTGTTGCACCTCCATATTAGTAAAGATGTGAAAATATGTGTGTAAATAAGTGGATATATTACTTGTAGTATAGCATAAAATAGTTAGTATAGTATATATTCCAAGGGAATGAACGATGTTTAGTAACATAGCATATGTATAGTCATGACTTTTAAGAATATATTTTTATGGCATGTTTAACAATTGCCTATTATAATGTACATTGTTTACTGACAATAAATTCTATTCTATTCTTTTTTATTCATCTGGGTCACCAGGTAGAGGAGAAGAAACTGTGAATAATGTGGAATCTGGCGTAGAGAAGGCACAGGCCCTAAAGAATAATTTACAGGATATTTTAATTAAAATAATGTACAGTAAGCAGTTGCAAATAACAGACTTCTACAGGGCTCGGTAACCGCGAATAGGCCAAGATTGCATTAAAATATTTTTTTCTTATTGAACAATGTTCAGTATTGAACCCTTGACTTACCGTTCCATCGTTGGTCGGCCACAGCTGCTACAGTAGAGCAATATTGAACTCTTAAATCTTGGGGTCGTTGCGGGAATGTTTCGGTCACGATCTTAACCAAACGATGGGGTTCAGAAGAGAGCCTAACTACTTGAAATGAGGAGCAAATATGTGCTTACTAACTTTTATTAAATTCTCAATGGCACAAGAAAAATTATTTTATTTATATAAATCCTTGATCAACAATTAATTATTAATTATGAAATGTTTCAATGCAGTCATATTGCATAGCGTCTATATTTTTACAATATCGAAGAATTTGCTTCGGTGAAAGTAGGAATATCATAAATTAGTGGACGGCGAAAAAAAAAATGAAAGGAAAAACCTGAAAAATCGGGCACCTCTTAATCCAAACGATAACTGAGAATTAATCCACACGATCCGTGGAAAATATGACCTTCAGCAAATAGAACGCCTGATTTACCCTCAATTAAGGTTATCCACCAGTCGAATACCCTTTCGGATACGGAACACCCGCCGAATGGACCCTTAATCGAACCAAATTGATTATCAGTTGCTTTGGATAGGTTGCGAAATATTATTGGAAAGCGTAGTGTTTACTACAAGTTAACAACAGCATTCACAATTGAAACAAAATTCCACCATGTATTTGTCATTTCATGACACCCTGAAGTGATAAAATAAACCCGATGCTAAATGTGCATCACCCAAACAGCTGTTCAGAAGGAACCAACAACAACACGATCCGCGAGGATCTTACGTTACGTCGTTCTGAAGGAACAAAACTGCGAAATGCAGGAAACACTTATTCATCACGCATTTAGAAGAAATGCCAAACACTGAAGTTAATTAAAAAGTGGTAAATCACTTGAAAAATATTTTTATAAAACCGACTCTCAGCTTATGAATAGTTACGTTACGCTTAATAAAATTACAAGTACACAAAGAAAAAAATACACAAATTACAGAATTCTTTCCTACTTAACAATGACTACCATCACAGATCTATCTACTTATTGTTTGTCCCAACACACTACCTACAAAGCTATCAATTAATCGAACTCAACTACGTATAAAAATGAAAGAACGACAAAGATTGAAAATAAAATATATTACTGGCTGACGAATTGAATCCGTATTCGTAACTCAAGTCTCGCACTAATACATTGAGTGTCAACATGCACACTATCAAAGCGAAACGGACGTCAGAACGACAAAACAATTAAGTCCGTAAAATAAAATAAAATAAAATAAAATAAAATAAAATAAAATAAAATAAAATAAAATAAAATAAAATAAAATAAAATACCGAAGTTATTTGAACTCAACACGCATGGAGAATTACAGTAAAATATTCAGTCACCGTTAGCTCAGTACCCAATGTTGGACAACCCTCATTCGCCGATAGCGGTTCCATGATCTTAGGTAACACCTTCCAGCTGTTGAGGGTTGCGCGCAAGTTTGGCCTCATTATTACCGAGCTAACACTTTTCCCATTTCGTAGATTACTGCAGATGCTACCATCGCCCTGGTCACTTCGCAAAAACATCTAATCTAAGACTTGAGTATGTACAGCTGACATCCCAGACCTATCGTCGGGCCTACTTAACATCTGTACACCCTAGCATTAACCTCTATGTACACGTACCTTCCTAATTCTATCGTTGAGCGTGAACTAGGACGTCTCATCATCAGTATACTCCTAGGATAACATGTGACGTCCTAAATCTATTGTCGGGCGGAAACTGGGTCGTATACGTTTTCCCTAGCATATCAGGCGAAATCGTAATTTCAAACAAACTCTGATATCTTTAGCTGTAAATCTGGTCGAAACGAATAACACACAACGAAACAACTCTTGCCACAGAACGAACGCACGTCGGAAAATGCAATAAGTCTCTATCTTGTTACAAAAAAAACGTGAACTTGAAAATAAATATCGCGTGGCGAATAATCCCCCAACTCAAACACGATCTCAGCACGCGCAATGAAGTTTAGGAAAGAATATCATCTTCCAACACACGTCTAATATTTAGTGGATGTCGTCAAAAATAATAATCATCACCAGCGCAGAAATCCATACTATAATTTTAGGGTGCGGCCCTCCAATCGCCTACCGTCATTTTCCAAATATACATATCCATGACTATGCAGTGAAACGAAATTCAATAAATGTACACAGTCAAACATATCGCTTTAAAAACGTCGAATATTTTCATTCCACAAATGCTCCGATTTACTGATAAATTGTTGTTTTATGTTGGGTATTCAGTCAGAAGGCTGGTTGGATCCTCAACAGGTTCACCATTAGCTGTCATAGATGGCCTAGGTGTCACTGAAGAGGCGTACTAGGGAAATGAGAGTGAGGTAGTTTCCCGTTGCTTTCCTCACTGAGCCAGAAGTTGCTATTGCACATCAGTCTGCCAAGCCCACTGAAATGCACGCACCAACTGACCCTATGAGTGACATTTTCACACCATTCATAGCAGGGACTGGCTGCATACGGAATGGCATTACTAGCGTCACTCATACCTCAGCCACTTTCATATTGTCAAAGCCAAGTATAAGACTGAGGCAGGTCAATGAAAGTAACAATTTTATTCTAGCCCATACCGGAAGACATAGTGCACTGCAATCACTACATCTTGCCAGTAAAGGCCTACTGATGAATTACCGCCTTGTAATTTATGAACTCTACTGATTGGAAACTCGTCCTTACAGTCAAACAACACCAACCGTGTATACAAAATGCTCTTTTATCCTTGAGGTCATATTATTCTAATATTCATTACTGACTTTACGTAACTAGTCACTTGAAATTTTACTACAAAGAGTTACCCACCAAAATCATTTTTCACTTGGGATCTTATTTGACATTTACGCACAATAATTGTCTCGGACCGACCTTCTCCAGGTCCCAGTTTTCGGATTGTTAGCGGAAAATACTACAGCCCGCCACATAAATCTCACATTTAATATACAGCCTGTCTCAAAAATCGTTCCTCGGCACATATAGCCTGCCTCAAAAACTTAATATCCTCGCCTTCTCACGGCGGTATTACGTAAAATCCAGGCTCCCTTTTGCCTTCAACATTTCTACCACTCTCATCTCCACATATATAAATTCTTCGCTCTCAATCCATTTTTCTTATATTTCAAGACCTTTATCAAATCTCAATCCTCTTGTGAAAAACAGCAAACTTTATAAAAATATATCCTTTTGTTTTTACTGTTACTACAACTTTCGGACCTAGGAAATACAACAACACACCGTGATTTTCCATATTATCGACATACACGATGTCACAAAATTTTACTTCCCATGAATAAAACATAACTTTATCGAATTTCACTGGAATTTTTCTAAACGCCCGCAATCCTTGTAGAACATACTTGTTAAATCTACTTTTAACATAGGAAATTTTTACCCCGCGGTAGACATTATTATTATTATTATTATTATTTCGACGAAATTTTCTGAATTCAAACGATATTCGAAATTAAGACATCCGCCACGACTACTTTATCATGATCACCTTCCTAATTTTCCTCACTTCGGACAATATCTCAAAGAACATTACCATAAGACTTAAACGTCGCATTTTATGGTTTCTTGATGTGAAATTTTACAAAACTAAAGATTTTCACACGCTGACCAAAAATATAAGATCTTTTCCTGATCATTACAAAATATCAACCGGACACACGCAATGAAAAATTTTGTTGGGACAAACAACATTCTAACTACAACATTGATTAAAGGTTACAGACCTGTGATCTTAGCCGTCATCCTTGGAGTTCTGGCTGCATTTAGCCAGCAAACTTCTCGTCTAGCCTACCATAGCTAGGTTATACATCTTGTTTATAAATATAACATAAATTACACAACACTTTCCAACGCACTTTCAAACGTTTAGCAAGCGACAAACACTCTGCTTAAATCACAACATCTACTGCGTTCCCAAGACTTTTCCCTTCTCGTCCGACTGTGGCCAGGTGTTCCAACGGATAAGAAACCAGACACAGTAGCTAACTTCAAACTCCTCTTTAACAGACACACTGAATATCGAGAGAAGTTCAATTACTTCTAAACCTTCAAAGTTTCATTAGTGGCGGCTCAGAAAATTTCTATCATCTTCCATTCCTAACAGTAGATCCGAACCATAGCCACGAACATGTAGTAAGTTATTTGGAGATCAACTTTTTACACCTTTCTGTTGACGAGAGACGTGGGCTCCGCTATTTCAGAAACCAGACAGACACTGAGAAATATACGGAGGGGGGTTTCTTTTATACTCTATGGGATGACGCTACTCACACCATGGAGCTTGGTTATGCAATATGCTAATTCCTCATCCAATAGACCGATTTTTCTGAAATTTGTTCCATGACTTCGGACAGACTTACAATTTATTTGTATGTTAATTTCATCATTTTCCCACACTCGCAACAGGCGAAATAAATTATTTCTACCCGGGCGTTTCGCGGGTTTTCTTCATTCATCGACCTTGGCACGTGTCAGTAGTCCGCGAATTTGACGCGGATTTGTCTCTAGGCTTAACTGCATTTGTATTTACCCTGGGGGTTCTGTCTTCACGTAGGGTTTAAGAATAATTTAGATTCTTTATTTCAGGCTTTACTGCGTTGCCAAAATATCTCGTTACGAAGAATTCGTTGAATATGAAAAGTTGTTGAATATTCGAAGTCCACCAAAGTGTCACGGTAGTTCACGAGCTTGTGGCTCGGCTCCACCCTGTGAGGTCGCTCCCACGAGACAGCCAGACTCATGAAATGGCTGCTCTCAAACAAGTAACTTTTATTTGAAATAAATATTGAGAAAAAAAATTCTCATCGTAGAATTATGGGTTCAATATGCCATTTACAGAACTGTTTCTCGAATAATATACTTAATGTTTCTACAGTAGTTTCAAGATATTTTTGTGTCACTTGCGTGCTTAATTCTAGGGGATGCCTGACCGAGGCGGTAAAGGCGTGCTCGGTTCGCCCGGAAGGACGTGGGTTCGAATCCCCGTCAGAAAGTCGCAAAATTTAAAAAACGAGATTTCTACTTCCGGAGGTGCATATGGCCCTGAGGTTTACTCAGCCTACACCAAAAATGAGTACCAGGTTAATTCCTGGAGGCAAAGGCGGCCGGGCGTAGAGCTAACCACTCTACCCCATCACGTGCCGAGGTTAACAATGGTGGAAGCCTTTACCTTCCACTCCTCCAAGGGCCTTCATGGCCTGTGTGGAGTTGACTTTGCTTTGCTTTGTGTGCTTAATTCTGCCCGGAAGAAATTTTTTGATTATAGTGACCTTTAACGAGTCCGCGGAGGTATATTATAGCCGGAGTTGATTACTACATGTCCGCCTCTGTGGTGAAGTGGTTAGTGTGATTAGCTGCCACCCTCAGAGGCCCGGTTCGATTCCCGGCTCTGCCACGAAGTTTGAAAAGTGGTAGGCCTATGAGGGATGGAACGGGGTCCACTCAGCCTCGGGAGGTCAACTGAGTAGAAGTGGGTTCGATTCCCACCCACGCCATTCTCGAAGTGGTTTTACGTCGTTTCCCACTTCTCCAGGCAAATGCCTGGATGGTACCCAACGTAAGGCCTCGGACACTTCCTACCCTCTTCCTTGTCCATCCCTTCCAATTTTCCCATCCCCCACATGTACCTTGTTCAGCATAGCAGGTGAGGGCGCCTGGGCGAGGTACTGGTCATTCCCCAGTTGTATCCCCCGACCCAGAGTCTGAAGCTCCAAGACACTGCCCTTGAGGCGGTAGAGATGGGATTCCTCGCTGACTCTGAGGGAAGAACCGACCCTACAGGGTAAACAGATAAAGAAGAAGAAGAACACTACTACATCATTGATATTTGTTTTATGTCACAGCGATGAGGCAGGTTTCATGGTGACGGTTGGATAGGACAGGGCTAGGGGAGGGAAATAAGCGATCGCGGCGTTAATTAAGGTACAATACAAGAATCTTGAAACAAACAGTTCATGTTCCTGACATGGTTTTTCTGTCCTTTTTGCTTGTTTTATCGTCACACTAACACATTGAAGGTTTTCGCCAATGTAGGTATGGGAATGGGCTAGGATTGGGAAGGAAGCGGCCGTGGCCTTCATTATGGTACAGTTCCAGCATAGACCTGGTGTGGAACTAGGAAAAATCATCTTCATGGCTGCCGATGGTGGGATTCAATCCCACTTTCTCCTACTACCTACTCTACCTACTGCATCATACAGTCTCACGCTATGGACTATGTAAGAAAACTAGACGATATTCGATTTGGTGTCTCCTCGGTGAAATAAGCTGGCACTGTTGAACTTTTGACTCCATGATATCCCGCCTCACACATTATGACCGTAAAGGTAATAAAATATTATTATTATTATTGGCTTTAGAATTGCAGAGAAATATTTTAATACAATCCCACACTTGACGCATTGTAATATATATTATTATATTAGCTATTACCTAAGCTCGAGATGCCATTTCGACCCACTCAGTTTCATGAAGTGTGGTTATGCGTATATCTTTGTGTCTCAGAATTACGCCTCTTTAAGGGCGGGACTGTAAATAATCTGTGATAGCGTGCATTCCTGTAGCTAACCACAGAACAATATAATGAGTTCCTTCCTGTTCCCTTCATCTCCTCCCACCTCAGCAATCGACCAATATATTTGGTTTCTCCTCCCAAACAAGACTTGTCCATCTAAGTTTTCGGTGAAATTTTATTCAACAAAAAATATTTAACCCCATCCCAGTATCAATAAACAATACATTATGATTCGCATCACTGTTCCATGACAGATACAAGAAACTATTTTCGATATTAGTTGACTCACGGAACTGGAATGCGAGACAACGATCATTTTTCTTGTTTTTACTAAGCACCACAAGTTAATGCTATAGCCAGAACAATAAAAGAAGTAGTCAGTCCCTTGACGTACGAGTACTGATCCTGAAGGGCTTAGGGTCTATTCTCGACTAGTCGAAGAAATTGAACTGTGTGAGCTTCGCTCAGCCACGTGAGACCAACAGAGGAACAGTTTCACATAAAGAGTAGCGGATCCGCGGAAAATAAATCATAAGTCATTAGGCTAAACATAGCGTCACGAAGACGAAGTATTACTCCACTATCTGAAAGTAATTTGGCTGGGCAGCAGCCGTCTTGGAAAGCTAAGGGCCTTAATGAGCTGTACATGTCACAGGGTTTCATTTCGTTTCGTTTCGGATTTGGGTAAATTAACACTACTTCCCAAAAAAGTTAAAATGCGTGTTTAAAAAGAGCTCTAAACACGGAGCTGAACTAGTTATGAATTGCTGATTTTTTTACTGTTTCACTTAATACCCTTTATCTTCTTCCGGGCCGGGCTGAGTGGCCTAGATGATTGAGGAGTTGGCCTTCTGACCCTAACTTGGCAGGTTAGATCCGGGCTCAGTCCAGTGGTATTTGAAGGTGTTCAAATACGTCAGCCTCGTGTCGGTAGATATGAGCATTGTGCCCTTCTTTCCAGGTGACTGTGGTTCGACCCGATCAATGAGCTTTGTTTGGTTCACTAGGTGTTCCCGTTAGAGTTGGCCTGTTGTCCGAAGATGTCTACTTCGCTATCCACAACAAGGGCGGCGTTAAAAACAGGTGATTTATTTTTGTTTCTCCACCAGCCCGTACTGCCTTTCAAGTGTAAACAAAAATATCCATTCGCTTACTTCAAAAATTGAACTATTTGATTCAATTTTTATTGGAGAGATGCTTATGCCAATATTTGGAGTGAAGTATCTTGTATTTCCTCTAAGTCGGATTAGGTACAATGTTCTTTGACGGTTGGAAATAGGTATCAAATTATCCACTACTCACCTCCCTCCTAAACATTCTTCCTGGCCTGTGCCATCAATATACGAGGTATTTTATCCGTATACCAGTAATCTTCACAAAAATCTAATTCGGAATTTCAATTATACATATATATCATGAAGACCTTGACGCCTCAAGAGGAACACTGCTTTTGTAGTGTCACATGATCAGTGTAGACACTTCCTGAGTTTTATTTCTGGGCTTGATATATTTTTAGGAATGGCCGAGGTGCCGAAATTTTGTTCGTTACTTTTTTTACGAGCAGGTAAATCTATAGGCACGAGACCAGTCTTTATCAGCTGAGCCACTTAGCCTGACCTTCTCATGCCAGATAGTCCCTCAGTTGACCTGACGAGAAAGAGTAAATCTAGGACCACATTACTTGGAAGAACGGGGAACCGAACTCAGTCCCCACGTGTAAGAGGCAAATCAAGGGACTGGCATTGATAGTAATTTATGTCAAAAATAAAATAATCTAGTAACGGAAGGTAGTGAATACGTGGGAGAGGGAGGGGGCGTACATTTCAATCAATCAATCAATCAATCAATCAATCAATCAATCAATCAATCAATCAATCAATCAATCAATCAATCAATCAATCAATCAATCAATCAATCAATCAATCAATCAATCAATCAATCAATCAATCAATCAAAATAATATCTAAAACAACGTCATGTGTTTAACGTGCCCTCAACAGCTAGCGATTTTAGGCCACTCTGGAATGTTGGAAATATACCCTAAAGTGGGGGCTTTCTAACTTAAGAGTGAATCTATCGATACGGATCTCTCCAATTTAAGCACTATTAAAGATAAGCTGACCGCTCCAGGATTCCATCCGACAACCTAGAGCGTCTAACAAACTAAGCTACGCGTCGGTTGCGAACAAGCAATTTGGTTTTGTAACTGACAAGGATTTGGCAGAAAGGGACTTCAAGGCAAAATATTTCATAATGACCAGAAAAATTATTTTAAATGACCAAGAAATATTTTTTAAATGAACAGTAATACAACAAAGGGAGTTTAAGACCTTCCCAGTCACACGCAGTAGTCAAAAGAAGTACGGTATGCTTGAAATAATAAAACCAACAACTTGCTTGCCCCGACTAGTGGGACAAAAGCGTCCACCAAGGTGAGGCAAGTGAGTCTCACTTTACTACCGGTTACTGATCAGAAGAGTCTACTTAAGTTTGGGCTTACACGAAACAACAATGAACATATATATAAAATGCAAATAACGGCATAAATACACGGTGTTAACGAAGTAGTTCTTCCAACCAATTATGTTATAAATCGACGGGATGTTCTTGTGGTCTCTTCTAAAAACTACCATGTTTTGTAGATAGTTCGCTCGGTCCATTCAAAGATCCCCCGTCTTTGAAGAAACGCTTGCCGGCTATCTTTCCCCCCAAAATCCTGTTCTCAATAAATCCATTCCCTTCAGTGCAAATGCGAATCTCTTCTACAGAAAGAATTATAAGTATGAGAAAATTTAAACTTGTTTCCATTTTAAGGACGGAGAAGTTGCTTAATTTTCCGATTTCTTAAAAGAATTCTATGGCTTGTCATCTTTTGATTTGAGGAAGCTTCTGCTATCGTCAGAAAGAGAACTGATTAATTCTGGAAAGTAATGCTGTTAGTGGTATAATCTGTTTAATATCTTCTTTTAATCATCGATATATGGCCTGTATATCCTCGGAAGCATTTTTCAAATCATCCTCGCACCATGCCACTCCCTTGTCTGTCTTCATCATGTAATTACTGGCCATTATTAAAATGAAGATATAGGAAAAAGATGAATAAAATTGCCCAAGAGTCACTCAAAGTGTTAGTTCAGACGACAGTGAGGCAAGTGAGTACACTTCAACATTCCTCTGGACTCCCTTGTCCCGCATTTCTCCTTCAAATAGATTGGCTCCTATCGTTGAGAAGAGGCAGTGACCGCTGCTACCAAGCGCCCCTGAGAGACCTAACACAATGTGTTAACGAAATGCTATCCTAAAATTAGCTCCCCATTTTTATTAATCTGCATGACTGGTAATAAATGAATTCTATCTCTTAGAGAAAAAACGACTAAAATAAATATATGCCAGTAACTTCGAAGTTTCGCGGTGGAGGATTTAACAATTCAGCCTGTACATCTCACAACATGTAACCTCGCACAGAATCCAAAATCCTACAGTTCTCAAAATTAGACGGGGTAGACTCTCATGCCCCATACGACTCGCCTGTTCCACCTTCCCCTAAACTAAAATACTAGTAGCACAACAGTCTATGAGGGCCTTGGCCTTCCACAACAACTACTGCCCAGCCAGGTGGCCTGGAGATACTGCAGAACCTCGTAGTCAATATGATGTCATCCTCACCCTGTTGCTTGGCATTTTCGACACCGCATTATCTGCCTTCCGTATCAGGTAGATTGTTCAGCTAGTTTCTCAATGGCCGTGCAGTTAGGGGAGCGCAGCTTTGAGCTTGCATCCGGGAGATAGTGGGTTCAAACTCCACTGTCGGCAGTCCTGAAGACGGTTTTCCATGATTACCCATTTTCACACCAGGCAAATGCTCGGGCTGTACCTGAAATTAAGACCACAGACGCTTCCTTCTCATTCCTAGCCCTTTCCTATCCCATCGTCGCCATTAGAACACTCTGTGTCGGTGCGACGTAAAGCAAATTCTACAAAAAAAAAAAAAAAAAAGGAAAAAATCTCTCAAGGCTGAGTGAACCTGTTCCAGCCCTCTGTCCAGAATTAAAATTCCTGGGTTGACCAGATATCCAACTCGGTGCCTCCAGGTAAGAGGCAGGCACACTATCCCTCCACCACGGGGGATGGCTTAGAACGTTACTTTTCTGCTAATCTTATGGTTGTATACCACAAGACGTACGTTTCTTTCATGTGGATCCCAAATGCGATTTTCCACTTTTGAAAATCTCGTATGCAATTCCACGGATTCAAAGGGCAGTTCCTTTGGTAACGAGCTAGTAACGGTGGTGCTGAGTGATCACGCTACCTAATTACGTACGACTGTATATTGGTCAAATTCCGAGGAAAGCCTCTGATTATTAATCATAAAACATAGTACACATAAATCATTCTTGGATATGCGTTAAAACAAGACAAGAATTTGAACATTTGTTCTAAGAAAGTAAATACGTGCCAACTGGTTGTACTTAATTCATCCATTCTAACAAATAACTGTGCGACAAAAATGATAAAGAATACAGTTACATTAATATATGGCAGAACAACTGACTATGTTTTTGGGAACAACATTAAGCGAACATCGTTAGCATTCACAAACTGCGAAAAGTGATTACCAACATGTTATGTAGGCGCCTTATCTCTAAATAACAATGCCATACCGCAGCCAAGTATATGACAGCACTAACCTTGGTTCATGGGGCCGACATATTACGTGACAGAAGGTTGAATTCATTATTCTCATCTGATTATTATTTTTTCGTACAGTTTTTATATTTCATATAGCTCGGCTTAATTTGAGATAGCAATCATGGAAAGTTTATGCAAAACAGAATAGGTGTCCGGCTTCATGGCTACATGGTAAGCGTGCTCGAGAAGGTCCCGAGTTCAACTCCCGACCGGGTTAGGGATTTTAACCTTCATTGTTTTATTCCAGTGACGCGGGAGCTGGGTGTGTTTCATCAGAAGAAGGGCTCGACCGTCTCAGACGTGCAGACTGAGACAGGTCAATGAAAGTAACAATTTTATTCTAGCCCATACCGGAAGACAAAGTGCACTGCAATCACTACATCTTGCCAGTAAAGGCCTACTGATAAATTACCGCGTTGTAATTTATGAACTCGTCCTTACAGTCAAACAACACCAACCGTGTATACAAAATGCTCTTTTATCCTTGAGGTCATATTATTCTAATATTCATTACTGACTTTACGTAACTAGTCACTTGAAATTTTACTACCAAGAGTTACCCACCAAAATCATTTTTCACTTGGGGTCTTATTTGACATTTACGCACAATAATTGTCTCGGACCGACCTTCTCCAGGTCCCAGTTTTCGGATTGTTAGCGGAAAATACTACAGCCCGCCACATAAATCTCACATTTAATATACAGCCTGTCTCAAAAATCGTTCCTCGGCACATATAGCCTGCCTCAAAAACTTAATATCCTCGCCTTCTCACGGCGGTATTATGTAAAATCCAGGCTCCCTTTTGCCTTCAACATTTCTACCACTCTCATCTCCACATATATAAATTCTTCGCTCTCAATCCATTTTTCTTATATTTCAAGACCTTTATCAAATCTCAATCCTCTTGTGAAAAACAGCAAATTTTATAAAAATATATCCTTTTTTTTTACTGTTACTACAACTTTCGGACCTAGGAAATACAACAACACACCGTGATTTTCCATATTATCGACATACACGATGTCACAAAATTTTACTTCCCATGAATAAAACATAACTTTATCGAATTTCACTGGAATTTTTCTAAACGCCCGCAATCCTTGTAGAACATACTTGTTAAATCTACTTTTAACATAGGAAATTTTTATCCCGCGGTAGACATTATTATTATTATTATTATTATTATTATTATTATTATTATTATTATTATTATTATTATTATTATTATTATTATTATTATTATTATTATTATTATTTCGACGAAATTTTCTGAATTCAAACGATATTCCAAATTAAGACATCCGCCACGACTACTTTATCATGATCACCTTCCTAATTTTCCTCACTTCGGACAATATCTCAAAGAACATTACCATAAGACTTAAACGTCGCATTTTATGGTTTCTTGATGTGAAATTTTACAAAAATTGTAGATTCGAAAAGCTAAATGAGCTAAGTGCCAGGAAGATAGTTTAGAGATATTCAATCAGAAATGTTTAGTTTTTAAAATAAAGTGGGTTTTTTTTCAAAAATTGTATACATGAAGTTTGATTGTCTTTATGTCTCACCAGCAAAAGTGCTGGGCTTCGCTACAGAATTCTACATTGTATTCGGATTTATTCCTAAATTACTGTAAATACAGTGAGCAAGATTATATTAAATTGCATGTCTCTTAGCGCTATCCGGAAACAAAACAGGGAGGACGCCATACATTGTTTCTTATGTAAGGTAGGCACTGGAGATGTTATGACAATAATGGCAGGCCACATTCCCTATTGCTATCAAATTCGAGTTCGGGAGTTTCTACTATAAAGGCAAGCTCACTTCGCAACCCTCCTTCACAGTATAGATGGAGTTTTCTTTATAAAGACAGGCCTTTTTTTCCTAAAGCCAATCACAATCGAGTTGGAGATATATGATTATAATCGAGAAATTCAGCGCTATGTAATGTATCAACAATCGAAATACGGAAATAAATCATAGGAACATAGCTGTAGATCCCTCAAAATTGAATTGCAATTGTGCTATCAGTTTTGTAACACGACTTACCGTTAGAAAAAACTACCCCTAAACGAAGGTCTGCACCGTCATTAAAATGCATCCATATTTCGATATTTTCCGGGGCGAAAAGTTATACACTTGAACACTTTGGAATTTTTCCTCAAAGAACAGAGCGACCGGGTTTTGGGATTAGCAATTGCGTACATACTAATAAATTAAGGAGGAATGTAAAACAGTTAAGAAAGTTGAAATTAATAAGAAATGAAATTATAAATGAGGACAGTTGGATAGGACAAATACGTAAATACCAAGTGGATGTATTGGGGAAAAAACCCTCAATACATTGTGATGGTTTGAGTTACGGATATAAGAAGGCGGCAACAGAGGAGAAATTTATGCGCATGGATTCTTACATAAACAGACAAAGGGATAACTTAAGCCTAAAGAGGCAATGCAGAGGCAGGAAATTAACGCGGAAAACAGAATAGAAATACATTAAACATTATAGGAAATACCAGAAAAAAACCTTACGCGTCAAATAATGGGCTACACTCCGCAGTACTGTTTAAAAATTAACAACGCCCCTTAGTGCTATCCGTGAACGATTATAACCTCCAACTGTATTCCGCCATTATCCCACAAAATGGCCGATTGTCGTCTCTCTTGCTTTCTACCCAAGGAACAACCACGCGTTTACAGGAATGATAACGACAAAGGCAATATGTTACTTCCCTGCTGGCAAGCAGTCAGGGGCGTTCCCACGATAACCTGTAGGTTAGTTGTCGGTCTATTGGGCACTCAATGCAGAGCATGAGACCCGCAGTAAATAGTATGTTTCTCCGTCATTTCAAGAGTAAGCAAAATTATGTACATAAAAGCGTTGTTTATAATGAAGAGACATTTCACATACAGTCCCCGTTTCTACCATCAAGGTAATTTGCCCCAGACTAGTCAGCCGCTCCCAGGGGTGCTCAGTTCGAACTATAATAAAAATGCCCTAAATACATACACCCTGGATTTTGATGGGGAAAATATAACTAATATGGACAAGGTGAGGTCAACTAAAAGCTATAAAGTAAGGCGAAACATGACGTCAGTTTTGGAGGAAAATTTGTTTATTAAAATAAACAAGAAACATATAAAAATTGCTAAAGTATCAAATGATCTAATTTTTTACATGACTGAGAATTTTTCTTTCAGCTTGATACATTCCATCTTGAGAATCAAGAAATATAATTCAAATATACAATGTATGCCGGCACACATACATAACATTTCAAATCAAACCTTGAAGTTTCATTAATTTTACACCTTGGGCTTGCGTGCTCACACCACGCTCCTGGCTTTACTTTTTTTTAACACTTTGAACTGCACATTTGATATTGCAGTAGGGGTCCCTAATCTTAAGATAAGACGTGATTTAATGCGCAAAGGGGAGACAAAAAGTAATCTAACTGTACAATATAAACACGCTGAGTAGTAAAACATCCTACGCATAAATATATACACCCTGAATGATGAGCCATCTCTTGATCACAACAAAATACAGTGGATCGGAACCACACACTACATAATCACATAAATGGCAAATATACACAATCAAAGACACAAAAAATGATGTCATATTTTCCAGGGCTCACCAAGAAAGCATGCACCATTCACGCAACTCTCATTCACTCAAAGCCTCGATGGAAAATATAAGGAAACATAATTTTACACTTTAAGCAACACATCCTATTCAATGTAGGTTCCTGAAATAAATTACATGACACAAAATCAATCAACTGGTAGACTTTGTAACGACACGCACAAAACAATGTGGATTCCTGAAATAAATTACACGACGCAAATTCATAAAAATAATAGAGTAGGCTTTACCTTTCAACACATAATTCAACGTTGGTTCCTGAAATAGATTACATGACACAGATATATTCCTCAGTGTGGTTATATCACAAAGGAAAATCCAAACTAAACGTCGCGATATAAAAATCTCGTCTACTGCAACAACCGTAGTGACATGGACAAAAAACCAATGGAATCATCACGAAGCATAGGCCGCTCAAAAAAAGCTCTCCTCAGCAGACAAGCATATCACACTCGCCAACACACAGCTGAATGACTCAAAGCGGAGATTCAGTCTCCCAAAATAAATCAGCAAATATCAGAAACACACAGGGTCCAACCCTTAACACACGCTGCTCAACAGTCTACCCGAGGCAAGTGACACAAACAAGAAAATGCAGGACTTTCCAAATGAGGAACATGTCCTCTTACTCAAAATCACACTAAGCCATATCACATGTCCTAAGTTGCCGAAACTGAATAAGTATATAAAATGATGTCGTCTAACATTCGCTCGCATGAAAAGAAACAAGACAGCGCTGGTCACAAATCAGAGCACTAGCACTCGTAAAGTTAAACATGAATAATACAGGGGCCAACTCTGTAATAATATAATAATCTGAAACTAAGAGATTGCCACAAACAGTCGATCATGTCTGAACATCTGAAAAGTACTGAAATATCTTATTCTCACAACATGAGAAACTCGCATTAATATTAATAATAAAATTTTACAGAAAAATTGATTCTAATATTCGGAACTCTAAATACGAAACTGCGTTCGCGTAACTCGTGAATCAAACACAAATTTACACTCATCTTGATATTCAAATAGTCATGAAGATGACGCTATCAAAGTTTGTGGATCCAAACTCCACCATCTCACACATACTCGTTCACACGTTATGCAAAAAATCCCAGGAAACGTGGCGGCACGTTTCCGTACATTTTGAGCTCTCATTAATAATACTTTAATCTAGTCTTTCCTAACTTTAATTTGAATTCTTATGTACATTTACATTTAAGCCCCGAGACGTACACTGCGTTTCAAACATCAAAGCAAAACAAATAAAAATTAATGAGGCTAAAATAAGAAACTGTCTCTTAAAAGAAATTACGCTAACCACTCAGGTAAAAATCTGCATAAAATGGAAAGAAAGCAAGCTGTCCCCTCATGCAAATGGTCTACATTTACGTTACAATTATATTTACATTAACAAGCTTCCTAATATTTACTTTAAATAGGACGTGGTCCTTCCAAACAAAAGCTAAATTTACTCAAATTAAATATCAAACTATCCTATCCCCTTTTGCAACATTAAAACACGTTCACACACATAATTACATTGACAATTCTGTACTCATTTATTTCGTTGACATATCGCCGACAGCCATCGTCTCTCGTCTATTTAACCTCCTTGGCCAACTCTTGTAGGACACTTTATTCTGATGTGGTGGGGTTGTAGCAGAGTAAAGCTCCTCCAGGGGCACCCTTGCCTTAAGTAGGAACCGAGCAACCCGTGCTGTTGTTGTGTCTGCATTGGTGAACTCGAGGAGTCTTTAGCTGAGTCTAGGCACACCGTCTGTCTAACCTCGTTGACCATCGTTTTAGCCAGCCATATCGAAAGTAAAGAACAGGATCAGTCCTTGGGTCTCCAATCTCCTGACGTTGAAGTGGTGATCTTGTAGTCTCCGTCGCTGCTGCTGGATGTTGTTCTTATAACATCCCCTCGTCCACGGTGTATAAAACTGCGTCTAGATTAAACCAGCCAGTTACTAGAATAGTACGGCCGGGTACTTTTCACTGAGGGCGAAAAAAGCAGTTCTTTTCAGGCGAGGAACAACTCCTCTCTTATCTACCCCGTAACATGGTCAAATATTTTCCATTTAAATGCAGGACTGGAAATTACTGAATTTGATGTCCTCGTAAAATCTGTTTACACCGGCAAGCTACAAAACATTGAATGACTATCTGGAAACTGTTCTTCCCTCCGGAAATCGAAAAATAAAAGCCATTTTCAAGAGTTTAACATCTTCAATAATTGAAATGCAGACTGAGCATTTTACACCAAAGTTCACGTCCTCACACGATCAAGAAACATAAGTTCTGACTCGTACTCGCGTAAACAATACTTCTCTCAATGTTACCTGCTCGGAATCTCGCCGAATAACAGGGTAGCTAGCCCACGCGCTAATCGCTTTTATTAATTCCTCCTCTCGTACCCTGTTGTTCCCTCGATCGGGGCCATAGCTCGCATAGACAAATGTGTAGCCAAAACGACGGTGACGCTATCATATCATTGGTCCAATACATCGCGCTCGTGATGCTTACGTCAAACGTATATTTCCAGCTCCTCTAGCCTCTCGCCGGGCTTCCGAAATATTTTGCGTTGGTCTGGCCGTTGGAGTTCTATTGTTTCCTTGTTCTTCTTTGTGTACGCCATGTCGAAATTCCTCCTTCTAAATTTAGCTGGGGTTCAAACAGACCTGGGCTCCAAGATTCCTGTAGAAATTGCGACATGTGCTGCTGAATGTACACACATGCTCATAAATTAAGGATAATTGCATGTTGTGGTACCACACAACGTGGCACTACTCAAAACTGGCGCTAATAGCATAGGCACATAGTGAACACAAATGAAACATATCTGAAAGTCCACGGTATTGGTGATAAGTTGAGAAAATCGTCCCAAAACACATGTGCTACAAAACGCCACTGTTTCCTGCGCATGTACCCCGACATCAACATGGCATGTGATCACCATGTACACGTACACAGGCCACACAACGGGTTGGCATACTCCGGATCAGGTGGTCGAGCAGCTCCCATTCTTGCACCAGTGCCTTTTGGAGCTCCTGAAGTGTCCTAGGGGTTTGAAGACGTGCAGCGATACGTCGACCGAGAGCATCCCAGACGTGCTCGATGGGGTTTAGGTCTGGAGAACAGGCAGGCCACTCCATTCGCCGGATGTCTTCTGTTTCACGGTATTCCTCCACGATGGCAGCTCGGTGGGGCCGTGCGTTATCATCCATCAGGAGGAACGTGGGACCCACTGCACCCCTGAAAAGGCGGACATACTAGTGCAAAATGACGTCCCGGTACACCTGACCTGTTACAGTTCTTCTGTCAAAGACATGCAGGGGTGTACGTGCACCAATCATAATCCCACCCCACACTATCAAAGCACTACCTCCATACAGGTCCCTTTCAAGGACATTACGGGGTTGGTATCTGGTTCCTGGTTCACGCCAGATGAGAACCCGGTGAGAATCACTGTTCAGACTATACCTGGACTCGTCCGTGAACATAACCTGGGACCACTGTTCCAGTGACCATGTACTGTTCAAGACACCAGGCTTTACGGGCTCTCCTGTGAACAGGGGTCAGTGGAATGCACCTTACAGGTCTCCGGGTGAATAAACCATGTCTGTTCAGTAGTCTGTAGACTGTGTGTCCGGAAACAAGTGTTCCAGTGGCTGTGGCAAGGTCCCGAGCAAGGCTACTTGCAGTATTCCGTGGCCGTCTGCGGGCACTGATGGTGAGATATCTGTCTTTTTGTGGTGTTGTACACTGCGGACGTCCCGTACTGTAGCGCCTGGACACGTTTCCTGTCTGCTGGAATCGTTGCCATAATCTTGAGATCACACTTTGTAGAACACGTAGGGCCCGTGCTACGACCTGCTGTGTTTGACCAGCCTCCACTCGCCCTATTATTCTACCTCTCATAACGTCATCAATTTGTGTTCGTTGAGCCATTTTCACCTCACAGTCACCATTAGCACGTCTGAAAACATCTGCACACTTACTCGCTGCACCGTACTCTGACATGCACCAACACACCTCTGCGTATTTGGACTGCTGCCAGCGCCACCGTGCGACTACCGCAGGTCAAATGCACCACATGGTCATACCACGAGGTGATTTAAAACTGCAAACCGCCCACCATAGCGTTGTTTCACCATGTATCAGCATTATCCTTAATTTCTGAGCATGAGTGTAGATGTTCCCTGCCAGTTACTAGTACTTAATACAAATTAAATATACTCTGCACATTCGAATAAATGACTGATTAATTAAATGATCACTTCAATAAGGGCTCGATATAGTCCACGGATTTTATAGAATATCAATAGTTTAAGAGAAAATGGAAGAAAACTGTTCTGGTTTTCCTATAAAACTCCGTCTATTCGGTCATTTTTATGTCATATGCATATCGAAACCTTCCTCAGGATGAGTATGCTCTAAATATGAAGTTTAGTTGAGATCTATCCTGATATAAAGCTATACCTTACTAAGCATGCCAGTCCTGAGTGAGAAAGAAATCATACTTGCCTGAAGGGCTTAAACTAATTATTTACAAACATATGCGAAGCTAATCCATTCCCTAACCCGTGCAATAATAATGACTGCCCAAACTTAGCTGTTTACATGACCTTCAGCGATCCTCCATATCGGACACCAGATGTGCCTAGCCCTCCATCATACTGCAGTCGTCATAGGTACCCAGTCATCGGTTCAGCGCCTGTGGTAGCACCATGGACTGGCTTCTACTTGATCGTGTTGACCCGTTGATCTTCTGCTGCTGGCTTCTGCTTGACCGTGTGACCGTGTTGACCCGTTGATCTTCTGCTGCCGGTGCCACCTGCTGTCTTCTTTGCGCCCTTTCGCACTACCTGGATACGCAGTTGGACATCAGCATGATTCTGACGGTCATTCCTATGCGGATCTAGTACTTACTGTAAGGAGACACAGAATTAACGTCTATTCTCGTCTATAAATATCTCCCCTTACTATAACATAGCATTACTGCTCCTATTTCTCCCCTCACGCAAAGTTATTTGGCAAAGTTTAGTGCTAACCTGCACACGCTCTCATATCATAGAAAGTCATTAGGCAAAGTTTTAGTGCTAGTTCTATCCTCCTGCAGCTATGATTATGCACGCCGGTGTTATTCATTAAACACAGTCCCAGCTTCGTTTAGTTTCATAGCCCTACCTTTCGGCATAGTCATTCCGGTCCAATTTAAGATAGCACAATAAATGAGACTTCTAACTCGTATGATTCTGTGTTAGTGAGCACAGTTTTTATAGAGAAAAGAGTTTACGGTCTAGATTCTCCGCGATAAAGCCTACACAGCATGCGATTCTAGTTAGATGGAGATTGTATTTATCTCTAAACATTAGTTTATGATTGTTGTCCGCTTCGCTATTTAGCTTCACAGTAGCTGACCTATGTCCTAACCGTTCAAACAGTAGAATGGTTCTCAACTGTCAAACACAGTTCAGTGAGTTTAATTCACTTCATGGTTAAGCTTCCGCGCGACCGACACACATCACGCACTTCCGAAGAGTAGAATGACCCCCTCTGCTTTCAGAGCTCAATATTTATTAGGTCTTCAAGCCAAGCCACGCAGGGTAAATCCCCAAGATAAACATTTGAGGTCCACTTGATTTCTTTGTGAGGAACAGAGTTGGTTCTCACGATTTTTACTGCGAACACATTATAATTGCATGTGATGATAATTAGAGTTACAAATCATATCATGTTACTCAGGAAATTATTCCTGATGTTTCCATTGTTTTACATTTTCTAGATTCAATCTGTGGGCGAAGATACAACTCAAGTTTCTTATCTCGTCAACCCTGCATTCTCCCGCTTTTCTTGCTAGTGGATTGGTATAAGTAAATCCCCAGACAGCATTGAGCAATTTCACCTCTCTCTGTCCTTTTCACACAGCGTACCACGCCCAAACTGACGCTCTGATTCTCCCTCGCGCACTTTGACTCCCGTTGGCGCCTTTTTGCTGTTGACTCACAGAATAATCACCGATGTATTAAATATTGCAATTATCTGACCATGAACGATACGGTTCAATACATACTGAGTTCTAGTAGCCATTTTCACACCAGGCAAATTCTGGGGCTGTACCTTAATTAAGGCCACGGCCGCTTCCTTCCCACTCCTAGCCCTTCCCTGTCCCATCGTCGCCATAAGACCTATCTTTGTCGGTGCGACGTAAAGCAACTAGCAAAAAAAACGTTCTAGTAGATAGTGCAAGGTCTGTAAAAATTGGGAAAGAATTTATGTTGGTAATGTACAGGATATTTCTGGGATGTTATAAAAATCTTAAACCTCGGAGCCGAGTGGGGAAAATGTGAGCCATTCAGGATGCAGCCTAAGTCTTAGCTTTCCAATCCTGAAAGTGCCTTCACGGTCTATGTGGAGATACTTTCACTTTGATGAATTTTATTTACGTTATAACCCTTCGTATTACGTTCACAACTTAGAGTGTGTCAACATTTTCTATACAGCATTCACCTTCTCTTTTATAGCTGGATCGCGATTAAAATGTCCAACTACTGAACTCAGTTTGCGGGTTCGATCCTCGCCGATGTACCCAAGTATTTGAAGAGTGAGAAAAATATCGTTTGTATGCCACGGGCAAAATTAAACTCAGCCTTAAAGACCATTCAATAGGGTTCCAGTTTGTTCCTACATGACACTGCGATTCAAGCATCGAAGATAGTAACCAGGGTGCATAATTGGCTCCACTTTACAAAGTCATTTGGAAACAATATGAAATTAATTCATTGTTCAGCAAAAATCAGCTTCTCTAACGGAGAGAAGAAGTGATGTCATTGCTATTCCAAGCTACAAGATCCACGCAACTTATAACAAACTTCCCAGGATCTCTAATCTCTGTATACTTGCTTTTAAAGCCAATTCATCTCCATTAAATGTATCACTGCTACGGCTAAACAATTTATGGACGGCATAACCCTAGCATAGCGGTGAACATAAAACGTCAGGATATTATTTCCTTAAACCTCCTATCAGTACAATAAAATATTGCCTTCACTTAATGTCAGCTACAGATGGATTCAAACACTAAGTTTCAACCACAATACAAAACGATATAAAGTAAATCAAGTTAATCACGGGCTGTAAATGGATTTATTATACCCATAAAATATTCTAGGGACAACACGGCAAATTATGTGAATACCTCTCAGTAACATTTTTAGAGGCCTTCATTCGGATGAAAGATATGTTCATATCAGATTCTGAATAATAATAATAATAATAATAATATTCCCTCAACTATAGTATGAGAGTATGCAGGTTTACGTATCAATTTTACTCTACCAGATGGCAGAGGAATTGGAAATTTATCGAGCTACCTATAGAGGAGAACAGATCACCTAAGAGAAAAATGGACTCTGTAATGGAGGGCAAGAGAAGTTTAAAGAGACCAAGGTGGCGATGGTACATAGACTCAGGCTCTAATGATATAAGTGGAGACGTGTACGAAAATTCATTGATTTCCTACATTCTTTGTAACTTTGACATTATTTGAGTTAGAATCATGGCACATTGCGCACTGATTTAAAATACATTGTTCTTAGCCATAAACAATAATCAGTTAATTTAGATTAAATATTTTTGAAGAAAGGATTTTTCACATTTGAATTTTGGTCATATTGATGTACCTTTTCCTCAGCAACTCCGAGATCCTGGACCATGTATGTTTTCATTGATTTTTAAGAAGATGGTGACTTACTGACTGCAGACGTTTTCAATTTCATACCTATTTCAATTTGTTAAAAATAAATGAATATTTCAATTTGAAAACTTCACAAAAATGCATTTATATTAAATTCTGAAGTTCATAATATGAAATATTTTGTAATTTCCTTCAGAAAATATGTGAAGGTGTTTATCCTCCCTGTCTATCAAGTATCAGGTTGATACCTTTAGTATCTCCAGGAGAAAATGTACATTTATCATAGAAAAATTACGTCTAGGAAATGATTGAATTTCACAACACGAAACATCGCACCGAATCTCTCAAATCAAACAAACTTTCAGCGGTGATCATCATGCTTGATCAACCGGAAATGACGCTTCACAGCCTTCTTCAACACTCCTAAGTGTGATACCGTCAACTGCCTGACAAAACAGACGCAAAGAGTTCAGCGAAGATGAAAAAAAAGCAATGCATAAATAAAGGGGCTTATCATCTGAGGCATAAGTGTTAGGAATTTAGTGCACTTAGGCACTGAATTCAACTAAATCCTTTTGGGACTAGATTCCCAACATACCGAGCTCGATAGCTGCAGTCGCTTAAGTGCGGGCAGTATCCAGTATTCGGGAGATAGTAGGTTCGAACCCCACTGTCGGCAGCCCTGAAAATGGTTTTCCGTGGTTTCCCATTTTCACACCAGGCAAATGCTGGGATGGTACCTTAATTAAGGCCACGGCCGCTTCCTTCCAACTCCTAGCCCTTCCCTGTCCTATCGTCGCCATAAGACCTATCTGTGTCGGTGCGACGTAAAGCAACTAGCAAAAAAAATAAAATAGAAAGATTCCCAACATAGCAACCTAGCAACAAAAGAAAATCTTAGTTTCGAAGGATTTCGTGCAAGTGTCCCCTTGAAGGTAAGAATTTGGAACTAAATAAGGCATGTCACAGAGCTAATTACAAATACAGGATTTTGGAGGCGTTTAGTTAATTCACAGAGACTTTCAGATTGAACGTTGAAAGGAATAGGCTAATAGCCTATAATGTAGTTGTATGTATGTTGTCTGGTAAAATAATAATATTATTGGCTCCACGTCCCAACTACTTTTTCGGTTTTGACAGACGCCGAGGTGCCGGAATTTAGTCCCACAGGCGCTCTTTTACGTGCCAGCAAATCTACCGACACGAAGCTGACGTTTTTGAGCACCTTCACATACCACCGGACTGAGCCAAACCCGCAGTGAATGGCTAGTCTGCTCTTTGTAGCTCACTGAGTTACATGGGAGATGTGTCTCAAGCTCGTGTTCTCTTCAAAATACTGTAACTAAATTAAATGATACCGTTGCTTATCTGTTGTAACGGTTCAAATCCCGTTACAAGATGATATCTGTATTTTTATTACTGTATGATTTTATCTGTATTATTATTATTATTATTATTATTATTATTATTATTATTATTATTATGTCATTATTATTATTATTTTATCTGTGATATTGTTACTATTATTGTAATTATCCGTTTTATTCAATTTTGCAATTGCCTGTTGCTTGCAAGATTGCACTTAGATGTATGCATATATACGTATGTGTAGATTATCATTAAACACCTGTACAGTGAGAATTGTTGTATATATCAGAGATTGGAAGTGACGTTGTTATATTGCTAGACCACTGGCGATTCTGCCAAGTCATCGCCACTCCATGGCTACGTCATCGTATTTATTTAGCAATGCGCACACGGACTCAGTCGCCGCGGGGCTATTTCACCACTGTATGTAATATTTGTCGCGTAGGTGGGAGTATGTCATTGTTATTTCTGGAGATTACGTAGTTGTGTCAACCTACGTCTATATAAGGTGGATGCACATTGTAGCGTCAGTCATTAGTTATACGGATGCAGTACAGTGAAGAAGTCTACTAGATCAAGAGGCCTTAGTTGGTCAGTCAACCAGTGTGAACGAGAGATGGTGAAGACTCAGTGAGCCATTAATTATTGGTCATTGAGAGAGTGAGACCAAATGGTTGGTCCGTCACTTAGTGGAAGACACGGACGCAAGGGCTTACCATGGAGTCAGAGAGGGCAACCCTGGACCTGCCAAGAGGTCATACCATATTGACTTACAAAGAAGTCAGATGATATGGAGAAGAAGCAGTCACAAGGATGTATCACCAAGTTAGGCGTGACACATCTACAGTAAACACCAGATCAAAGGAATACGTCATAATTACACTAAAAGTGTTGAAGGTACAGTCAAATGAATCAGTGAGGGAAATATTTCGTATAAATTGTTAAATGTCCGGTCAAGAAGAATTCAAATTCATGCCTAGTTTCTTTCAGTTGCAATGTCATAATTTCATATTCTCATCTGTTTTATCGCAACAAGACTCACTATTTTTGATATATTATTTAAAGAATATATATTGTTCTATCAAACGAATTCATAGTTTCATTTCAATTACAGTAAAATATCTTAACCTCAAAATTAATAGGGAAACCGAACGCCAATCTCCTTTTCCCAGAACTTATATGGTATGTTGTCAAAAGTAAGCTTATTACCCCACACCCTAGAGTTAGTCAAGAGTCTGATTCTATTATTGCTGTACTGAGTGACAGCTGGCGCCCTTCAAATAACGTATGTGTAAGTAAGCAGGTAACAAGTAAGTGTGAGTACAAGGTTCGACGAGTGTGTATTTTATTTAATGAATGTTAATTTTTATAATTTCCATTTTAAATGCAGATATTTCAGATTTTCAATATAAATTCAGATGAATATGTTTGTAAATTTAGTCAGCAAGTCAGGAACATGTTTACACTGTGTACAGTGGTTGGTTATGGGAACGTGCCATTCCTCGAGCCAATTGGTACCTACCAAATATTCGTTCGTATGTATTAAACACTTTCTTCCTGAAAACGTAAGCTATGTTGAAAAATACAAGGATGGTGATGGGAACAATCGGGGATTCACACGGAAGAAACCTTCATTGTTACCTCGTGCGGTTCCAAAGGTATTTCCAGACTTACCATCGTACTTCAGTAAGTGCTCCTCCAAGATAAGGAAATCCCCAGGTGAAAGAAGGGAAGAAGAAGAAAAACGGACAAAGTCTGCAGAGGAATGTAAGAAGACCCTATTTGAGGAAGCGAACAAAATTAAGACTTTTGAATCCTTTGTTTCTAATATACAAGACAAATTGGCGGAGCGTAAAATTGAGTGGTCTGTAGGTACTGATGGAATCTATTGTATTCTGTATAAATTAGATATGTCAAACATACCTAAAATAAGGTCAAGTGTTAGGGTAAACGACGATTTTTCGGTCGGAATTCATATCAATGGTGGCGTAATTCCTAACGCAAATGTTCTTCATTCTGGCTCTGAAATATTTCGAAATTCATTATTAAGTAAGTGGAGTCAGTTGTTCCAAGCAATAGAATTTTGCTACGACTTTTTCTTACCTGAAAGTTCTGTTAGTTCACTAGTTATGCAGATTAATAGTTTAATAGATAACATAAAATCTGAACTTGAAAACCAGGAAGATGAAACTTCAGAGATTCTGTTAAAAATTTTACACTTGTATTTTTAAAGAAACCTAGACACAACATCACTAAAACTTTAAATGCATTCCTAATTTATATGCATTCTACAAAGTGTTACAACACAATTACATTTAACCATATTTTGTCTCTACCTCATCCCCGAGTTTTACAAAAATTGTCAACTTCCTTCGCCATATCTCCGAAAGCTGGTGAAGAGAACATTGACTTTTTAAGTTACATTGGCAAAGATTTATCAAGTTTGGACAGGGTTGTAAATTTACAGATTGATGAAATATATGTCAAACAAATTTTAGATGGGCATTTATTTGGTGTTGCTGCAAATAGATCTGTCGATTTAGCTACGACAGTTCTGGCCTTTCTCATTAGTTCTGCTTTTGGAAATTTGAAAGTGTTTGTTAAATTAGTTCCAGTGAAACAGTTAACAGGTTTCCATCTAGCTGATATTTCAAAACGTGGTATCGGGCAAATACAGGATTGTGGACTAAATATTTTGTCCATCATAGCCGATAATAATGCTGTAAATCGTGCTACGTTCAAAGAACTAACCAAACATTCTGATAGTAATTACTGGTTCCATATTGATGGAAAACCCCCAAAAACCTTTCTTTTATATGGCAGTGTCCATGTATTAAAAATATACGAAATAACTGGCTGAATGTAAGTGCTTTTGGAAATTTGTAAGTCATTTATTATACCTGTATGGGAAGGTTTAGACTGCTTTTCAAATGTTTCAAGTTTAGTTGATTGTAACCCTGATTTTAAAGAGGTACCTCAAGAATCATTCAGTCACATAAGAGAGATCTATATAAACGAGTCCAATTTACTGATTAAGTCTGCACCAAAGTTAACATTTAAAAGTGTTTATCCAAATTCACTTGAACGTCAAAGGGTTTCTTTGGTTACAAACGTGTTTCACGAATCTACAGTTTCTGCCCTAAACAAGTATTATTATAGCCTAAAGGTACTGCATTTTTGTTAGAATAATCCTAATGTGGTGGTCCATTGTTAATATTAAGCGGCCTCTCGCTCATGTTGTTAAGCGTTATAGTCTTCAAATGCCTTTCAAAAATCCCGCAGATAAAAGGTTGGCTTTTCTGAAGGTATTCCTCCAGTGGTTGTCCACATGGAAAAAGAATTACGAAAATGACTCCTCAAAAAAAAAAATGTTTAACCAATGAAACTTACAATGCATTCTACGTAACAAACTACGTATTACGTGAGATTATTATTTATGCTCTACATACTGTGAACCCCTCTTATGTGCTAACTGGCAAATTTCAGGGTGACCAATTAGAATCCAGGTTTGGCCAATACCGCCAATTAACAGGGGGAAACTATAATATACAGTATGTGTCTCTGATATTCGTACAGTCTTCAATTTCTTATCAAGTCTCGTATATTCACATTAACGATTGAAAAAGTGAAATAAAACGTACATTGCGGGTAAAAACACTGTTTGTCAATGCCAGTTCGTTAGTGGAAACCATACTTATTTACATACAGGCAAGAAGATTTGATATTAATGTGCCGATATCGACAAACGTATCAGTTGTATTCGTACACATGGACAGGATGATGCCCACCGTTTGGTTGCGATGCACGGAAAAGTCTCAGTGACGGCATACGACCGGTCAAGTGCGATGGTCTCCTCCCTAGTGTATCTGTGATGGACATCGGTAGGAGTGCAGATTTAAGTACGGAGCTCAAGAACACTATACTTAAACTGGCACTTACAGGACTTTCATTGCAAAAGATTGGACAGCTGGTCAATAGAACACATTGTACGGTGCAATATGTGGTTGATATACTTATTTATATACAAAGGCACTATTAAGAACACGCCATGGAAACCCAACAGACAGTGTTTAACTGAAAGGAAAGAACGGCTTGTTGTTCGGCTTGTAAAGTCAGCTTCCAAATTAAGTGCAGCAGTATTGAGGCAACTCACGGAGGAACGAAGTGGAAAGACGATCAGCAACTCCACCATCCGTCGGATCCTGTATCGGCATGGGTACTATGAAAGAATCCCTCGGAAAAGGCCATATGTAAGTATAAAAAAACAGACGGCTTATACTGATATTCGCTAAGGAGCATATAAATATAGAGAAAGAATTCTGGAATTATGTTAGCTGTTCTGATGTGACAAAAAATAAATCTTTCTTGGGTCAGATAGCATCCACAGAATATGGAGAAAAATTGGTACGGACAATGATGTGGCGAATACACTCCCAACTGTAAAATACGGCGGTGGATCTGTAAGGTGGTGGTGGTGGTGATTATTGTTTTAAGAGGAAGTACAACTAGGCAACCATCCTCTATATAACACTAATCAGAGAGAAAAAATGGAAGGGATCCGACACTTCGAAAAATGAAGATATCGACCAAAGTAAGACAAGGGCCACGAAGGGCGTGAAAATGAAAGACTCCCTAGCCCTCGCAAACCTAATAGCGTCGGGGTCGGAAAAGAACAAGAGTTGACCAAGAGAGGTCGGATAGGAAAGATGAAAGTGAGGAGCCTGGCATAAGTAAGTGGAAGCAATGCCAGGACTCAGCTGAGGGCCCCGTGGTCGCCAACCCACGCTCCAAAGTTCAGAGCCTCTGAGGCCCCTTCTAGTCGCCTCTTACGACAGGCAGGGGATACCGTGGGTGTTATTCTACCGCCCCCACCCACAGAGGAAGGTGGGTCTGTAATGCTTTGGGGCTGTATGTCGCCCAGAGGTGTGGGTAACATACATTTCATTGACGGAATAATGAACAAGGAGGGCTATAATGCAATCCCATGGGCAAACGTGAAGCAGAGTGCCGAAAATATGGGGATGCCACCTGTTTATATATTCCAGCATGATAATGAACCAAAACACACTGCTGATATTAAAAAGACATGGTTGATCTGGAACATTCCTAAGCAGCTTAGAACACCTTCCCAGTCTCCGGATTAAAATCCCATCGAACATCTTTGGGCTACGTTGAAGAGGAATCTCCGTAGACGACGTATGCATACGAAGGAGGAACTAAAAAATGTGATTATTCAGGAATGGCAGAAAATCAGCCCCGACGTATGCAAAAAATTAGTGTATTCTATGCGGCGACGATGTCAGACAATTAAAAATTCTTGGGGACATTCCACTAGATACTAACATGTTCCAGGAAACCTTTATTTTTGTGTTTATTTCAAGTGTTCAGTTTGCTTGTACGAATAGGAATGATACAAGATTATGGGCGCGCTTTTCTTTATTAGAAGATGTATGTTTGGTTAACATGATTGCAGACAGATACAGTAGATATATGTTTCCTGAAAGCTTTGTTGAATGTATGTTGAGTGAATAAAATCCTTTTCAGTTTATTATTTTCTGGCAGTGCGTTGACGTACTGAAGCAAACAGAATAGGTACATACTGTATCAGTTACTCAGGTAATGGATGCCGGATTGAAAATAAGGTTAAAAAGCGTACTTGGCTCTCATTCAGCTAGGTATGGGGCAGTTACTTTTTTCGAAAGAAATGATGTCCTCTTCCGATACAAATTGAAGAAAAAGTACAAGCAGCCTTTCGTCAGTTACTGCTGACGACGCCTTTTACAGTATTTTAGAAGACAATTATACCGAAAACATACATTTTGATGAGTCAGGTTATATTTATGCCTGTTGTTACATTTCGTTCAAGCAATGCTCAAAAATAAAATGTGACGAATGTTTGGCTTTGCTGAGAAATAAAGAGCAAACAAATGACAGATACTTTAATCAAATAAATAGGGGTGAACTTTCAGATCCTGCAGATTTTATAATATCAGTGTGTAAACATGCTGTTGGAATTACGCAGGCACTAATTTCTGATAAGTTTGAGGAACAATTAAAATTTAAATGTAACGATCAACGCCAAGTAATTCAGCATCTTAGTCTACTTGACATTTTATCAGATACTGAATTGTCAAACATTGCCGAGAAAATTTGTGTCTGTGGATGTAAAGTTATGATAATAGTTGCAAGTATTGTCTTAACAATGAGTAACATTTTGTTAAATAATTACAGGAAGTTGAGGACTGAACAGGTAACTTCTCATACGAATCACAGAAAACTCGCTATTTTTTCTTGTGGTATTTGTTTCTGCAAAAATGTCCAATAATTTTTTTTAGGAAATTGATTTTGTTGCACCATGTGCTCACTCCTCACTATCCTTTCAGTTTAATGCTGATAATAACAAATACTTTATTTCCTAATTTCAATTCCTTTACTGGCCACCCTACCGCAAGTAAACTCCGGCTCAGGAATACCTCTGCGGAGGTTCGGACCTGCCTTCGGGCAGAACAACCCTTACCTTACCAATTCCTTTCATAGCGAAGCAAAGGCGTGCCAAGAGCTGGCAGTGCCCAACCCAGGCTAGAGAAGTGCGGAGTTGCAAGATCGAACGCCGCGGCCTTGTGTAAAGTCGGCCATGGCTGAAGTCGCATCAGATTTCTGCCGCGAGAGCGCAGTAGCAGTCCACGGTGAGACAAGATGGCGACAGGAGCCGAAAAAGCGTTTGTTTGTTGTGCTTGAAATGCACTCACATTAGTCTGTCATAACAGTGCAACGACACTTCAGGACGAAGTACCGCAAAGATCCACCAACTTCTAACTCCACTCGGCGATGGTATGAGCAGTATAAAGCTTCAGGATGCCTCTGCAAGGGGAAATCAACGAGTCGGCCTGCAGTGACTGAAGAAACAATTGATCGCGTGCGGGCAAGTTTCACGCGTAGCCCACAGAAGTCGACAGAGAGAGCAAGCAGAGAGCTGAACATACCACAGCCGACCGTTTGGAAAATCTTACGGAAACGACTAAAGCAGAAGTCTTACCGCTTACAAATTCTACAAGCCCTGACTCCCGATGACAAAGTCAAACGCCTTTACGTCGCACCGATACAGACAGATTTTATGGCGACAATGGGATAGGAAAGGCCTAAGAGTGGGAAGGAAGTGGCCGTAGGCTTAATTAAGGTGTGAAAATGGGAAACCACGGAAAACCATCTTCAGGGCTGCCGACAGTGGGGTTTGAACCCACTATCTCCCGGATGCAAGCTCACAGCTGCGCGACCCTAACCGCACGGCCAACTGGGGGGGGGGGGGTGTAGAGAATCCTCACGCAATCGTGCAGCACATTTGAAATTCACCGAAAGTTAATGTGTTTTGTACAGTCTCACGGTTTGAACTGTACAGCCCCTTTCTCTTCTGCGAAAGATCCGTTGAAGGACACATGTATCTGGACATGCTGGAAAATTGGCTCATGCCGCAACTGGAGGACAGTTAACGTACCATAGACAGTATAGACATCTAGTTAAGATACATTGAACTTCTTGGATATGGTGAAACTTGATCAGTCTGTGTTAGAGTTCACTACTGTCACTCGGTAGTTCGAACATGACGAGGATTTGGTAGATCGTGTAAGCTTGGGCGTGGATTTTCTTGCAGTAAATGAAGATCGCAATATCCTCGAGACAACCTTTCATATTTTGCGGAAAGTTGGACAGACATAGTTGTATTATCTGGGCTCGCACACCCCCAGTGGAGCACTTGGAAGTCCGGTGAAATTCCCCCAATGTTAATGAATGGAAAGGGACAACATTTCCAGCCGGTACCTAGGATATTTTGCCGGAATTTCTGTTACCATACCTTGTCGAGGATGAATACGTGAACACCGTCTACTTGCAACAGGACGGGGCACCATAATATTATGCTCCTAGAGTTCCACACATTTTTGAACTACTGTAAATGTTTTCTGGAAGATGGATTGGGCGCGCAGGATCCATGAATTGGGTGGCGTGTTGTCCCGACCTCACACCAGGGGACTTCCTTGGGTGGTAATTTATCAAAGGACGTGTGTTCCATCAAGGGATTGTCACATTGGCGGAGCTCCTAGAGCAAATTCGACAACCTGCTACAGCATTAACACCACGAATGGTCCAGAAAGTGTTTCGTGCCACATTCGACAGATGGGAAGTGTGTCGCGATGTGAACGGTGCTCATGTTGAACGTAACATATGATAAACCTGTATCATTATCAGTATCACCATTTCAACAAAATCGATCATTTCCGGATACCGGTTTATATAAACCCGTATAGTTTTGGATTACTGCTACTGATAGCGTAGGAAAACGTTTGGTACCTTCTGTACATAACTGTAATATAAAATGTTGTTATATGATATCAGAATATATTTCTGCACTAAATCGAAAGCCGAGATAGGCCACGGCCACCAACCCTCCCACCTTCTCCGTATATTTCCTTATCCGACACAAATCCCCTGGCCTGAGAGACGGCGTCACAGACTGAGAGGCCGGACTCCCCCTTCAGGGGAGGAATGAAATCATTTTGTAGTAGTAGTAGTAGTAGTAGTAGTAATATTATAATGTCTACATATCCCAAGGCTAGAATTATCAATCCAGTTTAAGAATATCAGGAAATTCAACAGCTGTCTACGCCATAGTGTTGTGATTATCACATTAACACTTTCCAATTATTACATCTACGTGTAGTTTGTCAATATAAATTCACCAGAACTGCGCACTTAAACACCTTTATAGCTCCAGTGCTGTAATATCGTGCCTCAATTACCTTCAGTATTACATTTATGTAACTGTGCTATTCTGAAGAAGCTGACATGTTTGTAGAGTTTAAAGGTAAAAAGAAAAAACTGTATTTCCCTGCTGAAAATTTTCTCTGCATTAGTATGTATTTTATTTATTTTGTATGTATGCACTTTTACTATCATTCCTTAATTGTATAGTTATTCCTTAAATAGTCTAAACAAATAGAACCGAGCAACTGGCCACGTGGTTTGAGTCACGTAGGTATTAGCTTGCATTCGAGAGATAGTGAGTTCGAAACCCACTGTCGGGAGGCCTGAAAATGGTTTACCGTAGTTTCTTACCAGGCAAAGGCTGGGGCTGTACATTAATTAAGGCCACGGCCACTTCCTTCCCACTCCTAGCCTTCTCCTCTCCCATCGTCACCCTAAGCCTGTGACGGCTCGACGAAAAGCAAATCGAATAAATAAATAAATAAATAAATAAATAAATAAATAAATAAATAAATAAATAAATAAATAAATAAATAAATAAATAAATAAATAAATAAATAAATATGTAAATAAATAGAATTTCAGCTCAAGATTCTCTCGGTATAAAATCTGGACCTCTCATTATATTACCACAAATAATCATGCTCACCATGTTTCACGTTAATATTTTTCGAAAACAATTAATTTATATTGTTGTGCACAACATTACGATAATATTAATCTATAAAATAACCTTCCTTACAGAACACAAACATTCGTATATGACTAGGTTAAAACAGCACCTATCAGGTACTAAATTAAAGAGAACTCAATTATACCAGAGTACTGACTGAGTAAATTATATCTGCTAATTATAATTGTAGCATAGACATAAGACAAATTAAATTTCTCTCGCACATTCTAATTACACTTGATGAGTTACATGAGACTTGATATCATTGTTCTAATTCAGTGATAGTAAGTATTAGATTAAGTGCAGAAGAGCCAATTCTCCTAATAGTGTAATTATTTTCCTCAGATAACGGTCTGGTCATTAAGGCACGTACAAGCAGTTCACGTGATTAATACAGTCAATCACATTCAGGGACGAGAGTGGATGGTTCAATTAGTCTCTGAAGTTTTCTTTTCTTGTTGTTGTTATTATGATTTGAAAGTTACACAGAATGAGTCTATTAGAAATGATCATATTTCGTACAATCAAATATCCTCTGACAAATTTTATTGTAGAGTGATCGAGCCTTCATCTTTACTTACAAATACAATTTCTCTGAATAAACTTTAAGGGTGTTTAATTGTGGCAAATCTGTACCGTTGGCACAGACACGTTAAATAAATGCTATGATAAATGATATACTTCTGATAACCGGTGACTCCTGGAACAATGTAAGAGGGTGTTAAAGAAATAACGTTTTAATTAGTCGTCTATTATTATTATTATTATTATTATTATTATTATTATTATTATTATTATTATTATTAGAAATTATTATGTTTCTACTTCTCTTACCCTCCATACCAGAGTCCGTTATTCTCCTCCATGTGTTTGAACTATATATACAGTATATTTGCCTGGTGTGAAAAACGGAAACCACGGAAAACCATCTTCAGGGCTGACGACAGTGGGTTTAGACCCCACTATCTCCCGAATGCATGCTCATAGCTGCGCGCCCCTAACCGCACAGCCAACTAGCCTGTTGGCCATAGGCAGTAATAATGTTATTTCTTTATCGTCAATTTTAACTGCAAGCGGCCTGGCACCGAGGTGTTGAAGTTCTTTAATGTGCCGGAAGCCAATGATGTCGAGCTGTCGCATTGAAAAACCCTTAAATGATATCCAAGTCTTTCATCTTGAAACAATAAATTCATCCCGAGGTAGTGCAGCCATTTTTAGGCACACCCCCAATAGCGGTGTGCTGCATGTGCATTTTTGACCACATACCAGCCATCCTAGCAATCTTAAATACTTGGCAGTACGCAAATCAAATCTGCACCTCCGAGGGCGGTAACTAACAGCGTGAACCGTTACACTACGGAAGTGAGCATCTTAGAATTTAATAACAATGTTAGCCAACTGTGGCACATTGGTCGGCTGGTTCATTCCTTTATTGTTATCACCTGAAGCATACAATACCGCGAGTACACTTTACTTTCACTCGCGTACATCTACTGGTTAAAATTAAACTTGTGTTCTCCTATTCCTTGACGTGGAGCAGCTCTTTCCGGGCACGCCCCAAATGGAGATGGTTTGCATAAATCTTAAACCACTGGAAGTACAAGCAATCGAACCAAGGCCTCCTATGACAGTGTAATAACGAGCGCTACTCTACGGAAGTGGACACAGGAGTTCGATATCAGAGAAATAAGGATAATTTAGACCCTGAAATCACTCCCATCGCTATAAAATTAAACAATTTTCTTTTATCTCGGCAGCATCTAGAAAGCATATCCTAATAAGGATGAATATATCACTTGATGGATTGTCGTCTTAATCTAACATCCTATAATCTCTTCTCCTTTCCTGGCCGTATATGCACCCATAAAGCGGGCACTCCCGAGCTCACTCAGGGTCGGCTCGTCTGTTTCGGAGAGAGTATGTCCGACGCTCGTGTACCGAATCTTTTTTTTTTCTTTTGCTATTTGCTATAGGAAAGGCCTGGGAAGTGGAAGGAAGTGGCCGTGGCCTTAATTAAGGTACAGCCCCAGCATTTGCCTGGTGTAAAAATGGGAAACCACGGAAAACCATATTCAGGGCTGCCGACAATGGGGCTCGAACCCACTATCTCCCGATTACTGGATACTGGCCGCACTTAAGCGACTGCAGCTATCGAGTTCGATGTACCGAATCTAATGACACTTCACTTTCCCTTTTTTTTCCTCTTTTGCTACTTGCTTTACGTCGCACCGACACAGATAGGTCTTATGGCGACGATGGGACGGAAAGGTCTAGGACTGGTAAGGAAGCGGTCGTGGCCTCAACTAAGGTACAGCCCCAGCATTTGCCTGGTATGAAAATGGGAAACAACGGAAAACCATCTTCAGGGCTGCCGACAGTGGGGTTCGAACCCACTATCTCCCGGATGCAAGCTCATAGCTGCGCGCCCCTAACCGCACGGCCAACTCGCCCGGTCACTTTGCCTTAAAACAGCCTCAGCAAATCCCCGGCCGACCATCGTAACATCCGCATCTCTGTTGCATGCATTCCCTGGTCTCTGCCTTGCCCAACATTCGGAGCCGTACATGAGGGCAGGCCGAATAGTAGTTCTGTACACTTTGCCCTTCAATTTGACTGGCGTCCGCTTATCACACAGAACACCAGTAAGAGACTGCTATTTCATGCAACCAACACTGATGCGGTGCTTGACATCTGCATCGATAATACCATCAGTTGTGATGACTGATCCAAGTTATTTGAACTTGTCGGTCATCATCAGTGGTTCCCCAGCAAGGAGGAGAGTGTTGTGTGGGCCCGCTTGCCCTGGCTGCGCAAAGTTGAAGAACATGTACTCTGTCTTCTGGCGACTTATTCTTTATCCATTTGCCTTTAGTATTACTGGCCAAGACTGCCTCCAATTCCTGACATGACTCATCAACCAAAACAATATCGTCTGCATTAAGAATGGTCCACTGCACGTCTGTCCGGCTGCTCCATCAAGTCGTTGATAACAATGTTGAACAGTACCGGCTCAGTGCCGACCCCTGATGTACACCAACACCAACAGGGAAACACCAGCAGTGGTTTTCGCCCTATAATCTCTCTATCTCTGCGTCTTATAATCTCTCTTCCGACGTATTTTTTTATTTATTGGGTCGATATTCTAGAGGTTAGGCCCCTTTTAACAACACGCATCATCGAATCTATCATTTAACATTTCGTAGTGTTCTGCTTCAAAACTGGAGACAAATTTACCCCTACATGTGCTCTGATAAACAAGTAAAACTATGTTGCTTTGGGTAGATGAATGGAACTCCCTTGAACTACATTAGAACATTTGAGGTGTTAACATCTGTTTGCCGCATTTGTTAAAAACTGTATTTTTATTAAAAGTTTGATAATTAATCCATTTTAAAATGCATAGGTTCATGATCTACATTTTTTTTAAATACTGCAATTTTAGAAATGTCACAATAATAATAATAATAATAATAATAATAATAATAATAATAATAATAATAATAATAATTGGAAAGTTGAAGCACTTAACAGACACATTAGACCAACTCAACATCCAAATTCTGGCACTCCAAGAAACTAGGTACAGTGACGAAAATCATTTTGAATCAGGAAACTAAAGAATTTATAAAGGTAAACCAGATACCCTCCTCCCTAACAAAATATTACAATTTGGCACTGGTTTTGCAGTGAGAAAAAATATCACAAATTCGGTATTATACTTTACATCTCCTTCTGAAAGAATTTCGCTAATGACAATCAAATCAGGAAACAAAGCTTATACACTAATCAATGCACATGCACCTACAAACAATTACAATCAAAAAGACCCACAGAAGGTAGATGACTTCTGGGAATTACTAGAAGAAACTACAGCCAAAGTTCCAAAACATCATGTCAAAATTCTGCTGGGGGACTTCAATGCACAAATTGGCAAAGAGAAGAAATTTAGGACCACTGTAGGACTTTACCCTGCTCACAAAAGAACCAATAAAAATGGAGAACGTTTAATTGGCTTCTGCGAGAATTTCGATCTAAAATTGATGTCAACCCATTTCCTGGCACTTCCACAAAAGAAAATGACATGGAGATCCCCGAACATGCATTTAGGAGAATTTCAACTAGACCATGTGGCTATTTCCAAGAAAAACCAAAAAGAAATTATGAACGTTAAAGTCAAAAAGGGAATTATTGACTCCGACCACCACCTATCTCTTGTTAAAGTAAAGTTTCAACCCAACAGGAAGAAAACCAAAACAATCAGAAACCCAAGAATCGACCCTGAATTTCTGAGACAGAACTCAGACAATTTCCTTGCGAATATCTCCAACGATGCTCCTTCAAACTGGCTAGAACTCAAGGACACACTCTTGAAAGCTTCACAAAACATCAGCAATCCCCCAAGGAAACGCAAACACAGGTGGTGGAATGACACCTGTGACAAGGCCATAGAAGTCAGAATTAGGTCCTGGCTAAACTGGAGTTCCCATAAAACTGATCAAAATCATGATGAATTCTTCAAAACACAGAAACAAACCTCAAAAATCATCAGATCTGAAAAACGAAAATATGATCAAAACAGACTGGTAGAAATAGAAGAAGATTTCAAGAAAAACAATACACGGAACTTCTACAGAACATTCAGAGAAGAATTATCCAATTACCAGCCACCTAGTCTCTGTTTCAAACGTACAGATGGGATTTTGGAAACAAGTAATAAGGGAAATTGTGAACTCCTAGCAAACCATTTCATGGACCTTTTAAACTGTGAATCTCCAAAGGAACAACTCACCTATGAAAAACCAACACCTAATCCAGATTCAGAACCCCCCACATTACAAGAAGTCAAACAAATAATCAGAGATTTAAAAGACAACAAAGCACCAGGAGAAGATGGAATAATCGCTGAAATGTTGAAAATTGGTGGTGACAAACTGGCCCAGAGCATTCAAAAAATCTTACAGGACATTCGGTTTTCTGAAGAAATTCCAGAGGATTGGAAATGTGCATTGATTCACCCACTTCACAAGAAAGGAGACAAATCAGATATTAATAACTACAGAGGAATTTCTCTCCTCTCACTCGTATATAAAATCTTCTCTAAAGCTCTACTTAATAGATTAGAGAAACAAACAGACCACCTGATCGGAGATTATCAGGCTGGATTCCGAAAAGGGAGATCCTGCGCAGAACAAATCCTAAACCTAAAAACCATACTACAGATTCGCAAAACCAAACAAACAGTAATCACCTTTGTTGACTTCAAAAAAGCGTATGATTCCATAGATCGGCAGACCCTGTTCAACATACTAGAGGAATTTCAAGTCGACAGGAAAACAAGGGAATTGATTAAACAAACTCTGACCAACACAACATCAAAAGTTAAGTTCTTGGGAGAAATTTCTGAACCGTTCGAAATCAGAACTGGCGTCCGACAGGGAGATGGACTATCCCCACTACTATTCAATTTAGTTTTGGAAAAAGTGATTCGTGAATGGAGAAAAGAAACTAAAGGTATAAACATTGGCAGACTTCTTAAAGACAAAATTCACCTTGACTGCTTGACTTTCGCAGATGACCTTGCGATCCTTTCGAACAACAGACAAGAAGCAATCCAATCCATAGAAAAATTGAATGAAATAGCCGCAAAAACCGGACTTCAAATTTTATTTGAAAAGACGCAGTTTATGGAAGGAACTAAATCAAGATTCGACAATCAACCATTAATCACCAATTGTGGAATAATTTCCCAAGTAAACAAATTCAAGTATCTAGGTGAAACTATTCAGCCAGCAGGGTTAAATCAGGAAGCTAACAAAGAAAGAACTGCAAAACTGCAAAGGGCTTACAAAATCACATGGAACAGATACAACAAAAGATGTATATCAAAAAATGCAAAATTACGACACTACAATACAATCATCAAACCAGAGGCACTTTATGCATCTGAAACACTGATCATTGGCGGCAGGTCACAAATGAAAAGCATTGAGAAACAAGAGAGGAAAATTCTCAGAAAAATCCTAGGACCAAAGTTCGAAAATGGAATTTGGATGAAAAAGAAACCCCACGAAATTTTTCAATTCACAGAAAAAATCACAGATACCATCAGAAAGAGACGACTAAAATTCTACGGACACCTACACAGAATGGATAACAACAGGCTGACAAAGAAAATTCTAAATCTAGCTCTAACCCTGAAAATCCGCAACAATTGATTAGCAGAAATTCATGAAGATCTACAAGAAATGGGTATTGAAGACGAAACCATTCAAGATAGAATGAAATTTAGAAGCTTAGTAAACAAACATAAATTTGCAGAGAAACCAACAAGAAAAAATACAGGCTGGACAGAAACACGCAGAAAGGAACACAGTGAAAAAATGAAGAGATATTGGGAAGAAAAGAAGAAGAAACATTGTGCAAAATAAGTTCAAACGCGCTCCACAGCTGGGCACAACGAATCAAAAAAATAATAATAATTATAATATCCGTCCCCACGTAAAAGAAGCTTAACAAATAAAATTCCCAATCCGGGCGGAAAACGTACCCGCGATTCTCTGAACTCTGACTTGACACTGGTCATTCAGCTGATGACACTTCACTTTGCCTTAAAGCAGCCTCGGCAAATCGTTTCCATGTTGCCTTAAGACGCCAGTGGTTGACTCAATCTAGTAGTGGCTGGTTCTTTTCCCGTAACAGCAAGTGCTTTGTTCCTTTAACAGAGATATCCATATCGTATTGTTTAATTATTCTTTATAGGTAGATAATGTAACTTAGCGAATCATTTCCTTCTTTCTTCATCTGTTTACACTCCAGGGTTGGTTTTCCCCTCGGACTCAGCGAGGGATCCACCTCTACCACCTCAAGGGCGTGAGACATTGGGTTGGCGATGAAACTGGGGAGGATAACCAGTACCCCGCCCCGGCGGCCTCAGCTGCTATGCTCAACAGGGGCCTTGTGGGTGGATGGTAAGCTTGGAAGGCATAGGCAAGGAAGAGAAAGGAAGTGCCCGTGGCCTTAAGTTAGGTACCATTTGCCTCGAGGAGAAGTGGGAAACCACGGAAAACTACTTCGAGTTTGGCTGAGGAGTGAATCGAACTCCCCTCAACTCACTTGACCTCTCGAGGCGGAGTGGACCCCGTTCCTGCCCTCGTACCACTTATCAAATTTCGTGGCAGATCCGGGAGTCGAGCCCGGGCCTCCGGGAGTGGTAGCTAATCACATGAACTACCGCACCACAGGGGCGGACAGTGAATCATTTTCTGAGTAAAACAATAATCCTTTTCATCTTCACATAGCAGATAGTCTAATTTAATTATTTTTGACAGTGATACTGCATTGAGAAGGAGCCTCCTGTTTCATATTCGAGTATTCATGTAAAGGATGAAGAGCAAAGGGAATAAACCCGATATTTTTCTAATGCTTTAACGTGCTTTAACAATGCGACAGAAGGATGGGCAAGAGAGTGACCGCAGCCGTAATTATGATACACCCCAGGCATTTTCCATTGTGTAAAAATAGGAAACCACGGAAAACCATATTTAGGGCTGCCGGCGATGGGATTCGAAAGCACCATCTCCAGAATGCAAGCTCACAGCTGCGTGACACTAACCGCATACCCAACTTGCCCGGTAAACAACATCCATAATAATATCGTAATTGCAGGCTCTTAGCTACCGTGTGTAGGTACTTTGATTTAATGCCATTTAAGCTGCCCGCTTGTCAAATTCTACGTTCCATTTTACTCTACCATGGCAGAGGAAATCGAATTTTGATTGACTGATTATTTTATTTATTTTGCTAGTGGTTAAACGTCGTACTAACGCAAAGGTTTCTGGCGACGCAAGTATAAGAGAGGGCAAGGATTTGGAAGTAAAGTGGCCGTGGCCTTAATTAACATACAGCCCCGATATTTGCCTGGTGTGAAAATGGGAGATCATGCGAAATGATTTTCAGGGCTGCCGACGAAGAGATTCCAACCCACCATCTTCAGAATGCAAGCTCACGGCTACTTGACCCTAAACGCATGGCCAACTTAATCGGTGTTGTGATCTATGGCTTAGTTTTGAATAATATTGTCGGGTAAATACCACAAATGTCACCAGAGGTGTTTTACATAGACATCGCACGACATGGACTGTCGAATGAACTTCTATCTAGCCTTGAAAAATCCGAGTATCTTGGCCGCGTTTGCACCTGGGATCTTGATTTCAGGAATCCTACACCCTACCACTGTTCTACAAAGGGCCCGGATTTCCATGGAGATAACGTATTATTAATTTCTATTGTAATCAAATTGTTTGCATATAGGCTCAGTCGGTTGAGGCGCTGGCCTTCTGGCCCCAGCTTGGCAGGATCGATCCTGCCTCAGTCCGGTAGTATTTGAAAGCCCTCAAATACGTCAGCCTTGTGTTGGTAGATTTACTGGCAGGTAAAAGAACTCCTGCGGGACTAAATTCCGGCATCTCGGCGTCTCCGAAACCGTAACAAAGTAATTAGTGGGACGTAATGCCAAATAACATTATTAGTTATTTACATATAATTTGTGATTGTCCTCGATCATCTGTTGAGGAACGTCAATGTTTTGTAGAATTTCTAGTGATCATTATTCGTTCACTCTGTCAAGAACTTTATAATTTACGAAAAGCTACTCCCTATGTTCCTCTACGAGAATTTTGAGGGTAAAATGTACATCAGCGTATGACCTTTCTTTCCTGAAATCCGCGCTACCTACCGAATACAATTCCTGTCTACTACAACCGCTTCCGAACACAGGTTGTCCTGAGTTCATGCTGCCTGAACTCTCTTTTCCTAACAGATGTTGAACTAAGCTCACAACGTTAATTATGAAGTCTCAATGACTCCACCGTTTTTTTCAAACAAGTCCTTATTTAAATTCACAGAGGCGGCAAACGTGTGCGATTAAAACAACGTAGTTACAATGAACAATGGTAGAGACTAACGGCTGCCCATTCAACAGGCATTGCATTCATAATGATCGCTTGTCCGGCGTTTTTGTTTCACACCGTGTCGGGTTCTTGGGCTGGACTCAAACATGTCGACAACAGCATATTGTACAGTAGGGAGAACATGTGTTCGGTGTATACAGTGTCGGCACAGTACCTTTATTTCGACCAAGAAGTCGAATCTCCCTTTTTAATGTGTGCATTATGTTCTATAATAATAATAATAATAATAATAATAATAATAATAATAATAATAATAATAATAGATGATGATGATGCTTGTTGTTTAAAGGGGCCTAACATCGAGGTCATCGGCCCCTAATGGTACAAAATGAAATAACAAAAAATTCAAATTCATCCACTGACCAAAATAAAATAAAAAATGTCATGAAGAATGAATGGATGGACATGAACCCTACAAAAAAACAAAAACAAACAAACAAAAACAGTGGATCGGACTCAAAAAGAAGGTAGTTAATTAGAGTATTACTGACCAAGGGACCATTTATAAAGCACAAGGATGCTTGTTGTCTGAAGGGGTGATAAATTCACGTCTAAGGCCATACGGAATGGTACATGTCACGAGTAAAGTAGAACCGTGGTATTTGTCATTTTGGGGTACAGGTCAAAAGTAGCGAAGACTCACGGTGATCCACACAAGATGGTACTACTCACAAGTATTGCAATTCATACAGGGAACGCAGACCTATGGTGTTTCTCACACAATGGCGCCACTCATAGCCAACGCAAACCGGTAAGGTTCCTCACCTAGGTGTACTAGTCACGGGCGCCGGTATTCCCGTGGTGTTCCTCACATAGTGGGTACCAATCACAAGCAACGCTGACCCACGGTGCCGCTCATATAGCGGTACAACTCACAGGCTACGCCCACACCCGCGGTGTTGCCCACATGGGGACAACGCACGGGTACTGGAATCCACCAGGCCAGGCTTTTTACTGCAACTAATCACAAACCTATTTCGTACCAATTTAGTGATACTACTCGCAAGTACATGTAACCCATGGTGTTCCCCGCATGATGGTACGAATCAAGAGTAGTTTCATGGTTGTAATTCAATCATCCCTTGGTCGCCCCTTGTAGTCGCCTCTTACGACAGGCAGGGGATACCGCGGGTGTATTCTACATGTACGTCCCCCCACCCGCAGGGGTAATAATAATAGAGTGTGGCCTCCGGAGGAGATGACTCGTGCATGTCTTTCAAGTTGACGCCTTATAGGGTACCTGCATGCAGTTGCACCATCTTCGGGGGGGGGGGGAGAGGCCTTTTATGCACCCCCAAAATGATCTTAGTGAAGAGAGTTACATTTTATCCCTACCCCCCACAAAATTCTCCTCTTAGATTTAAGTCCCCTTAAAGCATGGAGTTTGTTAGTCTTCGGAGGCTGCTAAGGCGTTAAATCTGGATGGTTTTATATCAAAAACTGAGATTAGAAATAGGGGATTCCTTCAAAGAACTATATTTCCTAACGGAGACTGTTCAGGCGGTACATCTTCGGGTAGAGGTTTTCATATTTCGTATCGTGAAATGCATAATACAACCTGAGACAAAGTTCGGTGAATGAAGTCAGAACGATCGATCCGGCAACATTGGCGATATACAACGCTGCACCTGCGTAGCAGCAGGTTTCGACCACCTGCTCCCAACGTTGTTCAGTTGAGCATCGTGTGTGTGCCGTGTAAGACCTCTTTAACACAGTGCGTGTTTAGTGCGTTGGTTCTGAACTGCGAACAGGAACATGAACGACCAAAAGATCGATGTACAGTTTTGTTTTAAGCTTGGCAAGACACCGAAAGAAACGCATGCGATGCTGGTACGTGTTTATGAAGATCAAGCACTGTCCTTGAATTGTGTGTATGAGTGGTTCGCCCGTTTTCGAGGAGGCCGGGAAAGGGTTTCTGACAACCCCCGCAGCGGAAGATCGGCGACCGCCGTCAGTGACGAAAACACTGAGAAGGTGAGGACATAAATCACGAACGATCGACGATTAACTGTGCGCATGATAGCGGATGAACTTTAGATTAACCGTGAATCCGTGCGACAAACCGTTACCCAGAAGTTAGGGAAGAGGAAAACGGCGTTCTCGTCTTGTGCCACATCACTTGACTGACGATCAGAAGCAGGCACGTTTAGAGGCTTCACAGGATTTTGTCGAAACGGCGGATGGGACACCAAATTTCTTGAACTGTATTGTCACTGAGGATGAAACCTGGTGTATCAGGTACGACCCTGAAACGAAACGGCAAAGCATGGAATGGCGTTGTCTGGGATCCCCTCGTCGGAAAAAGGTCAGAGCCGGAAAGCCACGCATCAAAACGATGCTCATCACCCTTTTCGATAGCCAAGGCATTGTCCACAAGGAATTTCTACCTGAGGTAACGACGTTGAATGCTGCACGGTACATTGAAATTTTGGCCCGTTTCGTGAAACGTCTACGCAGGGGACGACCCCAGTACGTACAACAAGGTTCATGGTATTTTTCCATAACAAGGCTCGCCCATTCACAGCCAATATCGTCAAACAGTTCATGGTGAAAAACGGGGTGGTGCAAATTGTACATCCCCCATACTCGCCAGATCTCAATCCTCCAGACTTCTTCCTATTCCCACGACTCAAACTCGCTTTGAAAGGAAAGAGACTTGACGATATTCCTTACATCCAACGAAACGTGACGAGGCTTTTGAACATCGTCCCAAAGGAAGATTTCTTTCAAAGCTTCCAGGACATGTATCGCCGATCTCAGCAGTGCAAAGTTATGGGAGGGGACTATTTCTAAGGACAGTAAGTTCACTGTCGTGCATTGTTCATGCATGTTGATAGTACAGGACTATTCACCGAACTTTATTGTCACAGGTTGTATACAGTACGGTAATGGGATATGTATTAAGAAAATGTATTTATGAAACAAGTTCCAATTTTTTACTTGGGATTATTTTTTAGAGTTCCGTACATAAAACACTCCTTCAGAATATTTACTGTATTTATTAATCAAGTTATATTTTTCTGTTTACTTGTGAATATTGTTGAAGACTCCGTACATACGGCTCGTTCAAAAATGTATCCGAGAAACAAGCTGTATTATTATACTGTTTGTGAATATTGTTTTTATATAGGAATTAATAGTTGTTCCTCATTTCACACCCTGTGTTCATGTTAATCATTCCCCCCAATAATTACCCGAAGTAATGCCTTCCTGTATGTCTGTGAGGATGGGGCCCTCTCTATGATGAATTCTAATGCTGAAGACGGGACACACCCCCAGCCTCCGAGCCATAGGAATCAACCAATAAAGGTTAAAATCCCCACTCGACCGGGAATCGAACCCTGAACCCCTTGGACCAAAGGCCAGCATGCTAACAATTTAGCCATGGAGCCGGATATAATAATAATAATAATAATAATAATAATAATAATAATAATAATAATAAACGTCTTCATCATCGTATGGCATCATTTACCAATGTAGACCTTCTGAAGTGATACTATATTGGCGGCCTGCCTGACAATTTTGATATTCCGAATGTGCTGCTGCCTAGCAAGGAATGCGAATTCCACTGAACGGATATTATGACTGAGATAATGTAATTTTATCGGGTGTCACTGAGTGCTCTACCAGATATATCTTAGCATGCCAACAATAAGAAGGAGTGCCAAGATTTTCGGTCGTCCTTCAACAATCGACTAGTTCTCATGAGTCTGAAATGCTACCACTGATCTACAGAGGTAGGTTACGAAAACCAGCGGCATAGAGATGTAATCTTTATCTGAGATGCCACCGATTTCAGTCGAAACCGAACCCAGTATCGTAGGAACAGGGAGGTAACAAATTACTGTTATGGCCACTGAAGTCAAATTATGATTTCTATTGTCTTCATCATTTTTGAAATTGAGTTCAGCCACCTGGAAATGTTTTACATGCTCAGACATTAAGGAAATGCAATCTGTCGAATAGTTTTCACATGACCGAGATATTTGGCTGGTTGCCATCAGTCGTTTACTTATTAACTTGCATTTTGTAGATGGTGGACTTTAACCCTAATTTCGACAGCTCTAAATATGGTTTTCAGAGGTTTGCTATTTTCGTACAGGGCAAATACTGGGGTTGTACCTCAATTAAGGTCACAGTCACTTCCTTCCCAGTCCTAGCCATGAAACCCATTAGAATTGGTGCGACGTAAAGCCAACAGCAAAAAGTAAAAGAATAATATAGTTTTGAATCCTTGAGGAAGTCGCCCCCTAACAACAATAGCAGCACCGCATTATCTCTTCGTCGCCATAAGCCCTATCTGTGTCGGTGCGACGTAAAACAAATTGTAGTGGGGTGGGAGAGATTACCTCTTAGATATCAATGACGTAGCCTTGTTGACACATCGGATCTAGTGAAATCTCCCGAGTTAGACAACATTGGGCGTGTTAACTACCTGAATGGATAATCCATGTTCTGGTTGGTAGAAGAGGACTGGATAGTAACTAGCTACCTTACCTGAAGTAAAATCCGGCTGAGCGTACCTGATGACTGATCTCGCTTCAAGTTTGGACATGGCAGTAGCTTTGTTTTCACTTATTTTATATTACCTGTTGAACTCCTCGTTGACGGATTAATTTAATACCATTTTAGGGATAATACCATCTGGTGAAGGCGAGTGGCAGCCGAAAAGAGAGAGAGCAGATCTCAATTAACAACTGTCAGTGTAATATTAGTGTTAACCGTTTAATGGGCCTAAGGCATTGTACGAATCCGTATTTAGATTTCTTCCAGCTCGGTGAAATAAGTATAGGCCTATCCGAGGTCAAAGGTGTCGCATTTCCACCTTCCTTCGTGACCTCGCCCCCCCCCCTCCCGCTCTTTTGTCTTACTACCTTTTCCGCGTCTTCCTTCTTATTCGATGATCACTCATCAATAAGGGCTGATGATCACGCGGTTTTGTACTTTATAAAGACTAACACATTTTTGTTTTTTACAATTTGATTTACGTCGCGCAGTCACAGACATGTCTTAGGGGTAGGAGTGGGCTAAGAGGGGGAAGGAAGCGACCGTGGCCTTAATAAAGGCAAAGCTCCAGCATATATGCCTGGTGTGAAAATGGGAAACCAGGCCTGCCGGTATTAGGGTTCGAACCTAAATCGTTATCTTGACGAGGTCTGCTATGTTCGGCGTTGATGAAATTCGCACCGAAAATCTGAATTTGTTTTACGTTAAAATATGTATTCGATAAAAATGATCAGAAATTGTAGTTCCTACAACGTTTGATATCGTCGCTGCGCCTGCGAAAACCGCTATATGATGATGTTTTGGGAGAAATACTGTTCCGCCGCACATATGTCAACAACAGCGAATATTCTCTGAAATGATTCCTTTGACACTGAACCCAAGATGACAGAGCTAGGGCCAAAGTCCTAAGCTGAACTACATTTACAGAGAACTAATATTTCTGCGATATTTGGAAATTTGTGAAAAATGACATCATTACGAACCTCCCCGTTATCACTACACTATTCGTAAGATGATGGTGCATATAATACTTAAAATGGAAAATTATATCTTGCACAGATTTTGTAGTGTATAGTTTCTCAATACAGGTAATATTAACGGAGATATTTGGCATTTCCTGTTTGGATACCCTTAATTGTGCTAAGCTACTGTACACTAATCAAAATAATAATATGTAACCTAATGCACTCTCCTTATATGCCTAAACATTAATACCGGGTTTGAATAAATTATGCCAAGATGTTTTCCAAACAAACAAACAAACAAACAAACAAACTTGTACTGAATATACTTCTGACTTTTGTACACCTAATCCGAGATTAAAACGAAGTATAAGGCAAAATTTTGAAGTGTACGAACAAAATTAAATTCTTTGCTGCATTTACACTGATTACTCCAAAGGAAATGTACCGAGTGGAGTGGTTGCGCGTGTTATCGCGCTATCATTATGGAGCTAAATCTCTGAATTCGGGAGACGCGTGGGTTCAAACCCCACCGTCAACTCTCCTGAGAATGATTTTCTGTGGTTTCCCTCTTTTTTTTTTTTACAATTGACTGTACGACGCATCGACACAGATAGATCTTATATCGAAGGTGTGATAGGAAAGGGCTTGGAGAGGGAAGGAAGTGGCCGTGGCCTTAATTAAGCATTTGCCTGGTGTGAAAATGGGAAATCACGGATAATCACATTCAGCATTGCCGACAGTGGGGTTTAAACCCACTATCTCCCGAATGCAAACTCACATCTGCGCGCCCCTAACCGCACGGCCAACTCGCTCCCATTTTCACTTCCAGGCAGATGCCCCGACAGTTCCTACTCATAGGCCACAGTCTATTCCTTCCACCTCCTTACTCATTTTCATTCGCCATCGTTCATTTCATCTTCATTAGTTCCTCAACTGAAGTTGGCGTCAGGAAGGGCATTGGCCGTAAAACATCTCATACACAGTATCAAGAAATGGGACTAAAATGTAGACATACTCTAGAGGGAATGCAAGTTACTGGCACCATATACGGATGACATGATCAATGAACTGAGTTGTAATGTCGTTTGCAGTGAGTGTTCATCTGGCTGAAGAGTTATCTCAGGCCGAATTTCTAACTCATGAGCTGTTCTCAATATATGTCACCGAGCATCATCGTTTTATTTGTTCTTGCGGTGTGTGAATTACTTCCAATCAGTGAGATAATTCTGTTTGCGTACAGTCAAATCAGGTACACGTAGCAGGTCAAAAAGTTAAAGGCAAGTGACCCACAGAATGGGCAAACGAGCGTCGTTTCACGCACTAAATCTGCGATAATTTCACGAAACGAGGCGAAAAGATATTGGTAGGCATTGTTGTCACATACAGGTCAACAACTTCTCTGTAGTTTTCGGTGAATGAAGAGTGAAAAATGCTATTAACCAGAATCAAAGTGAACTGGTGAAGTACTATTTATTTCATTTATGTGTTTCTGACTTACATTTTTGGCGAAGTTAGAGCTCACGGCCCTCTCTTACATTTAACCACTTTAAACAATAAAATTTAAAAATAGAAATAGTAAGATACAGCAATTCTACAAATAAATAATACTACGGACATATAAACTAAGATTAGGTTACAAATCAGTACGGCAATTAGTGTAATTATTATTATTATTATTATTATTATTATTATTATTATTATTATTATTATTATTATTATTATTATTATTATTATTATTATTATTGAAGTGCATAATAGATAAAAGAAAACCCATTCACACAATATACCCACAATGACTCACACATCTCAGTTCGGCAGGCAGATTTGAATTTTTGAGAGGAATGAACGTGCTGAATGTCCATTGAGAGTGTATTGTAGAGTCTCGATGCAGTAACTAAAAAAGGAATGATTGTAGGAATTCGTTCGATTTAGTGGGATTTCAAGTAGGGAACCAGAATGAGGAAAGGAAACGAAAATTAGAAGATAGGTAAGTAGGAGTGTTTGTGGAAAGTTCTTGGTAAAGAAGTGTAATTAGGTGAAAATTCGGTGCCACTCATAGGTCCACTATGAGAATGGCAAATATTTAACTTACTATATATCGAGAAGAATTGTCGTCAAAACATATTGCTCACCTTCTGAAAATCCAGCAGATACGCGCTTGATGGCTTCCTGATGCTATTCAACACGATAGGACTGAATGTATGCAGAGGAAGTGTGATAATTGTCATAAGTGAACAAGGATCATGCGTAAGGATTGCAAAGTAGGATTGCATATTAATCGTTTGTATCAGTTCTATACTAAGATGTAGTAGAACAAACTCTCCTCACAAAATGCGAAGTAGTGTTGATTTGCTTTGAGTAGTGAATTCAGTATTTGAAATCGAATATGTAGGCGAGATGAATCTCAACAATTTGACTACATTTTGTAGTATGATTGCATGCTTCAATAGTTACTTTTTGATGAAATGTCAAAACAAACTTAATGAGTTTTCTCAGCAGTACCCAGTGTCACCTGCAGGCGACGCATCATTTTTATGTATTCTGTTGGTGATTTTGAAATTTTAGTTTTAAACTGGTTAATGAGAGACCAAAAGGTCTTCAAATAGTGAAATTAAAAAAAATACATTACTTTCCAGAACAATGGGAATGAATACGTTTATTCATTTACGTTACAAGTGCCGAAGGTAAAGTTTGACGTATGAGTTGAGATATTTCAAGATTATCCGTGAAACACTTTCGTTCGTATAACCTATAATATTTATTTATTTATTTATTTATTTATTTATTTATCTATTTATTTATTTATTTTATGTAGCGTGGCTCAGATTATGAAGATTCCTATTACGCCAAACCATCTTATATGTGCTAAATTGTACAAACTACAGAACCTTAAGGTTTCAACATAAAGCTGCATTCCGTCATTTGTAGTCAGTTATATGCACTTTTGCCTGTGCATATTTAGCATATTTTGTGGTTTCCCTGTAACCACACAACCAGAGATATTTTTTAAAGAAGTAATAAATCGTCCATCCTCCAATGGCGGTGACCGGAATACAGTCAAGGTTACAAGTTCAATAGAATTTACGAACATCAAAGAGTGGAAATTAATAAAATTATTAATGCTGTTATTATCTCTGTCGGGAGGAGGGGAGGAGTGTTAATAATGTTCTCTGGTATAGATGGAAATTAATCTTATATAGATGAAATTAATCTTAAATAACAGTTGTAAAGGAAAGATAAATTTCTGACAGTTACTGTGGGGGAAACCTTACATTATACAATAATTTCTTAAGTCTACAGTATGTACCATTTACAACGCTTTTTAAATAAATTCCTACTACGCATGTCTCTTTTACTTAAATAATATTTAGATGAATACATTGCGCTGAGTTCAAGGTCCACCATTCCAACAGTTGATACCATCCATGAAGGAATCGGTATGACTAAAGAATCATTCAACAGATGTATTGACTCCCCCACATGACGCAGTGTAACCATCCGGTGTCTGAGAAACTTCTCTACATGCAGCTTTCTGGTGGTATGGTTTTCTAGTGGTTTAACGTTTCCCTAACACATCGAATGTTTTTCGGCCACGCAAGGTGATTATTGTTTTAAGAGGAAGTACAACTAGGCAACCCTTTTCTATTAACACTAATCTGAGGGAAAGAATGGAAGGGATCTGACACTTCGAAAAATAAAGATATCGACCAAAGAAAGTTGAAGGCCACGAAGGGAGTGAAATATAAAAGACACCCTAGGCCTCAATACCTAATACCGTCGGGGTCGGAAAATAACTAGTGTTGACCAAGAGAGGTCAGGTAGGATGGACGAAAGTGAGGAGTCTGGCACAAGTAAGTGGAAGCAATTCCAGGACTCAGCTACGGGCCCCGTGGTAGCAACTCACATTCCCATGGTATGATCCCCTTTTAGTCACCTCTTACGACAGGTATGAGATTCTGTATATGTAATTCTACCGCTCCCACACACAGGGTGATAGGCGACGCAAGGATAGGAAAGGGCTAGGATTGGAAAGGAAGAGGCCTTGACCTTAACTAAGGTACAGCCCCAACATTTGCTAGGTGTGAAAATGAGAAACCACGAGAAACCTTCTTCACGGCTGCCGACATTGGAATTCGAACCCACCATCTTCCGAATTCAAGCTCACAGCTACGCGACTCTAACCACTCTGCCAACTCGCTCGGTTGTTTTTATCTTGGTAGAAGTTGAGTGCTGTTAGTATAGAACCGTCAAGTTCCACTTTCCACATTAGTATGTAGAAATCAAGCTGCTGGGAAACAGCAACTCCAGGAAATGAAAACAAAATGTTAAGGTAAAAATAAACAATACTCCTGTCGCTATGTCTTGATGTACTGTATACAGGTTGGTGTATCTACGTTTAGGCACAAGCCAGAACAAAATCTAGTTTCTATGCTGTCTCACTCTCAGTTATGGGAGCTACTAAGGCATGCATGGCTATAGATGGCTCACAAGGTCAATCCTGCTCTATGAAGAAAACAATGACCAAGTCCTCATTTTGCCAAGTAAGTCACATTATAGCATCATCATTTAATTGTGTGGTTTCCCTATAATCACACAATCTTCGGTGGTAGCTCGATAGCTGCAGTCGCTTAAGTGCGGCCAGTATCCAGTATTCAGGAGATAGTAAGTTCGAACCCCACAGTCAGCAGCCCTGAAAATGGTTTTCCGTGGTTTCCCATTTTCACACCAGACCTGTACACGTACCTTAATTAAGGCCACGGCCGCTTCCTTCCCACTCCTAGGCCTTTCCCGTACCATCATCGCCATAAGACCTATCTGTGTCGGTGCGACGTAAAGCAACTAGAAAAAAAATCGTCGGTGGTACTGTTTGAGAATCAAATCATCCATAGAGCTGATGACGTATCACGCAATGTTATTAAAGCACTCCAATTTACCGTAGAGCGTGCATTTTAAGCGTACTACCCATGAAGTGTGAACAGTATATAAGTGATAACAATGGCCACCTACCATTCAATGCCGCTTGAATTCTAGTCAACTCGTTCGAGACGTTCATGATGTTGTCGTGACTCGAACTGAATTTTTAATCTCGAAATAAGTTGCGGGGCGTATTGTTTGGAGTTCCTGACCACGTTGGAAGCACACAAGATATCTCCTTCCGGTCGTAAAAGGCAACTAAAAGGGGCCACAGAGGCTCTGAAGTTGGGAGTGTGGTTTGGCAACCACGGGGCCCTTAGCAGAGGTATGGCATTGCTTTCACTTACTTGTGCCAGGTTCCTCAATTTCATATATCCTTTCCGACCTCCCTTGAAGTAATAAAATCGTCTCTTATTGACCTAGGACGTATAGTCTGTAAACCTACAATTGAGTGCATCATCTTACACAATACTATTTTTCCATCACGAAATGACGTCGTAAGGACCTAAGTTTTCAGTTGATATTCATACGCGAAGATTACAGGAACATCACCAGAACAACTGCGAATCATTCCATAAAAACTTAGCAGTCTTTTTAATCCCAGTCATCCAAATATTTATCATTTCATTGAAGTTTTTAAACACATATCCTAGAAGTCTAGGCAAACGTGTTTTACAAAATAACGTATTTGCACTTCGTTTAGAACAGACTTATATTTGATTGTGTCTGTAAGGGCCTAAGTCTGCAAATGGGAAGAAAAGTATGGTTACAATACCGTTCGCTTTCTCAGGTAAAGAATAGTCAGTTTAAATACTGTAGATCAAGTAAACAGGAGGCAATTTACGTATCGTAGCTCATATAAACAGGAGGCAATTTTTTTTTACCCGAAGGAATTATAACAGTCTCCGGTTTACTCAGCCTCTTGAGTTCGCCTGAGAAGCTGTGTGATACGAGCGGCAGCGGACCCGATGAAGAGACAGAATGTTTGTTTAGTTTACTTCCCTTTGGAATATCAATGACCACCACTATCATCATCCAACGTGGTGGTGGTGGTGACGAATATTGTTTTAAGAGGAAGTAGAACTAGCAACCATCCTCTATATATCACTAATTAGAGAAAAAATGGAAGGGATCCGAAACTTCGAAAAATAAAGATATCGGCCAAAGAAAGACAAGGGCCACGAATGGCGTGAAAATGAGACTCGCTTGGCCTGGAATGCTCTAATAGAGTCAGGGTCAGAAAATAAGAAGAGTTGACCAAGGGAGGTCGGAAAGGATATATGAAATTGAGGAACCTGGCACAAGTAAGTGAAAGCAATGCCATACCTCTGCTAAGGGCCCCGTGGTTGCCAAACCACACTCCCAACTTCAGAGCCTCTGTGGCCCCTTTTAGTTGCCTTTTACGACCGGAAGGAGATATCTTGTGTGCTTCCAACGTGGTCAGGAACTCCAAACAATACGCCCCGCAACTTATTTCGAGATTAAAAATTCAGTTCGAGTCACGACAACATCATGAACGTCTCGAACGAGTTGACTAGAATTCAAGCGGCATTGAATGGTAGGTGGCCATTGTTATCACTTATATACTGTTCACACTTCATGGGTAGTACGCTTAAAATGCACGCTCTACGGTAAATTGGAGTGCTTTAATAACATTGCGTGATACGTCATCAGCTCTATGGATGATTTGATTCTCAAACAGTACCACCGATGATTTTTTTTCTAGTTGCTTTACGTCGCACCGACACAGATAGGTCTTATGGCGATGATGGTACGGGAAAGGCCTAGGAGTGGGAAGGAAGCGGCCGTGGCCTTAATTAAGGTACATGTACAGGTCTGGTGTGAAAATGGGAAACTACGGAAAACCAATTTCAGGGCTTCCGATAGTGGGATTCGAACCTACTATCTCCCGGATGCAAGCTCACAGCCGCGCGCCTCTACGCGCAAGGCCAACCCGCCCGGTGTGTACCTTTATTAAGGCCACGGCCACTTCCTTCCAATTCCTAGATCTTTCATATCCCATCGTCGCCACAAGACTTATCTGTGTCGGTGTGACGGAAAGCCACTAGCAAAAAAAATAGGAGACATTTACTTACTTATAAAAAAAACACAGTTTTAGCCATTCAGGCAAGCAACTCAATGTTGAAAACATCCTAGGGATAGGACGAGCTACAAATTTTAGGTAATTAAAACATAATAAGGTATGAGAATATATTTTTATTTATTCCTAAAAGTTGCAGTCCGTTTCTTAATCACTATTACAAATGAGGGACTGTTATAATTCCTCGTGCTGAACAGGCAAATTAATTTCATACCCGACCGGTAATCGAGCCAATGTCCTTCCAGATTTCGAAGTGACCTGTACCTCCACCATTTAATCTGAAACATGAATTTAAGTAGAAATCGAAAATGTGCAAGTTTATCTTTCTAATACTACAGTATACAACAGCACTTCCCTCTGACGAGCTTCTCCGTATCTTATTTGATCAACACTTACACATGCAGCAGATGTACAGCAGCCATATCGTGACATAAGGTTATGAATTCGAATTATGAACAGAAGTGTTTTGCAACTTGATCATGAGACGTGCAGAAATGTACTATGAGCCTGAACTTCTCCTCGGAATTTATATTAAACAATATAGTGTGTTATGTAACTCAGAGAGAGAGAGAGAACGACCACAGTATTCAACTTGAGGAAGAAATTGAATGAGGAACTGATGAATGATAGAATTTAAGACCGTATTCTGTAGTTGGAATTGACTACTACTACTACTACTACTACTACTACTACTACTAAAACGTTTTCATTCCTTCCCTGAAGGGGACGGCGGGCCTCTTAGACGGTAACGCCGTCTCTCAGGCCATGAGATTTGTTACCGTGAAAGAGATATTCGGAGAAGGTGAAGGGGTTGGCAGCCGTGGTCTATACTAGGAACTGTCCCGACATTCGCCTTAGTGCAGGAGAATGGAAAAAGCACGGAAAACCATTCTCAGGATAGCCAACGATGGGGACAAGCCCCTCTCTGTCTCCCGAATACAGAGACATCTATTCCTCCTCTGCTCGGTTGGCCGGTCGGACCACGGACCAGCCGTGGCAATTTGTGGGCCGAGACCCACTTCGCATCCGCCGACATGCCCGGAACTCGGAATAATAGATTAACGCTCAAGGTAGTTATTTTCGAGATAAGTTCTACCATCATTTGTCTGCAATGAGAACAACTATTTTTTGACTGTTGTAAGCCCAGACTGTCATATGCGAATATCTCGAGGAAAATGTACTGTAAATCGCACGGCAAGATTTTAGAGGACGCGGAAAGAAACTTGATGTGGTGAGAAATATAGACGTTTCACTTCAGAGCTGTCTGTTAGGATGATGCTTAAGCTTCATGACAGTAGTGGTGTCAGTGCACTTGTAACACTCTAAAATCACCTTCGATACACACGTTGGGTTAGATTAGATTAGGTTAGGTTACAAGGAAGAGGTTACTGCATGACCTTGCACTGCGATCTATTAGATCTATTGCTCTTCCCCCATTGAGAGAGGGCGAAACCCTGTGTCGGCACATAGTCCACTGCTGTCGAATAACACAAAAGAGTTTGCTCAAGGCTTAACGTCACCATCCGACGGACGAATCACCATTAATAGCGTACTATGTCCTCACTCCATAGGGCTCTGCGGAAAGGTTTGGAATTGAAGCCAGGCTTGTGGCACGCAATCTAGTGATTAGAAATTTGATATCAACACCTCTTCTACGGGCAACCAGTTAGCTACGTCGTACATTCTCCAAGCTTCGTAGACCGCAGGTAAGTCACAACACAAAGCTTATTCACTTCCTCGTGATGAACTTTAGTACATGGATATGTTACTCAGTGGAGAAGCTAAACTGAACACATACCAGGCACAACACCTCTATCAGGAACGCTACCTGGGTAGACGGCTACCGATAGGCATGACATTCCGGAGTGCGCAAAATCTCTGAGGGCTACTGCGTCCCGGGGAAAGACACGGCCTTTTCGATGTCATCCAGTGACGTCTATTTACAATGAAGCGGTTGTCTTGTACGCCGTCCGGCATAACCCTCATACTAGCACAGGGACCATCGCACAGCACAAGAACATCAGCCGGGCGTCTGTTATGCAGATATTGCCTACCCAGCTGTTTCACCCGTACGATCTACACTTACACCAGGAGCGCCATAGTCATGATTTCGAATCCCGGGTGGCATTCGCTCAATGGATCCCACTGTCGGTAGCCATGAAGATGTTTTTTTGCGTGGTTTCCCATTTTCAGACCAGGCAAAGGCTGGAGCTGTACCTTAAGAGCACGGTCCCCTCCTTCCCACCCCTAGCCCTTTCCTATACTATAGGCCACCATAAGACCTACCTGTCTCAGTGCGACAAAGCAAATTGTAAAATAATAATAATAATAACCTCCAAGATCGCCCAACGTCATGCCACGAATTTGTTCTTATGGAATTACCTTAAAGATCGAGTTCATCGTAATCGGTCAAGAACAAGTAATTTGAAACAATCAATATTGACCCGCAGGTACTGCAATGAAGTGCCAGAAACGTGCAACAACGGGTATGGATTTGTCATAATAATAATAATAATGTTATTTGCTTTACGTACCACTAACTACTTTTTCGGTCTTCGGAGACGCCGAGGTGCCGGAATTTAGTCCCGCCGGAGTTCTTTTACGTGCCAGTAAATCTACCGACACGAGGCTGACGTATTTGAGCACCTTCAAATACCACCGGACTGAGCCAGGATCGAACCTGCCACGTTGGGGTCAGAAGGCCAGCGCCTTAACCGTCTGAGCCACTCAGCCCGGCACGGATTTGTCTGCTGGCAGAAGGAATTCATTTTCAACAACTACTGTGAGGGTTGAGCAATTCTCTCACAGATAGGCCTACTATGTATTTAGAAATTTACTGCATGTTCGTTGTTATCACCAAAAAGAAATGAGACTATTAAAAATTACCCTTTATCACCCCTGTGGATGGGGTGGTAGAATACATCCCCTGCCTGTCGTAAGCGTCTAAATGGGGTCACTGAAACTCTAAATTTGGGAGTGTGAGTTGGTGGCCACAGGATTTTAGTTGAGTTTAGCGTTTCTTTCTCGTACTTCTGCCAGTCTCCTCAATTCCTTTTCTGTCTGACCTTCCTCGGCCAAATTCTGTTCTTTTCCGAACCCAGCGGTATTAGCTATGCGACGCCTTAGGGAGACTTTCTTTTTCACGACCTTCGTGAGCCTTCCCTCTCTTTTGTTGACACCTTTATTCTTCCAAGTATAGGACCTCTTCTACTATCCTTCTGACTAGAATATATTGATAGAGGACGATTTCCAAGTTCTACTTCCTATTAAAACAAGAATCACCATCACTGCCACTCCACCCAAGTGATTTTCACAAAACCACTCTAGTCATAAACTTCTGTTGTGGGTCACTTCTTCTTCTTCTTCACTTAAGTAGAAATTAACCGAAACGACAATAAAGAATCTGTATTATTGTTTCTGCAACGGCGTCAGACAGAGGGAGAAAGAAGAAAGCTACTTGCTAACGAGTAGAGGTAGAAAACGGGAACACATTATTATTATTATTATTATTATTATTATTATTATTATTATTATTATAGTTGTTCCTCACTTTGGTGTACGGAAATGGAAGAAGAAGAAAAAGAATTCAGTACCATCCTGCACATTTTATTCTTCTTTAATCTTCCTTAAGAAGTAGAATAAGATAACGAAGATTAAGAGGAGGAGGCGGTGGAAGGAGAATTTTTAGACCCTTCTGTCTTTTTATTTTCTACTTGTTCAATGTTCCCTCAGAAGGAGTAGAAGAAGATAACAAAGAAGACGGAGCAACAGTTCCTCAAGTTTGACGATTTGTTTATTTAATTTATTTTATAATTAATCAATTAATTAAATAAATATTTTATTTATTTATTTATTTATTTATTTATTTATTTATTTATTTATTTATTTATTTATTTATTTATTTATTTATTTATTTATTTATTTCCGAAACCGGCCCTCTTACCGAGAGGCCCGGGATTAGTTTCTTCGCCAGGGATTTTTAGGTGAAACTGAGTACTACTTCGAGGTCCCCTCAGCCTACGTAAGAATAACTGAAGATCTAGTTGATGGTGAGGTAGTGGCATCAGTCCAAAAAGCCAAGAATAATGGCCGAGATAATTCTTCGCGCTAGCTACGCGTCAATTCGAAATCAGCGAGCTTTCGGGTTGAACAGTTCTCGGTTGGTAGACCAAGGCCCACCAGGGCTGTGGTACTGTGGGGTTTGGTTTGATTAATGTCCTAATGGTTTAACGTATCCCTAAAGCGCACACACACACACACACACACACACACACACACACACACACACACACACACACACACACACACACACATTTCGGTGACGGTGGGCGGCAAAGGGCCCAGGGTGGGAAAGCAGCGGCCGTGGTTTTTTAAGGCACGGCCCTGGCATTTTGCTGGAAACCATGAAAATCCATCTGTGGGCTATTGATAATGTATTTCGAACCGACTACCTCCCATATGCAAGTTTACAGCAACACGAACCACCTCACTAGGTAATAGATTAATTAGAGCCCCTTAATATTTTTAAAAGCTAATTTACTGCTATTAAATGAAAATCGGTTGTTGTCCTTGGAGAAAACACGATATGTTGGTAATTCTGAGCTGTCGCTTATCGAGGAGGTACATTCATCAAAACTGTTCCTTATAAATTAACCAAATGGTTATATACGTACTTAATTATACACATAAAATTAATTTAAGGCTCGAATGACGCGCTAATGACATCCATCAATGCCGAAAAAATGTATCAACGTAATTATATTAAAACCATCTGCTGAATTCATGAGAGACATACATAATGAGCGCGCTGAAACCTTCACACAAAACATTTCCGAACATTTTTGTTGGTCATTAATCGTTGACTATATAGTTATTAATATTACTGTATGATCATTTTCATGTTTACATTTTCATAGCTGACGCAAGACAAAATTTCAGTCATGTTTCTTAATGATCGTATTAAATGAGCTGACGATTCAGCTTTACGTAATTAATATTATTTCCGCATTTAACATGGGAAAGTTTTTAATTATCAGTAAAATAATGAAGCAGATATTCCGGCAGTCTGCACATTCGATAATATACCGCGTTCGATTCCCGACTCGGTCACAAATTGAGACAGTCGGAGGGAGCGTTCTCATGCTCAATCATCCGGCAAATGCTTTCCCGTTGCTAATTTCTTTAAATTGATGTGAATGCCAGAATATCATCTAACATACTGCTCATGCCCGCCTCCTTCCCAATGCCCGTTTATAAATAAATTCACCAAATCGGCAAAGGGCATCTGACCCTATAGATCAGTGTAAATAGGGTTCGAGTTTCTTTTCCATTCAAACAGATTAAAGTAGAACGTTACAAGGCAGCATGCGTCAAATGAAAATACCTGTGAAAGCTAGCTACGGGTGATAATAATAATAATAATAATAATAATAATAATAATAATAATAATAATAATAATATATGCATATTCATTATAGACTGTTTTGCCTTTCAGCATCCGGTCTGCAAGCCTCTGTGAATTAGCTAAATGCTGTAACAATCCTCTGCAACTAACTTACTACTCTGATCTCGTTTAATTCCACACCTCTTATCATTAAATCACTAAAAGCCTACTTTTATCATCGTTGCTTTGGCCTTTCTCTACTTTTTCACCCTCCGTGCCAGAATCCATTATTCAGCTAGGTAACCTGTTATCCTCCATTCGCCTCACATGACCTCACCAACGAAGCCGTTTATATGTACAGCTTCATCCACGGAATTAATTCCTAACTTAGCCTTTATCTCCTCATTTCGAGTCCCCTGTTGTTATTCCTGTTTGTACTAGGGATCATCAGTATTGGTGAATGGGCGGGAGGGGGAGGGGGAACATTACATTTTTAGGCTATTCAATTTTAGCCAGCTGAAACTGGAAATTATGAAAAAGAGCTATTTGTACAAGCCCTGTGGTCTTATTAGCTAATTCTTTCCTTTATTTTCTTTAATTATTAGCAAAATTATTAGCGGAAATACGCACAAAATATTGTTTGTTGCGGCTAACCGATTTGTACAGCACCACAGCAAGTTGTGGAGACTTGGCATATGTTGTGAGAAAGGGTAGCAGGGGTATATATTTTTGCCAAGGTCATGAACGCTGAGGTATGATTCACCTGCATACCACGCGCATTCGTTAGTCTGGCAGCCTCTTTAATGTCCGTTAGTTTTTTAGTGCGTAGTCAAACACTAAATTATTTTAATTGAATAATCACGGCACATTTCTACTTAATTTTGATACATGCGTAATTAATATTCCTTTGCTGAAAGTATTACTGTACAGTATTGAATGAAAATCTCATAAAGATATTATTACCGCACTTACGTTGGTAAACTGCCAACCTTTACCTCTCTGACGAAATTCGCTCAGAGAGCATCGAAACTCTTGCCATTTTGTAGTTATTTTTTCAGTTTTGATGCATATCCCCCTCCCAACACGCCCGCCCATTGTATCGCCACAAACCCGGGTAGTTTTTGTTTTCTGTAAATTTTTTGCACCTCCCCACTTCTAATCCTCACTCTCGCTACTGGCGATCATTCCTCGGTGCATGCATATCTCCATCTTCTAACTTATGAATAAAATATACAGAGTTCACATAGCTTTAAGTCTGAAAACAGACCGATGTAAAGAGAGTTTCGTTCGAAAGTCGTTTCTTTTTTTTTTTTTGATCGTGACTGCAAACCCCCCTCTCCATGGCACTACAGCCCTTGGAGGGCCTTGGCCTACCAAGCGACCGCTGCTCATCCCGAAGTCCTGCAGATTACGAGGTGTCGTGTAGTCAGCACGACGAATCCTCTCGGCCGTTAGATAGCTTTTCAATTCTAATCACGTAGGCTGAGTGGACCCTGAACTAGCCCTCAGGTCCAGGTAAAAATCCCTGACCTGGCCGGGAATCAAACCCGGGACCTCCGGGTAAGAGGCAGGCACGCTACCCCTACACCACGGGGCCGGCTGATCGTGACTGCAAGCTTACTGTATTATCTTTGCTGCACACTGGTCCAGTTTCACTTCGTATACTACCACGCCGGGGGGAGTACACATCGTAAGTACTTGAAATGATCTACCAGTTCCAGTTTAGTATTATTATTATTAGTATTATTATTATTATTATCAGCATTTGCTTTACGTCGCACCGACACAGGTAGGTCTTATGGTGACGATGGGATAGGAAAGGCCTAGGAATGGGAAGGAAGCGGTCGTGGCCTTAATTAAGGTACAGCCCCAGCATTTGCCTGGTGTGAAAATAGGGAACCACGGAAAACCATCTTCAGGGCTGCCGGCAGTGGGGTTCGAACCCACTATCTCCCGATTACTGGATACTGACCGCACTTAAGCGACTGCAGCTATCGAGCTCAGTATTATTATTATTATTATTATTATTATTATTATTATTATTATTATTATTATTATTATTTATTATTTATTATTATTATTACCGTAATATTGTGGACCAGAGAGGTGTAAGAAGGTGCCGGGGTGAATGGGAGAACAGGGGAATGACCAGAGCATAAGTTAAAGCACTAAATTTATAATTTTATTTCTTTCCTTCCTTTTTTTAAATTTCATACTTAGAACATCTGAACAACAACAACAATATAATTATGATAAGCTCGTCAGCTCGGATAACAACAGTGGACTATGAGTCGAGAACTCAGGTACAATAGAGAAAATTATCGACACAATAGTTTACAAGGGAAGAGCATTATAGCTCTGAAGGTACACTATGTTACAAGAACATATTCGCTCCACTCACATTCTAGGAGACTTAGCTACAAAACTGACTACTGTCCAACCTCTCAGTGGCACAAGCTTCTTACAAATTACGCTTTATAAACTTTAAAATACTGTGTTTACAGTCATTTCTCCTCAACAGTCATTTACTCATTTGTCTATCACTAATTACACTTTAAACGGGGGCAGTGAGTGCCCATTCTAAACGGCCTTAATGTAAAAATAGAAGGTTTAAGACGATCGGCTATGAACAAAAGGCGAAACACTTGCACTCCTTTTAGAGAATAACTTAAAATCCTAAACGGGCTTATTGGCCCGAAGCTGCAGAGGCTAAGCTTCTGACTAGATGCGAAATATCAAGTACCAAAACAGTGTGAAGAATGTAGAGGTTTAGAAAATCTTAGTCACCCCATACCAAGTTGAATGGGAATTAACAGAGGGTGAACACTCCTTATTTCCCTAAATGACATGTTTCCCAGCAGGAATTTGAATAAATGTCCTCAGACTTGCTGTAATATTACATTTAAACAATGATTTTAAAACCATACATTAATCAACGAAGTTTGAAACCTTCCCCTCAAGTTATCTGCCTGGTGCTATCAAACGTTAAGAGATGTCTGCCATTGCCTTGAGTTATTGGGCCTTCCGAATGCGGGCATACAGCCGCTGCCTCCTTATTACGCCGTACACACACTAGACAGGAGTAACGAAGATGACAATACAGCCCTAGAGCGTCCAGCCTTTATAGCATCTGAGAGGGGAAGATTCCAGAACTCTTTAGAGCTAGGCAGAATTTTAATTGGCTAGAGAAATATACACGAAATTCCTGATTGGTTAGTAACTTAAGAAAGAAGAAAGGAAGCCGTAGGAGTGTTGACAACTATAACACATGAAAAAGAAACCAATCTACTAAATCTTAAGGTTTACAAACACTGAAAAAGTTGAAAATTCCTTTAAAAATTAATCGTCCATAATCCCGCCAGAAAGATCAAATAGACCGATAGTAGAGACATCTAAAGGTTAAAGGTCCAAGTATCTTGAAGGACATTGGGTCCAGATTTACCACACAGATGGCCTTCTAGAACGCGCGCAGTTGAACGGGACGAAGAAGGTGTACCCCCGGTACAATTATGATTATGATTATTATTATTATTATTATTATTATTATTATGGGGGCGTAGTTTTTCAGTGGCTTAGCTAATGGCTTCCCTCCCGGAAGGCTGAAGTTTGAATCCCGATCGAGCCTGGGTCGGAAAATTCTTCTCAAAAAACGTGGTGTCAAGGAAGGGCATCCGGTCTTAAAACCTCGGCTAAAGCCAAAATGATCCTGGATGACGACAGTGACCCCAGAACTAATTGGGATGTGACCCCATTCACCGAGTACATATCAAAACTGAGAAGCAGGTAGCCTATTTTATACCACCAGACTGTAAAGGAATCAGAACATATTAGGCAGTATTAGGTCATTAAATTAAACAAAATTTCAAAACTCTACTTCAGTACTATTTTCAAGAAAAATAAGTTCTTTTCAACGAAGCGATTGTCTTATATATTCGCCATGATTACGTAATTTACACAGCTATATCTACCAACATAGCTTCAAATTTTCTGCGTTTAATCTACAAATTGTAAAAGAACCGACCATTCAACGTACTGAAACTCCACGAGGAAAGACGAAAAGAGTAAACAAAGGTAAAAGTAACAAAGATAAAATGAGCAGTTACAAAGACCAACGAAAACTAAAACGATCCTTTTGGAGAAAGATGAAATTAGTAAAGTGACAGGAAAGAGAGAGAGAGAGAGTAGTGACTCTAAATTCACAAATCTCTACATCTAATATAAGAATGATAACAGAAGATGCAGAGCAAATAAAGGAGACTAAGTATTAGTTAATAATATAGAAATAGAACACTAAATATGCATACGGCAAAATTAGTACCTCGAGTAACTTCCAAAATATCCCTTGAGGCAGTAATGTGAGTCAATGCATTATTTCACTTAAGCCCTTGTAACTACATTCAGTGTGAACATTTTTCATAACTAAAAAATAGCCTGAGCGTATTGAACCAAGGAACACGTTACACAAAGAAGTATGTAAATAAGTTAATTTGCTTAGGATTTGAATGAAAACGAGTATAGAAACAAGTGATTTTAGGCTGTTTTTCGGGAACTTCATTTAGGCCGCAAGTGATTTTTCTAAATTTGTTTTTTTCTTTGATAGAGCTATCCAAGACTCACAATTTGAAACCTTTCTGGGCCCTTCAGCCTTTCAACTTTCGGCACAATTGAAGAAATTGCTCAATTTTACGTTTTTTGTATTATGGGGACCACTTCTCTGCTAAGAAATGTTTTCAACAAATTACTTGATTGCTTGATTGAGTTGGGGTCAGAAGGCCAGTATCTCAACCGTCTGAGCCACTCAGACCGCCAGGTGTGAAATAAACACCGTCAACCAAGTCAAGCGTTCATCCAGAAGGACGTGGGTTAGAAACCCTGTGAGGAAGTCGAAAAATTTATGAAACGAGATTTCCAACTCCGGAGATGAACATGACCCTGAGGTTCACATTAAAACTTGGACGCCACTGTTAGAATTCAGAGTACATGTCTATTCACGAATGAAAATGCAGTAGGCGATTAGCTTTTTTTCAAACGTATTGGTCTGTAATCAAGCATGTTGTTAGTAGCAAACACTTATACAACAAGCGTGGGCTATTTGAATAACCACTCAACAGTAGTCATTTAGTCGAAGATAAAGCTGGAGATGGAATTTTGTACGGTGAGTTATAATTGCCCAGGCTACCTAACTGATAGCTGAAAATAAAACAGAAACATGCTAATTCCGCAGGTAATCGTACACGTTATAGGAGATGTTTGATAAGATGGTTATCTGACAACATTACTGACAAGTCTTTCTACGGCAGGTGTATATTAGTCTTCAAAGGCAACAGCGATGACGCAAACCCAAGAGAAGTCGAACTAGTCTCTTTTAAGACCAGAAGCGAGAATTATCTTGAAGGTTGGTTAGATACTCAAGAGCACTACCATCAGCTGTCACTGATAGCATAGGCATCACTGAAGATGCATACTAGGGAAATGAAGAGAGAGGTAGTTTCTCAATGCTTTCTTCCTGACCCAGAAGGTGATTCTGCAAAGCCCACCGAAACGCACATACCAACCTACCCTATTAGCAATACTTTTATATCATTCATCTCAGGGACTGGCTGGATAAACAGTGGTGATTCCAATCAAGCACAAGAAACAAAATAAACATCAGAGAAAATGTAAAGATGGGAAAGAAGTAGGCAAAATTGAAAAGAAGCTTTAACTTTACATTCTTCTCATGGTATTCCACAAAGAATGGAAGAAACAAAGGAGACACTGTGTAAAATTAGCACAGGAATGTTACAAGGGTCTAAAGTGAGGTTTTACATGTGACTTGAGATGTAGGTGAGGTTGAGAATTCGAACTGAATACGTGGAGTACTTTCGGCCTAGTAACGTTCTTTAACGCAAAACTGTAAGGCTTTCGGCGACGCAAGGATGGGAAAGAGTTAGGAGTGGAAAGGAAGCTTTTTTTTGCTAGGGGCTTTATGACGCACCGACACAGATAGGTCTTATGGCGACAATGGGATAGGAAAGGCCTAGGAGTTGGTAGGAAGCGGCCGTGGCCTTAATTAAGGTACAGCCCCAGCATTTGCCTGGTGTGAAAATGGGAAACCACGGAAAACCATCTTCAGGGCTGCCGATAGTGGGATTCGAACCTACTATCTCCCGGATGCAAGCTCACAGCCGCGCGCCTCTACGCGCACGGCCAACTCGCCCGGTGGAAAGGAAGTGGAAGCGGCCTTAATTAAGGTAAAGCCCCAACATTTACCTGGTGTGAAAATGGGAAACAACAGAAAAACATTCTCAGGGTTGCCGATGATTGGATTCGAACCCACAATCTCCCGAATGCGAATTCACAGCTAAGCGATTCTAACCGCACGGCCAACTCGCTAAAAGTATATTATACAGTAGTCTACAATGTCGGATTTCATATGTTTACCTTCTTCAGAATAATGTTGAAAGTGGAACTCTACGATAACGTAGTTATATACTGCACTCAACTTCTGACAAAATAAACGAAATGTCAATGCATGTAAATCAGCTGCTTTGATACTCACAAAATTGCTACACTGCGTCATGTGGGTGAGCATTCTGTCTTGAAGAAAGTAAAGGACATTTCCTAAGAATGTTTTTTTTTTTTTTTTTTTTGTTAGGGGCTTTACGTCGCACCGACACAGATAGGTCTTATGGCGACGATGGGATAGGAAAGGCCTAGGAGTTGGAAGGAAGCGGCCGTGGCCTTAATTAAGGTACAGCCCCAGCATTTGCCTGGTGTGAAAATGGGAAACCACGGAAAACCATTTTCAGGGCTGCCGATAGTGGGATTCGAACCTACTATCTCCCGGATGCAAGCTCACAGCCGCGCGCCTCTACGCACACGGCCAACTCGCCCGGTTCCTCAGAATGTGTGAGAAATAAAGAATATTGGCTTTGCAACAGGGAGCCGATGTTTGTTTTCAAAGAAAACAAGGTGAATTATATAAAATATAGAACTTGTAATTTTAAGTGACTCCTGATATCGTGATCATAATTACTGTGGTGATGAAGTGACTGTAACTCATGGGAGCACTGGGACACCTATGTGTTAATATAAGAAAAGATATCCTTTTGGGTTATAACTAGAGTCCGGATTATTAGGTACTAATAGGTTAGAATGCAAACTTACTTAAGCCAGTAACAAGTATACCCTACAATCTACAACGGTTATGCTATGAAATTTGCATAGATATTAGGGATACAGCCTGTAGAACTCCTTGAATTTATGCTACTCTTCCTACATTGTGGTACACCGGGTTGCATCACACTTCCTACAAACTAAAGTCGTATTCTAACCTATTACCACTAAAAATCCGAGGTATAGTTATAACATAAACGGGACTGTAAATAAAAGGTTACAGATTTCTCCATGTGGCTAAGAAGGTATTTAAGGGTTGCAGTAAGGACGTAAAGAGAGGGCGTATAAGTCACTGGTAAGACCCCCAGTGTATGGGTGATATGATGATGATGATGATGCTTGTTGTTTAAAGGGGCCTAACATCTATGTCATCGGCCTCTAATGGTACGAAATGAGACGAAATGAAATGACAGTTTAAAAGTCCAAAATCATCCACTGACCAGAATTCAGAACGTGACTATAAAGAATGAATGGATGGATATGAATTTATAAACAATCAGTGGATCCGACCCGCAATGCCCCACTTTCCGAGAAACTATCTTAAAACTATAGTATTACTGACCAAAGGACTGCTTCTAAAGCACATTCCTGAATCGATGATGCTTATTGTCTAAAGGGGTCCAAAATCCAAGTCATCAGCCCCTCATAATGGTACCTATCGCTAGTAAAGTAGAACCATGGTATTTGTCATGTTGCGTACTAATCAGAAGTAGCGTAGACTCACTGTGTTCCACACATTATGGTACTAGCTGCCTCTGTGAATCAGTGGTAGAGTGTCGGCCTCCGGATCCCAAGATAGCGGGTTTAAACCTGGCAGAGGTAGTCGGATTTTTGAAGGGCGGAAAAAAGTCCATTCGACACTCCATGTCGTACGATGTCGGCATGTAAAAGATCTCTGGTGACACATTTGGTGTTTACCCGACAAAATTCATTAAAATTTCAGCCACAGACGCCCAAGAGAGATCCGGTTTACTCTGTCTGCCATCTAGTGGGCCTAGAGTAAAACGGAACGTCGAAATTGACGAGCAGACAGCCAGATGGCCTCAAATTGAAATGTCTGCACAGGGTAGCTGAGGCCTTACGATTATTATTATTATTATTATTATTATTATTATTATTATTATTATTATTATTATTATTATTATTATTATTATTATACTACTCACAGGTATTGTACGTAGCACAGGTAACCCAGATCTATTGTGCTTGTCACATAATGGAGCCACACATAGGCGTTCCTCGCATACAGTAGGTGTACTAATCACGGACGCCGATATTCCCGTGGTGTTCTTCACATAGTGGGTACTACTCTCTAGGCCTCAAATCCTCTAATACCGTCGGGGTCGGAAAAGAACAAGAGTTGACCAAGGGAGGTCGGACAGGATAGATGAAAGTGAGGAGCCTGGAAAGTGGAAGCAATGCCAGGACTCACCTAAGGACCCCGTGGTCGTCACCCCACGCTCCCAACTTGATAGCCCCTGGGGCCCCTTCTGGTCGCCTCTTACGACAGGAAAGAGATACCGTGGGTGTATTCTTAATCTGCGTTCCCCACCCACATGGTGTCCTAGTGTCCGGGACTCCCAACATAATTACTTGATTCGAGAACTGGAAGAGATCCAAAGGAAAGCAGCACGATTTGTTATGCGATAAGTGACTTCCGATAACAGAGTAGTGTTTCGAAAATGTTGCAAACTTTGAGGCGAGAAGACTTTGGAGTAAGGAGGCGAACAGCTCGACTCAGGGCAATGTTCGGAGCTGTCAGTGGAGAGATGGCTTGGATTGACATTTGTAAACGAGTTTTTTAAATATAGGAAATATATTTTGAAGAAAAAGTTGCGGTTCAAGAGGACAAATTGCGGAAAATACCCGTTTAAAGGAAGATAAATTAGGGATTGGAATTTGCCAATTTCTTTGAAATCATTTCAGAAAAGACCATGTAAAGGGCTGATAGGGAATCTACCACCTGGGTGACAGCCCTAAATGCAGATCAATGGTGGTTGATTGACGTGCAGTTTTACGTAGAATCCAAAACTAACGGGACAAGAATTTTCATTTCAAAATTCACGTTTCATCGGGATTAGAATCGCGGTGCTTTGGTGAGAAGACAGCGAACATGGCACTTTACATTTTAGCAAGAATACTGGACTTCTTTATGATGTATTGGGAAGTGTATATGTGTGGGAGGGTCGCTTAATTCCGCAGCACCTGAAATATTACTTTAGTATTACCTCAACTTCAGAAGGTCTGATCAGTTTATTACGTCCTCTGAACAGTACGTAATCTGATGGTAAAGGTTGTGAATTGTGCAGGGCAATTCTTTGATGGTAGCATCAAGAAACGGCAAAACTTATTATGTTTACTGCGTTTGGAAGATAGGCTTATTCAAGGAGAGTACTTCCGTAACACATATTACTATTTCCAAGTAGTGGTATTTGCAGTGCCATTATCAATTAATTCACCGGCTACCATGCTGTGGAATTAGCCGAAATACATACGATTAAAATGCAGTGAATTAATTGAATATGCACATTATGATATCGTTTTGAAGTATTAAATACATAATCAGCAGACTAACAGTGGTTCCAGTCTATAGTAAAAAAATATTTTCTCAAATGCCTCGTACTTCCAATTTCGCCTTAATGTTGACGTTTTAGAAGTCAAGAAATTCATATAAATGTATGTAGGCCTATACAGGCTACCATATTGTGTAAAATGTAAAAGAGGATATTTTCTAAAAATGTATAGTAACATTGCCTAACATTTTTGCATGAAAATGCAAATATAGTCGATCGAAGAAAGAATGCTATTTGTTTTTGCTAGGGGCTTTACGTCGCACCGACACAGATAGGTCTTATGGCGACGATGGGATAGGAAAGGCCTAGGAGTTGTAAGAAAGCGGCCGTGGCCTTAATTAAGGTACAGCCCCAGCATTTGCCTGGTGTGAAAATGGGAAACCACGGAAAACCATCTTCAGGGCTGCCGATAGTGGGATTCGAACCTACTATCTCTCGGATGCAAGCTCACAGCCGCGCGCCTCTACGCGCACGGCCAACTCGCCCGATAAAGAAAGAATGAGCGCTTGGTACTGTACATTCATCTCACTGAATATAGCCTACGCATTCTTCATTTAAATTACCAAATTGTAATTCACGTCTGGTTTAGATACAAACCCTGTCAATATCCACAATAAACATTTTATCAATAGATTCTATGATTTCTTGGAAGAGTGTACCTGTGAGGAACAATACCAGTACACATGTGAGCGGCTGTACCCTGCGTACTAAAATAGAATCTTAAAAAAAACCTCATATTAAGGATGCAGACCATTAAACGAAATTTGCCCCAATTATACCGCAAAAAGAGCCTCCGTGGCTCAGGCGGCAGCGCGCCGGCCTCCCACCACTGAGTTCCGTGGTTCGAATCCCGGGCACTCCATGTGAGATTTGTGCTGGACAAAGCGGAGGCGGGACAGGTTTTTCTGCGGGTATTCCGGTTTTCCCTGTCATCTTTCATTTCAGCAACTCTCTCCAATATAAATTGATTTCATCTGTCAATCATTAATCATTGCCCTAGAGGAGTGCGACAGGCTTCGGCAGCCAGCACAATTTCTATCCTCGCCACTAGATGGGGCTTCATTCCATTCCTGACCCGGTCGAATGAATGGAAACAGGCTGTGGATTTTAATTTCATACCTCAAAATACAGTTTACGACAACGTACAACCATTTCATATTTTGCTTTTGCCCAGTCATATTTATCAGATTGCGGCATCTAATTTCAGTCAACAATTTCGGCACTCCATTTACATATAAATAAAAATATTAACAAGACGTATCTGCGAACTTGTACTGAAGAATCAAAATGTGCTTGCGTTACCAGAATCAGGCGTTATTTTATTTCTTTCTCTGTACCACTGTGTCTGTATTTATAGAAATGCCCTCTCAGCATGAGCTGAAATGGCAAAACAAAACTGACAAGTTTTAATAATTCAGGGTGATTAATATCATTGTCACCTGAACGACGTGCGAGAGGCAATATTGTGTTTAATTGTTTTATGCGATATCGACCGATCCGTGGCATCTAGTGGGTAGATTGCTATTTCAGTTATTATTTTATATTTCTAAAACTTTAAGGAAACGTTTGAGTTTCTAAGTCAGAAATGAAAATCTCTCCAGACGTTCTTTTTACTTACGAAAACTAACTCTGTATTTATAATTACATTTAAAAGGTTAATACGGTTACTGGAGAGTAAGACCATGAACAGAGAAAGCAATGACATTTTCACACGTGTGTAAGCAAATGCTTATTTCTGCGAAGGATGGCCAAGCGGTGTATTATAGGAACAGCGAGACTTCACTGTAATTAGTAAGTTAACATAATTTATGTGGCCGAATTAGCATAAAATAGGACTTGTACCCTCCCCTTGCATGGAGGCAGAACAATCGGCATTGTTAGAGACAAGCATTAGGCCACGCCTACTACGGGAAGCTGTGCCAGCATTCCCTCTCCCTGCCCCCTCCCCCTCAGATCCTTCGTGGCCACAGATATACCGGAACGCTACGTAATGCAAATTGAAAATTTATCAATGTACCGTACTCCGTAATTGATTTCATCAGTGTCTCATTACTTTAATGTAAAACATTACAACCTGACATACTTGCCACAGTGAGAGAAAATGCGGAAAAAGCTTTCATGCCTCGACGGTACTCTGTTCTTTTGTGAAAGAACACATGTCCCCACCGATGTCTCTGAATTTACTTTTGTAGTACCTGTGTGTGAAATAATAATAATAATAATAATAATAATAATAATAATAATGTTTTACGTCCCATTAACTACTTTTACGGTTTTCGGAGACGCCGAGGTACCGGAATGTAGTCCCGCATGTGTTTTTTCCTACCTGTCAGTAAATCTACCGACACGAGACTGACGTATTTGAGCACCTTCAATTACCACCGGACTGGACCAGGATCGAAACTGCCAAGTTGATTGATTGCTTGATTGAGTTGGGGTCAGAAGGCTAGCGCCTCAACCGTCTGAGCCAATCAGCCCGCCAGGTGTGAAATAAACCCCGTCAATAAAGTCAAGCGTTCACCCGGAAGGACGTGGGTTTGAATACCTGTGAGGAAGTCGAAAAATTTATGAAACGAGATTTTCACTTCCGGAGATGCGCATGACCCTGAGGTTCACTCAGCCTGCACCAAAAATGAGTACCAGGTTAATTCCTGGGGACAAAGGCGGCTTGGCGTAGAGCTAAAAATTCTACCCCACCAAGTGCCGAGGTTACGGATAGTGGAAGCCTTTACCTTCCGCCCCATCAGGGACCTTCGTGGTCTCTACGAAAATGAAAATGAAAATTCACAGCCTGTTTCCAGTCACTCGACCAGGTCAAGAATGGAATTAAGGAAGCCCCCGTTTAGTGGCGAGGACAGGAATTGTGCCGGCTACCGAAGCCTGTCGCACTAGTCTGTGAAGACCATAAAGTATAAATATTATTTTCATGAAGTTATTTTCAAGTAGTCAATTCATTCACTAATTTTCATCTGAAAATATGTTTTTTAAACTTAACCAATGAAGCTAGTTCAATAATTCTAGTATATATACTTCATCTCTGTGAAATATACATGCATGTAATATTTCATCTTAATATCTTAAAAACTTTCAGAATTATCGGGAAAACGGTTCTGAAAAACAAAATTGGCAGGAAACGAGCAACCTACTTACCGATAAAGGGCTTGCTTATGTGACAGGGCTTCACGTATTTTGGTCATAACTCCGAAGGTATTGGAGATATTTACAACAATTGTGCACGGTTATAAAGAGAAAAGTTAAATTTTAAATGAAGGAATTAAATTTAAAAATAGCATTTTTAGTAGATCAGAGGTCTGCCCCCCCACCCCCCCACCCCTACCTTAAGAATTAATTTAGTTGGATAACCCAAAAGACAATGGGTCTACGATTATTATTATTATTATTATTATTATTATTATTATTATTATTATTATTATTATTATTATTATTATTATTATTGCTCCTTTATCTCGGCGGTATGATCGGAGACCGGGGTTGCGTTCCCATATTAAAATATCCCTTAAATTGCGTTCCACGATTACTTCGTGGATAGACACATGTAAGTTGCGTCCCGTGGCTCTCCAAAATAATGGAGACAAATAATTGACAATTAATTTTATTTATGTATTATTTATAACAATATGCGTGAATTACTTAACATAAATATTTCACGAGTATATTGAACATGTATGATATGGTTATGTCAAAAAAAGCACACTGAATTATAAGCAAACATTCTCCTTCTCATTTACAGACTTAGGTCAGAAATGGACACCGACAAGTTTTGTTGGTTTTGGTGATATGGTTAAAAATGTTGTCTCATTCCTATTATGTTAACTATACTGTATGTGCAACATATGGATACTCCATTTCAAAGTAATCAGGCCGCATTTGAGGAATATTTGAAGGTGGTTAGATGCGGTAGTACCGAGCTCGATAGCTGCAGTCGCTTAAGTGCGGCCAGTATCCAGTATTCGAGAGATAGTAGGTTCGAACCCCACTGTCGGCAGCCCTGAAAATGGTTTTCCGTGGTTTTCCATTTTCACACCAGGCAAATGCTGGGGCTGTACCTTAATTAAGGCCACGGCCACTTCCTTCCCACTCCTAGCCCTTCCCTGTCCCATGGTCGCCATAAGACCTACCTATGTCGGTGCGACATAAAGCAACTTGCAAGAAAAAAAAATGCGGTAGTGTTTACAAACTGGAATATTGAAATGCTTTACTCTTGAAGAGCAACTATTTGCTTCTGCAGAAACTTTACCTTATTCACGATACCTGTTCTCCATTTTCGTAGATTTCGTAATAATACACTATGTACCTGACTCGATGCCTTGCAGTACCCTAATCAGATTAAATACAGTACGTTAGGGTCGCTATTATGTATGGATGTGTACGTTCAGTCTTCAGCCTGAAGGCTGGTTGGATTCTCAACAACCCCACCAATAGCTGCTACAGATGACCTAGGCATCACTGAAGAGGCGTACTAGAAAAATGAGGAGTGAAGGATTTTCCGTTGCTTTCCTCACCGAGCCAGAAGTTTCTATTACTCATCAGTCTGCCAAGCCCACTCAAATGCATGCACCAACAGATCGTATGAACAACATTTTCACACAATTCATAGCATGGATTGCCTGCATAAGGAATGTCATTACTAGCATCACTCATACCTCAGTCATTTTCCTATTGGCAAAACCAAGGATAAGACTGCGACAGATCAATAAAAGTAACAAAATTGTTCTAGCCGATGCCAGACGACATAGTGCACTGTAAACACTAGGTCTCGCCAGCAAAGGCACTGTTACATATGAAAGGAAACTTCAGATTAATTGATATTTACGTAGCTTGATACAAAAGTTTGGTACACCACTTACGGGACGCAACTTACCTACCTCACATTTTTTCACTTTAAATCATAAACAGTCTTAAAAGAACCAACGTGGGATGCAACTTACGTAAAATGTTCAACTGGTTTCCCCAGTTGTGTATCACACCTAATGCCATTAAACGTCTTACCTAAGCTCTAAAGAATAACCTTAAAATAAACAATTTGTTTTACGTCACACCGACACAGATAAGTCTTATGGCGACGATAGGATGGGAAAGGCCTAGCAGTGGGAAGGAAGCGGCCGTGGCCTC